>NC_053492.1:269636298-269992548 GCF_905171775.1 Rana temporaria | reverse complement strand
GACCATGTTAAAGGGATCCTGGGGCTGGGTGGGAAGGGATTAAAACACATCATGTACTAAGAAAAAATGCATATGCTGCTGATCCCTCTTGGTATATGCTAGGTGCCTGGTTGTTATTCTGAGTCTTTGGCTTTAAAGTGGTTGTAAAGTCAGAAGTTTTTTTAATCTTAATGTATTCTATACATTAAGATAAAAATCCCTCTGTCTACGTCAGCCCCCATCGACCCCCCTAATATTTACCGAAGCCTCATCTCTGTCCAGCGATGTCCACGAGTGTCTCGGCCGTCCGGGACTCTCCCTCTTGATTGGCAAAAACAAGAGTAGCCATTGGCTCCTGCTGATGTCAATCAAAGTCAGCTAGCCAATCAGGAGGAGAGGGGGGTGGGGCCGAACAGCAGCTCTGTGTCTAAATGGACACAGGGAGCTGCAGCTCGGCTTGGGTGCCCCCATAGCAAACTGCCAGTAAGTATCGGGGGCTTATCATTTCATGCTGTGTTGACTTTTTGTGTAAATCAAGCTAATTACCTTGTTCTAGGTATTGTCAGTGTTTCCATATCATGTTTATAATGTTCAAATATTCACTGTGTTCGTTTTCAATAGGAGTTCTGTAATTTCTCAGGTTGCCAGTAAAAAATGTGCTCGTCAATACATTTTTCCGGCATATAGTTAAAGCTACTGTTATGAGGCGTACTGAATGTTAAGTATGGCCGTCCTTCCCGCGTAGAAATTTGAAATTTTTACGTCGTTTGCGTAAGTCGTTCGCGAATAGGGATTTGCGTAGAATGACGTCACCGTCGGAAGCATTGGCTTGTTCTGGGTTAATTTCGAGCATGCGCACTGGGATGCCCCCACGCAGTTAAAAAAAAAACGTTGTTTACGTCGGGTCACAACGTATTTACATAAAACACGCCCCCATCACAGCCATTTGAATTCCGCGCCATTATGCCGCCAAAGATACACTACGCCGCCGTAACTTACGGCGCGGATTCTTTGTGGATTAAAAAAAAAAAGTAAGTTACGGCGGCCTAGTGTATCTTAGATACGCTACGCCCGGCGCATAAATGCGCCGCTGTACGAGGATCTGCCCCAATATGTTTCTTATTTTTATAGAAAAAAAAAATTAGACTTTACAATCACTTTAGGCCTAATGGCAGCTTACTTTAATTACAAAAAAAAAAGGGCCGCAATACACAATTCCTCTCTGGAGCTTTCCTTTGGCTCACTGGAGAATGCTGCAGAGAGCATAATATCATTACATTATTCTGCTTTGTAAAGTATTTAGGACCCTCTATTGCTGGAGGATAAAAGGAAGTAAGAAGACTCATGTTGTCATTGGCCCAGACCAAATACACCAGAAAAAGGGTATATTCAAATTAAAAAAGGGGGTGTGGGGGGATGCAGGGCTGGAATGGGAGGAGAAGGGAGAGCTGAAGTTGAGCAGTAAGCATTTTGTAAATAAAGTACTATAAAAAATATAGATTTCTGAATCCTCTCTGCTTTCAGTCATGCATCTGGAACTTTTAGCAAGAGAATGCAATGCTAGCCTATATATTTCAGTCTGCATTGTCTTACATGGATAAAAGCACACCTTTGTGGTTTTCATACAGCTATACTAAAATGAGTCAGTTTTTTATACTAAGGAGTCTTTTTCCTTGACTTTATAATAATATCTGATATCTGTCAGTAAAAGAAAAAAAAAACATGGAAATTACTGTATATTGACATTTGAGGTGGGCCTTTGCAAGAAAGCAAGTAAAAAAACACACATACTTATATCATGTTTGTCACCTGTTTTGCTATTAGAGAACCACAATTTGCTTTTATGAGATAGCAGATTTTGTGCCTGAGGCTGAGCAGGAATTCCAGGAAATATAGACATTTTTAATTGCAATGTGGTGTGAAATAGGGTTAGGGGATCATTTATCATATAGTTACCAATGCTCAGAGGGACACATGAGTTATAAACTAGCACCAGGCTACAGCAGGGGAGAAATTGCGTTTTCCACTAGTCTGGATTGCGTTGCATTGACTTGTACGCTGTATATTTCATGGCAATAATAGAATGCATGGGCAAATGTTCTCGGTCAGGTACTGAAAGCAATAAACTTTTACTGTGGCAGCTATATTGTATGAATGCCTGAAAGGTTTGTGTTAATCATGGAACATGACATGAACACTTAACAGCTGGCTGTGAGAAATTGATTTTTCAGTTATGTTTGCAAAAATCTTAAATGGTTACACCAGAAGTTCCCATGTATGGGTATAGTCATTAGTGTAATTTAGTGATACCCAATAAAATATTACAGAGTCCCATTGGAATATATTGAAGGCCTTAACACAGACCTATCATAAAAATGAAAGAAATCTGGCATAAATGCTTCAGCTTGAGTAAAATATACTACAATATATTGTTACTTCGCTTAACCAACTTTAACCCCTTCCCAAACAGCTTCCGCAGTGGAACTGTGGCAGGTTGGCACAGCTGTGCGAGCTGACGCACACAGTGTGTCCCCGGAGTCGATGCCAAAAATATGTCGAATAATACATATCGCCATCCACTGATTTTTTTTTTATTGGGATATTTATTATAGCAAAAAGGAAAAATATTGTGTGTTTTTTTTTTCAAAATTGTCGCAGTTTTTTCTTTATAGCCCAACAAAATAAAAACCGTAGAGGTGATCAAATACTACCAAAAGAAAGCTCTATTTGTAGGGAAAAAAAGGACATATGTTTTCTTTTGGTACAACATCGCACGACCGAACAATAGTCAGTTGAAGCGACGCAGTGCCGTATTGCAAAAAATGGCCTGGTCAGGAAGGGGTCAAATCCTTACGGGGCTGAAGTGATTAAACATTAGCATATCGGGCTTTACATTCACATTAGTTCACTTCACATTAGCCTCCTTTCGTTAATCTTACTTCACATAGTAGTATATAAGAGTCAGAGGCTCTAATAGGCTTCATAAAAGGGTGACAATAGCCCCATCACCGGATTGGCCGAAAGGAGAGGCAATCTAATTGGCCACCTAGGAGGAGGAGGGAGGAGATCCACAGCACACCGAGGAGAGGAGGAAGGAAATGCATGGAGTGATGCAGGGGAAGAGGAGATGCAGGGGAAGCCCTGAGCCATCACAAACTATATGGGGTAAGTGCGGGTCTTGGGGGGGGAGAGTTGACCTGGCACCAGGCAGCTGACCCTTGACTGTGGGTGCATTGTTTGCCACCGCCTAAAAAAATTACCACTACTTGCCACTAGTTATCTGGTCTGCATCAGGCTTTTTTAAAGGACCATGTCTGATATGTTACCTTTTTTTTATTATTAATAAAAAAGCAACAATGGTGTCAAATGTCACATTAAAGAGTAACTACACTTTGTTGCAGATTCCTACCTGTTTTTGCTTTTAGTGCCATTTCACACCAGGAATTGCACAGGAACAGGCGCGATTCAGTGTGGTTGAATGGGTTGAAATCATACTGGATCACACCAAAAGTAGTGTATGCACTACTTTTAAAAATGCACTGCAACCAGATACTGCCATACCATTGTGATGGAGTTGATAAAATGATTATTTGGTGTTTATGTTATCTTCCTTCTAACCATTCAAATATTGCTTTCCTTTTTTTTATTGTTGTATTCCTTTTATTTCTTGAGATATATATTGTGACGGTATTGGTATGATATCCCCGTCAAACCGTCGCTCCTCTCCATACAAGAACATCACAGAAGCATCCATACATGAGGCAAGGCTTGAGGCTGGAACAACACAGACTTTCAATAGTAAAAAAACAGAGCTTATATGTGGTTACAACTGTTACAATGACAAATCTCCGCCCCCCCCCTTACACAGTGGGGGGTCTTCAATACAGCTCCCTTGAAATAAAGATATTTCTTTGAACTAATCAGTATCTAGCCGGTTCGGCCCCGCATATAGAGAGATAATTACCACAATGAAGCAATCGATTTGCCTGACAATATTGCAACCCACTCTCCTCTAGCTATTCGGTGCAGGTTACATTGAATGAATGAATGAATGAATGAATGAAAAACTTATAAAGCGCGGCGCATGCGAACTGAATCGCTTCTGGGCGCTAGTTGTTCGTGTCTCATGACATCAAAAGAGCAGAGTTTTGATCCGTCTTCTGAAAGTCAGATGGTTTTCCTCCAACCGAATGCTGGTTGGTAAAGCGTTCCATAGTCTAGGACCCTGAAAAGCAAACCTTCTTTCTCCTTTGGACTTGTATTTGGTTTTTGGTACCCTGACCAGATTTTGGTCGGTGGATCGCAGAACGCGATTTGAATTGTGAGGTTCTATCTTGTCGCAAAGATATTGCGGAGCCTTCCCATGGATGCACTTATGTGTCAGGCAGAGTGCTTTAAATGCAATTCTGTCTTTTACTGGCAGCCAGTGAAGGGTTCTCAACGAAGGTGAGATTGATTCCCATTTTTTTTTCCCAGTCACCAGTCTGGCGGCCGTATTCTGAACGACTTGCAGACGGGAGATTTGGTACTTTGGGAGTCCGAGGTACAGGGCGTTAGCATAGTCCAGTCTGGAATTCACGATTGTTCCCACCACGACTGCTACGTCTTCTTTGTGGATAAATGGAATAAGTCTGCGTAGTAGGCGCAACAGATGGTGCGCTCCCCTGACTACTGACCCTATTTGTGCGTACATTGTCGCTCAAAGTCTGCCAGGTAGTTATCAATCTCACAGTCCTTTTCATCAAAAGCTTTAAAAGCGCTAAACGGAATCTTCCTTGCGTCTGCTGTGCTGTACTCACTGTTCGGAGAAGGTGCGGCTGCTTGTTGGACTGCTGCCAGTTTTAACTGTAGCTCTGCGTCTCTTATTTGTTTATCCTTCTGTAGTTCTGCGTCTCTTATTTGTTTATCCTTCTGTAGTTCTGCGTCTCTTATTTGTTTAGCCTTCTGTAGTTCTGCGTCTCTTATTTCTTTATCCTCCTGTAGTTCTGCGTCTCTTATTTGTTTAGCCTTCTGTAGTTCTGCGTCTCTTATTTCTTTATCCTCCTGTAGTTCTGCGTCTCTTATTTGTTTAGCCTCCTTCGCTAACAGGTCCATCACTTTCAGCACCACATCCGGCGTTGGGTTCGGGCCGAACCACGCTAGCTTCTCTCTCATTAGCTTGTTGGTTGGTGACTCCTCCTGAATCACTGGTGTCTCCATCTCTTGTACTGCTGGCGTTGCTGCAATCACGTCCTCCTGGTCTAGCTCCATTAATTCTGCTATGATGACCCGCTTGGTTTTGTTGCTAGCAATCCTTCCACGAACTTCCAGTAGTTCTTTCAGTGTATTTCTTTTAAGCCGGGTGTAGCAGCCTTCCATTCACTGTTCCCAGTGTCTGCTTGGAATCCTGGTGTAAGGGAGAGTAGAAGGGAAAATCCCTCTGCTGCCATCCAATTTGTGACGGTATTGGTATGATATCCCCGTCAAACTGTCCCTCCTCTCCATACAAGAACATCACAGAAGCATCCATACATGAGGCAAGGCTTGAGGCTGGAACAACACAGACTTTTAATAGTAAAAAAACAGAGCTTATATGTGGTTACAACTGTTACAATGACAAATCTCCGCCCCCCCTTACACAGTGGGGGGTCTTCAATACAGCTCCCTTGAAATAAAGATATTTCTTTGAACTAATCAGTATCTAGCCGGTTCGGCCCCGCATATAGAGAGATAATTACCACAATGAAGCAATCAGCATAATTAACATTAGCCACTTATCTAATCACAGTAACCAGTAAACACAGGGCTAGAACAATTAACATTTGAAACAGGACTGGCTGCAGAAGGGCAAATACCATTAACAGCCTTAAACAAGCAGGGAGGATTAACCTGAAGCATATAGGTAAAAAGTCCTTCACATATATATATATATATATATATATATATATATATATATATATATATATATATATATATATATATGCGTATTTCAGTATTCTGTCACAAGACACTATTATTTTCATTGAATAAAAGTCATGACAGAGTTAAAATCTCAGCCCGAAGTAAAGCTGAAAGCCAGATGTCTTCAAACCCCCTCCTTTCTACTGCACTCCTAAGCAACTGCTACTCCTTCCCCCTCCCATCGACCAAAGGAAGATGGCGAGGAGTTGTGGAATGTTCGCCTCGTGACAAGAAACAGACGTCACAAGAGAACACCATATGATGAGCCAATCAGATACACCCATATGATGATGCTTGCTTATTTCATTTTGGCTATAAAGCTGTGATTTCAATAAAGCTTTTCCTCTCTTTTGCGGTTGGAAGATGATGAGGTCTGTGGTTTGAATTATTTGTCTGCGGTCTACAGGCTTACATTGTCATGAATTTGGCTCAGCGGCAGAATAAGAATATGTCCTGGAATTGAGCCAGGGAACGTCCATTAAACCATGTGATTTGGTGCAGGTTAACACACTGCATTTGTGATCTGCGTTTGGAGGGTTGTTACGAATCTATTGACACCCTTAGCAGATGCATATGAAACATGGTGTGGGAAATGTGCATGGAACAAAAGTGTGAATCGACACTTAAGTCTTTTTGTTAGATCATATTTTGTGCAAGACTGATTGTGAATGGGAGTAAATAACTCAACAAACAGCTGGTGCACTTTCAGGGTTCTAATGAGAAAAGTTGCAGTGTCAGCATCCCTGTAGTAGAAAGGAAAAAAGAAAAGTTACCCAGAGGGCTTTGTATTGCAGCAAAAAGTAAATAATGTTTAATTGGTACAAAAGTTTTATTTTTGTTTTATACGTCTCAGAGGAAACATATCTATTGTATTTAAACCAAAGAATAGTCAAGTAGTCACAATAAAAGCATGTACGCATGAATTAACAGCATATTAATTAGACCGCAAGGGCAGACCAACAAGAACATGGCAAATTCTTATAATAATGATAAACATGATTAACATGATAAAACCCCGACGCGTTTCGACCTTTTAGAGGGCGGTCATCTTCATGGAGATGCTCTAGAAGGAAATACATTGTTTAGGTGAGGTTGTTAAAAAACAAAAACACTCTCAGCAAAGAAACATCTCCCGTATTGACAATGTTGTAAATAATGAGTATATTTACCCTTTAACGTTTAGCGGAAAGGATCCCTGTAGTAAGAATTCATCAAGAGTCGGTTCTGGCTAGTTCAGTAGATTGCGTTAAAAAAAACGTTGATTCTTTCCTAAATGTACATAATATAACTGGATACTAACATTTACAGGTAAAGATGATCCAGGGAATACCTGATTGCCTCTCGAGGGATCAGTAAGGAATGTTTTCCCCTGCTGGAGCAAATTGGATCATGCTTTGCTGAGTTTTTTTTGCTTTCCTCTGGATCAACTATGGGTATAGGATTGTGTATATAGAATTGTATTTTTTTTTTCTTGTATTAGTTGAACTAGATGGACTTGTGTCTTTTTTCAACCTGAAAACGATGTAACTATGTAACCAGGGAAAAAGGGAAAAAATTAAGAGAAAAAATCTAAAAAAGAAAACCAATGCAGCTACCACAGCTAAGGATTGGTAAGCTGTCATCCTTAAATACCAGTATTAGCATCATTAACATTTTTGGCACAATACCATGTGCAGATTTTTACACAGTTATTTGTTATCATGTCTTGCAAAAGTATTTTTTTACCCTGCCTAGGAAGCCTAATCCTGCCAACCCACCCTTCCTTTTTCTCTTCCTCCTTCCTCCCTTTTTCTTCTCTTATTTTCTTTAGTATAAATAAAAGTAACTACATCATGGTGCATTTACATAAAAAAATATCAGTCTTAGAACAGCTCATAAAAATAGTAGTTCATTTGTTAGATAATTATTGCTCAACATCTCCTTGCAAAGAATAACCCATTTTAATTCTGCTTACAGCAAAGTGTATATTAATGGTTACAAATAAAACGTATGGAGTTTTTATTACAAACCGGATGGGTTTTTAAATTTCACATTGAAGTTGTTCAATTCTCTTTTTCAATGGTATTTGCATATATATAGGAATGTAAGGAATAAAATGAAAATTACCATCTTACATCACAAAATTTCCGATACTATACACTGGTTTACTAAATAGCTGGAAAAGAACAAGGGGGGCACCAGCTTCCTGCTTTACCACCAAAAAAGTATAAAAATTATTCCAATATTATTACTAAAGTAAGTATAAACAGAAACAAGAAATCTAGTACTGATACAATGACAATAATTCAATGGTGCCTAAAAGCCGGGAGCAAGGCTTACATGCTTTAAGAAACAAAATAATGGTAATAAAGGTGTGTTGCAATACAGTGAATGCTATTACAAATACTGAAACAATATATATATATAAATAAATAAATAAACAGTCCAGAAAAATCTGTCTCTCAAATGGACCATAATGGTCAAATGGCAAACTCCATTTTTCGACTGTTGATAAGGTTTTTCAATCCCTTCACCAAGTGAACACGACACCACCACAATAGGTTGAACTCTTACCAGAGAGCCTGGACCCATTATTACAAACAGGCTTGATGAATATGTCCCGGTAGGGGTCATCAGCAGGGGATGTACAAAGGAACCACGTCAGGAACAGCTCCAGAGCATCTAAGGGACTCGTGTAGTCAGATCCAAATAAAACATTAAATGCTGGATAGTGTAAAATATCTTAAGGGTTGCATTTAATATAAAGTATTGCACTTACACGTGTCCATAGTAAAAACAGCATTGTATGACCCCTACCAGGACATATTCATCAAGCCTGTTTGACCCTTTGCAATAAAGGGTCCAGGCTCTCTGGTGAGTCAAACCTTTTGTGGTAAAGGTGTGTTCATTTGGTGAAGGGATTTAATAACCTTATCCACAGTTGAATAATAGAGTTTGCCATTTGACCATTATGTTCCATTTGAGAGACTGATTTTTCTGGACTGTTTATTTGTATTTTTTTCAGTATTTTTAATATCAATCAATGTAGGGCAACACACCTTTTATTTTTTTATTTTTTTGGTAATATCTCACATTTGTGGTGCTCCTTTTTTTCACACTGAATTATCTTTTCACATGTGCAGTATTATTTTTATTTTATTTTTTACATGCTTCAGGGGCAGAGCCCCCTTCATCAGAGCCTGATGAAGATGTTTCTGCCCCTGAAACACCCCTTATTTTTAGAGTCTTTTGAAATTCTTTATATTATTTTAATAAACAGCTTTAATGCTAATGCGCAAGGCCAATGTGCCCTCTCTCTTCTCTTTTCTTTTCTATCTATTGTGTTCACAGATTCCTCCAATCTGAAGAGGGCAGCAGGCAGTAAGGTCCTTTCATTACCTTATAAATGAACCACCTCTATGTAGATCCTTGAAGAAACTTTCCATACGAATGATTTTGTGAACACAGGACTGAAAAGGCCCACGGTCCTTGAGCACTGGTTGATATAATATCTGACTGTTTTACTAGGGATCATGCTGGTGGGCAATCTTTTCAAACACAGTAGTAGTGCAAAGTCTGGTGCAGCCCTGGTTTCGAAGAGAAATTTGGATGGATGTTTCATTATTCTGAAATTCTAATACAATAGTAATGAATTTGAACAAATCCAAAATAAAGAAACAACATTTCGTACAAGATTTATATTTAAATCAAATTAGATTTTTTTTTATTCAATTAGAATAGTTTTCTAATTCAATTTGAATTTCTGAATAAGGTGGAAGGGTTGGAATAGAATATAATAAAATGGAATAGAATAGAATAGTAAAGAAAAGAATAGAATAAAAAAATAAAAGTATAGAACAAATTGAATAGAAATAAAGAAAGAGTGTGGAATAGAATGGAAAAAATAATAGAATACAATAGAATAGTATAGAGTAATACAGAACAAAATAGAATAGAACATAAAAGAACAGAATACAAGAGAACAGAAAATAATGGAATATAATATAGAATAAAATGAAAGCATATTTGAAGTTCGAAGTTCGAATTCCAAACAGAATAAATTCAAATTGGAATTGAATAGAAAAAAACAACATACAAATAAAAATAAAAAGAATATAAGCGTCTTCCAAAATTAGAATAGAGTAAATTCAGATTTAAATGGAATACATTTGAATTTGAATAGAATAGAATAGGAGATGGCCAATCACTTCAAACAGAAGATTGATACAATTTGTGAGGAGATCTCTGCTGTTCAGATACCCTCCACACCTTTCACTTCATGCCCACAGGTACAATCATTACTTCCCTTATTCAACCCCACCACTTCAGACGAGGTTGCTAAACTACTTGCTAACGTCTGGCTAACCACCTGCCCTCTGGATCCTATTCCCTCGCAAATGCTACATTCACCCTTTGGCTCTATTCTACACTCTCTAACCCACATCTTCAATCTCTCTCTCTCTTTTGGCATCTTCCCCAAACTCTCTAAAACATTCACTAGTCACCATTCTTAAAAAGCCCTCACTGGACCCAACCAATCTTAACAACCTTCTCCATGGCTCCTTGCTCCCCATTTTATCCAAACTCCTTGAACGTTTGGTCTACAACCTACTGAGCGACGACCTTGCCAAAATAGCCTTCTTGATCCCCTTCAGTCTGGATTTCGTCCTCAACACTCCGCAGAAACTGCTCTCCTAAAACTAACAAACAATCTACTAATGGCCAAAACCAATGGACACTATTCCATACTCCTACGCCTGGATCTTTCTGCTGTGTTTGAAATGGTTAACCACCCCCTCCTCCTCAAAAAACTTCATGCCTTTGGTCTCTGTGACTGTGCTCTTAATTGGTTCTCTTCTAGACATGTGCACAGCAAAGATTTTCATTTATTTCGGTTTTGTTTCTGTTCGTTTATCGTGATTCGTAACGAGTCGTAATTTCGTAAGACGTTAGTTATCGTATTCGTACTCTTTAGTATTTTCGTAACACTCTTTTTTCCGTTTTTTTTCTGTTAGTTTATTTTTCGTTGAATCGAGATTCGTATTTTCGTTATATTTTGTATTCTGCCGCGTTCGTATTTTTAAAATGATTTTATTTGTTCCTTAGTTTTTACGTTGGTTTAATTTTCGTTGTTTTGCTATTCGTATTTACATTATATTTTCCATCATGCCGCGTTCGTATTTTCGTAAGAAATATATTTTCGTTGCTTTATGATCATTCGTATTTTCGTGTCTAATTTCCTTTGATTGTAAAAATGTACTTTTGTAGATTTTATTGCATTCGTAATTCTGTTAGAATACATTTTATGTTTATTCAACACACTACTCGTCGTAATTTTGTAATTCGTACTTTACTGTGATTGACTTGACTGTCTTAGTTAGCACACACACCCTGTCTAGAATGAAGTCTGACGTAGAAGAAAACTAAAATATATTTCTATGTTTTCGTTTCTTTCATCTTTCGTATCTTCGTTGTTTTTCATATTCGTTATTTTGAAAATATCGTTATTCGTTATTAATTGCGCTAAACCATTCGTTCATTCATATGTTAACGAATCAACTAAAATAATGAAAATTTACGGAAAACGTATTTGTAACTTAAAAAATTGCACATGCCTATTCTCTTCCTACTTATCCAACCGCACCTTTAGCATTACTTACAATTCTACTTCCTCCTCTCCTTTTCCTTTCTCTGTTGGGGTCCCCCAAGGTTCTGTTCTTGGACTTCTATTTTCAATCTACACCTCCTCCCCGGGTCAGCTGATAGCCTCCCATGGCTTTCAATACCAGCTCTATTCTGACAACACCCAAATCTCTTTCTCTACACCTTAGTTCACTCCTTCAGTCTCCTCACTTATTGCTAATTTACTAACATATATATTAGTCTGGATGTCACACCACTTCCTCAAACTCAATCTATGCAAAACCGAACTTATAACTGTTTCTCCCCCGCATGCCCCTTCCCCTGATCTCTCTGTCAAAATGGATGGCACAACTATCAGCCTATCTCTACATGCCAAGGTCCTAGGTGTAGTACTGAACTCTGAACTCTCCTTTAAGTCCCACGTCCAATTGCTGTCCAAATCTTGTCACCTCAACCTCCGCAACAATTCAAAATAAGCCCCTATCTTACCAAAGACCCAACAAAGCTCTTAAAGTGAAGTTCCACTCAAAAATGGAACTTCCGCTTTTCAGGAACCCTCCCACTGAAAGGAGTCAAATGTGACACCGGAGGGGAGCAGATACCTGTGTAATACAGGTATTTTGCTCCCACTTCCGGGCATAGATACCTGAGCCAACTGCGGGTATCTACGCCACACTTCGCCTTCTCCCTTGCTCACCTCCAGGACTTTTCCAGAGCCTCTCCAATCATATGGAACTCCTTAACCAAATCTGTCAGATTATCTCCTACTCTATTAGTTTTTAGACAATCCCTAAAAACCCTCCTCTTCAGAGAAGCCTATCCTACCCACACCTAACAACTGTGTTTTTATTTTCTCCATCAGTTCATCCCCACAGTTATCACCTTTTGTTTCACTTGATCCTCCCCTCTGAATTGTAAGCACTAACGAGCAGGGTCCTCAGATTACTCCTGTATTGAATTGTATTGTAACTGTACTGTCTGCTCATGTTGTGATATATAAATCCTGTATAATAGCAACAAATAGAATAGTAAAAAAAATAGAATAGAATAGAAGGAATATAACATTTTCCTAAAATTCAAATATAATACATTTTTATTCAAATATAGTAGAAAGAATAGAATAGAAAATAAAATAATAGAAAAGAGTAGAATAGAAAAAAAACAATAGAATAGAATTACATTTAAAGAATATAAACATCTTTTGAAATTTGAATTTTGAATAGAATAAATTTGAATTTTGAATAGAATAAATTCTAATTCGAATAGAGTGAATTTGAGTTTGAAAAAAATTTAATTTAAATAGAATAGAAAATAAGATAAAATAATAGAATATAATAAAAAAAATTGAATAGAATGAAATCGAATATTCTGAAATTTAAATTTCAAATAGAATAAATTTGAATTTGAGAATAATACATCTTAATTTGAATAGCATAGAAAATAATATACTATAATAGAAAATAAAAAAATAGAAAAAAAAAGAATATAAAAGAATAAAGTATTATAGAAAAAATGGAATAGAATGCAATAGAAAGATTATAACCAGCTTCCAAAATTAGAATTTCAAATAGAATAATTTTGAATTCAAATGGAATTGAGTTCAATTTGACCCAAAATTGGAAAATTCTAATCAAATTCAAATAAACAAAATACGTTCCAAAAAGGAAATAAATAAATTTAACACATTTAACTACACAAATTTATGTAAATAACGAATTGAAACAAAACATTATTTTTTTTTCATTCTACACATGTCTAGATGCAAAGTGATAATTCATATTAAGTTTTAATTAATTTTCCAAATTAAATACTAAATAACATGCTGTTTTCCTACAGATGCTGTAACGAGACCCTTGCTCGCTCGCTTCCGCTCCCCCGACACTCCTCTGCTACTATTGAGTCAGCTTGCAGATCGCAACGTCTGATGGTTCCGTCATCCAAGGCTCCGGGATCCGAACTACAGCTATGTGGCGTTCGGAATCCATTAGAACAAACACCAGGCAGGCTGTATGTAAGTTCAATCAGGAAAACTTTTATTGGAAGCACACAACACAATTTTATACAGAATTTGGAACATCCCGCCCCCAACAACCGCTTTCCTATTGGTCAATTGTAAAGTACATGTAGTTCTCCTTCAGGTCCTCTTAGACATGCAAATGAGGACTTGAAAATGGGTTCAGCAGGGATTGGTCCGATAGCTTGAATAGAAGGACTGCTATTTGTAATGAGACAGAAGCCCCAGGGGCAATCAATGTACACAATAGCCAGACACAGAACAATGGAGCCATCTGGAGCCTTAAGACAGGGCAGAAGACCCCCCCACTGTGTAACAGATTTCAAGGAGGAACACTTCTGCATTCCAAGGTCCATGACAATACTTCCCCTGGGAAACAGTCCAACAGCCACAGTGGGACCCCGGACGGGTCAAATCGAGGATGTTGGAAAAGTAGTCTTAAGGTTCCAGGTCTGTCTGCCGGGATAACCCATCCGCATTCCCATTTTGAGGCCCTGGTCGATATTGTATGGAGAAATTGTACAGTGCAAAGCCAGGCTCCACCGTAGTAATCGCCCGTTCTCTCCCGCCACCCGGTAAGCCATATCAAGGGATTGTGGTCCGTCATGACGGTAAAAGAGCCTCCATACATGTAGGGCTGCAATTTCTTTAAAGCCCAGACTAAGACCAAACACTCTTTTTCCACGGCAGCATATCCAACTTCACGGGGTAACAACTTGCGGCTGAGATACGCCACCGGGTGCTCTTTCCCTTCATCACCAACTTGGCTTAGTACAGCTCTCAGTCCGAACATGGAGGCATCTGTATGAACGACAAAGCGTTTGTTAGGATCGGTGCCGCCAGTATGGGAGCTTGCTGATGAAATGCTGTCTCACTCCGGGGACCACAGGACCTGTTTAGAGAGAGACTTGTTGGTCAGGTCCGTTAGGGGTTTGGCTATGTCACTATAGTGGTGTACAAACTTCCTGTAGTACCCTGCTGTCCCTAAAAATGCAAGTACCTGGGTCTTGGTTCTGGGAACCGGCCAGTTTAGGACGGCCTCTATTTTTGCAGGTTCTGGCCTCTGCTTCCCACATCCCACTCTATGTCCCAGATATTGCACCTCAGACATCCCGATATTACATTTGTCTGGCTTTAGGGTCAGGTCTGCGGCTCGGATCCTATCTAGCACTATTCCCAGGTGTCTAAGATGTTCCTCCCAGGTCTGGCTATAGATTGCGATGTCGTCAAGATATGCACATGCAAAATCTTGCAGACCATCGAGGAGTTCATCTATCATCCGCTGGAAGGTAGCCGGAGCATTCTTCATCCCAAATGGCATCACCAGAAACTGGTAAAGGCCGAACGGGGTGATGAAGGCCGACTTCGGAATTGCTTCCGTGTCCAAGGGAATCTGCCATTAGCCCTTACACAAGTCAATAGTCGTCAGATAATGTCCCTGAGCTATTTTGTCCAGAAATTCGTCCACTCGGGGCATAGGGTAGGCATCTGTCACAGTACAGTCATTCAGTCGCCTATAGTCCACACAAAATTGTGTCGTGCCGTTTTGGGACTAATACTACAGGGGATGCCCAGGGGCTTGCTGATGGTTCGGTCACCCCTAACTTGAGCATTTCCCTAATCTCCACTCTCATCCCTTCTTGCACTGCTCCGGGAATCCTATAGGCTGGTTGTCTCAGGGGCTTCTGCCCAGGAGTCTCTACCTCGTGCACAGCTATGTGAGTGTACCCAGGGAGTGCCGAGAACATCTCCTGTCAGTCCTGGAGTAATTCTCTGGCCTGTTCTCGTTCTTGGGATCCTAATCTATCTCCTAGCCGTATATCCTCCACCCCCCGGAACAGTTACTGATTTCGGGAAGCTCCAGCATCGGTAGATATTCAGAGTCCCCGGTGGCCGGAGCGCATATGGCGGCTACTGCCTCAGCCCTCTCATTAAAGGCCTTCATCTTATTAATGTGGAACCTCCTCTTAATTTTTGTGTCTGCACAGCTGGCAACCACGTAGGTGGTATCGCACAGCTGTTTTACCACCTGATAGGGGCCCTGCCAGGAGGCCTGTAATTTATTTTGCTTCAGGGGTTTTAGTACCAGGACTTTCTGTCCAATATAAAAGGTACGATTCCGCGCAGACCGATCATACCAAACCTTCTGCTGACTCTGGGCTGATTGCATATTCTCATGGACTAGATCAGTAAGGTCCCGCAGTCGCTCCCTGAGTTCCAAGACATAACTAAGGATGGGGAGGCCTTTCCAGATCCTCTACCCCCTCCCACTGGGCCCTCACTAAGTCTAAGGGTCCCCTAACCCTTCGCCCATATAACAGCTCAAATGGGGAAAAACCTGTGGACTCTTGGGGTACCTCTCTATATGCAAACAGTAGATGGGGAAGGTATTTCTCCCAATCCTTCCTACTCTCAATGAAGGCCCGAAGCAGCTGCTTCAGGGTCCCGTTAAATTTCTCACACAGCCCATTAGTCTGAGGATGGTAGAGGGCGCTCTGGAGGGGTTTAATCCCACAGAGACCCCAGAGCTGCTGCGTCAGCTCAGCTGTGAACTGGGTACCCTGATCGGACAATATCTCCTGGGGAAACCCTACCCTAGTGAATACCCGCAGTAAGCCATCTGCTACTGTATCCGCCTGGATATTGGATAAGGGAATGGCCTCCGGGTAGCGGGTGGCGTAATCCACCACCGTAAGAATATACTTCTTCCCGGTGGCACTGGGGCGGGCCAGTGGGCCTATAATATCTACCGCTATGGGGCTAAAGTTTTCTCTAATAGCAGCAAGGCTTTTGGGTGATCCCCTGTCTTCCCTATATTCTGACAAGTCTCACAGTTTCGGCAGTATTCTCGCACCTCAGCATGTAATCTGGGCCAGAAGAAAGCATGAGACAACCGACTCCGGGTCTTGGCTATCCCTAAATGTCCGGCCAAGGGGATGTCGTGAGCCAGTCGCAATAGCTACCGTCTGTACTTCTGGGGTACAACTAGCTGTTTGTGGGGGCCCTGTTGCTTCCCAGTGCCCATTCCCTCAGTGTAACGATAAAGAAACCCCCCCTCCCACTCTATTCTGTCTTCCCCCAACCCACCTGGATCCTTGCCCGCCCTGTCCCGATAACCAGCTAAAGTTGGGTCACTCTGAGTCTCTTGCCTAACGTCAGAGGGAGAATCCCAGGACACGGTCTTGTCAAGTCGGAGTAACGTAGAAGGATTTGGTCTTACCAGGGTCCCCAAAGGAGTAGAGTTGCCTTGAAGTTGGCTCTGACGTCTGGTGGTCACGGCCATGGCAGCCTCTGTGGCATACGAGGAAGTTAAATGGCCCAAATCGTTCCCCAAAAGTACTTCTGCGGGTAACTCGCGTAGTAATCCCACTCGCACATGTCGCTCCCCTGAGCCCCAATTCAAGAGGACTTGGGTGGTGGATAAACGTAGCACCTTGCCCCCTGCTACCCTGACTGTAACAGTCTGGCCGGTCTGGGCTGACTGGGGAATCATGTGAGGCTGGATGAGGGTAATCGTAGCCCCGGAATTGCGGAGTCCCTGGGCCGGCTGCCCATTAACCCATACTGCCTGGCGATGGTGCTGCCGATTATCTCCGGCAGCAGCTTGGACAGGATCCGCTTCGAAAAGTTTGCCGCACTCTTCCTGAACATCTCGATGGTTGGGCTCATTCTGGAAGCAATGAGCCGCTGGTCTGGATGGATGATTAGTCTCTCGATACCTCGTGGATTGGGTAGGGCAATATCGTTGCAGATGACCGGTTCGGTTACAGGTATAGCACTTAGGTCCGGTAGGAGGTTTGGGTCGGTCTGGGGGTCTAGAGGCGGACCACTGAGGTACTGAAGTTGGCTTAGAGGCTGGTAAACTGGGCCGAGATAGTGGATAGTGCTCGTTTTCGCCTGACCTTCAAGAGTCCAGATATTCATCGGCCAAAGTAGCCGCTTGCTGTACCGTCCGTGGTTGCTTATCTCGCACCCAATCCTGTACTACTGGAGGGGTGTGGTTAAAGAACTGTTCTAATAGTACTAGCTGGGTGATGTCCTCTATGGTATGAGCGTGGCTTCCCTGGAACCAGCTCTTAAGGTTCCGCTGCAGACGATGTGCCCACTCCACGTATGTTGTGTTGGTTTGTTTCCGGGATTCTCGAAACTTAATCCAGCTGGCTTCGGGTGTAATGGCAAATCGGGCTAGCAAAGCTTCTTTTACCCAGTCGTAGTCTTTAGCGTCCTCGTCCTCCAGGGCCCGATATGCACCTGCCGCTCTGCCAGTTAAATTACTCGCCAGTAAGACGACCCAATCTTGGGACAGTACTTCATGTATCTGGCATAGTCTCTCAAAGTCCTGCAGGAATGCTTCAATTTACTCCTCTCCTTCCTTAAATAGTTTTGAACGCCTGAAAGGGCAACTTACGGAAAGTCGCTGCATCTTTAGGCGTTTTCTCCGATTGCCGTATTTCTGACATTCTCTGCTCTCGTTCTCTCTCTTGACGCTCATGTTCTTTCTCTTGTCACTCATCCTGCAGCTGGATGTCTCTAATGGCATTCTGTATGGCTGTCTCTAATGGGTTAGCACCATATAATGCCAACCGCTCTCAAACTCGTTGCTGAAACAAGTCTTCAACTGACCGGGGTCCTCTGATCCATCTCGGCTAGCTTACTGATCAGGGTGGCCTTGTTCTTTGTCCCACCGGTCCCTCCATGGCTCTCAAGTAAGTCTTTCAGCGTGGCTCTCCTGCATGCTGCTGTCATTGACTTTGGTGGTTTGGAGTGTCCCAGTAACTGGAGAGCAAATCCCACCGCTGCCAACCAATGTAACGAGACACTTGCTCGCTCACTTCCGCTCCCCCGACACTCCTCTGCTACTATTGAGTCAGCCTGCAGATCGCAACGTCTGATGGTTCCGTGATCCAAGGCTCCGGGATCCGAACTACAGCTATGTGCCATTCGGAATCCATTAAAACAAACACCAGGCAGGCTGTATGTAAGTTCAAACAGGAAGACTTTTATTGGGAGCACACAACACACTTTTATACAGAATTTGGAACATCCCGCCCCCAACAACCGCTTTCCTATTGGTCAATTGTAAAGTACATGTAGTTCTCCTTCAGGTCCTCTTAGACATGCAAATGAGGACTTAAAAATAGGTTCAGCAGGGATTGGTCCGATATCTTGAATAGAAGGACTGCTATGTGTAATGAGACAGAAGCCCCAGGGGGCAATCAATGTACATGATAGCCAGACACAGAACAATGGAGCCGTCTGGAGCCTTAAGACAGGGCAGAAGACCCCCCACTGTGTAACAGATTTCAAGGAGGAACACTTCTGCATTCCAAGGTCCATGACAGATGCTATTTATAATCTCTTCCTGTTCTGACACTCACCCAGACAAGTAGTGGAAATGTCCTTCTTGGGGACAAAGACATCAATTAAGTCTATGCTCTATAAAAACAAAACAAAAAATTATATTTTATTGCTTCCTACATCATCATTGCAAAGATTTTCTGTTATCTCCTGTTCTGTCTGTCACACTCATATAGACAAAAAGTAGGGAGATTTTCCCTTGCCTTATGCTTTGTCCAACAAATGCTGTCATGGTGTGCAAGGAGTAAAAAAAACATGTTTACTATACACAGAACAGACAAACTTTTTGACTTCTGAGAAAAAAGTCTTAGCTCATACATTTATAATGATTACTGTTTGCCATAGCAACATTTATTTATCAGCAACAAGAGCTAAGAACTGATGAAAATACCAGTTACATGGCTTAAAAGAATGATCGGTGTGGCAAATAATAGACATGATAGGCCTTAGTGAATTAAAACTAATGAAAAAACAAATGGAATAAGAGAAGGGTCTGAAGTAAGGTTACACGTTAGTAACAACAAGAACAAAATGTGTTATTGACAGTTGACAAACGATTACTCTGGCAGACGCTTTTTAGATTTTTTTATTTATTTTCAAGTTAAAAGTTAGAAAGTATCCAAAAGAAGTGTATAACACATCCTTATTATTCTACATGGAGATAGGATTCCAAAATGATTAGAAAATAGATTAAACTGACTAGTGACCTTACTCAATATCATCAAAACAGCATGTGGATCATACACAATAAATATTTAATCCGAGACAAAATAGCTGTTCCTTTTAGATTTAAATTTAAATAATCATCCGTAATTTCTTTAACATCTCAGTTTACAAAACCATATCAATTTGCTAATTAGATCAGAAAAAGATTGATGTCATGCTTATGATAACTGGAAAGGAAAGTTACACAGCAGTCTCCATGCACTACTACAATTTGACAGTTAATTCAAAAGCAATGGAGTGACAAATATTGTTAAGCTGTTAATGATAATCATGCTGAAAAAAAAATAACATCAATACCCCTTGCTGCACACATAAAAAGCTGACATTTAGACGTATTTATTGAAACAAACATTTAACTGTTCAAATTGCAGTAACAAATAGGAAGCAGTTGGGTTTTACTGGTGTTAGATTTGTGAAAAATGAATTTTAATTGGCTGCTGCAGCAGCCTGCTACATTTTTACAGTGCATTTTGCCTGACTAAATAATTATGTGTGTGCCCTGCTCCAGTGTGTTCAGGATATAATTTTTCAGAGAGTTACTCTTTTCAAAGGAAGAGCTGTTATCAGATTATGTTCAGATTAATAATAATCAGATTTAATGAACAATAGTAACATAGCAGTAGTGAGGAATCTTTGACCCATTTTTTTCAAAAAAATCTCATTTAACACTGAGATGAAAAAAATTTAAGTTGTATAACTGGTGGTCCTATTCTCTATACAATAACCCTCGGTCTACTGGCAGGGTCCAATGGACACTGTAGGTAGTTTGTGTTATGTTTTTTAATGGAATTTATGACTTTTTTACTGATAATTAGACAGTTATAAATCTGAAAGCATGAATTTTTTGTATTTACACTTTTTCAGTAAATTCAAATTATAGCATCGTTCACTGGCAGGATCCATCAGACCCATGTTGCGCTTCAATGATTTCTCCGTTATGAATCATCAAGTCACATGATTACTGTACAGCACTTTGTGAGTCATTTTCAGTCTACAAGTTAGGACATGTTTCTGCACGTTAGGACTTGCTTCCTAAGCTTTTGAAGATTTGTTATGCTTTCTTGTTTGGTGGTGTAGTTTGATCCTTGTTCGCAAACATCTCAGTAATGAAGGAATACTTAGTTTGTTGAAATCAGATTCTGAAGAAGATCAACATGCATCAGATTGCGAGCCATCGGATGACGAAAACAAAATAAATTACATCCTTGTAGAAGACAACTTGGATTCTGATGATAGCACCGTCACAGCACCTACCACCCAAACTGATTTGCCATCTTCATCTGTGAATATAACTATTTACTATGAAGGTGTACACCGGGAAATGTCAAGACCAAGGAAAGGAAGCGAATCAGGGTGAGCGAGTGGTAATGGATTTGGCTCAAGGAATATTACATTCTGGAAGAAACATCACTTGCGATAACTTCTTCACGAGCCTGCAGTTACCTAAAAAATTACAAGAATTCATGACCACAAAAAAAAACTGTCTACTCTACTCTGTTTGGTTTCCAGAAAGACACGATGATTGCATCATACTGTCCCAATTGTTACCCTCTTGAGCTCTATGCATTCGCAACCTACTGTTTAAAACGAAAAAGACAACAAAACAGAGATAATTCAGTCATACAATGAGACGAAAGGAGCTGTTAATATGTTGGATCAGATGGTTTGTACTTACAGTACTAAACGAATGACTAGAAGACGGCCAATGATTATATTTTATAACATGTTGGGTGTTAGTGCTATCAGCGCCTACATTATCTGGATGTCATTAAAACCAGACTGGAATTAAAGTAAATCGCACAAAAGGAAGGTTTTCCTTACACATCTTGGGAAAGTACTGACTGGAGTATCTAAGGCCTGACGGTCCTCAAACTTCAACCTCAGAAGAACCACTAAGAAAGAAAGCACATTGCAGTATCTTCCCTAACAGCAAAGAAAGAAAAACTTGAACAGTGTGTTGTGGGTGTGCAAAAAAAAAAAAATGAATGCCAAGAACATCTGAAAGTGGTGTGTTTGAACTGTGGAGAGTGAAACTTTTTCATCATATTAGCATAACTTTCCTAACTACCTACACCCTACACCTACATATCAAAATGTCATGTTTCTCTCAATTGACAATTTATTTATCATTTTTATCGTTATCTGTGAATTTATGTGCAAAATAATATACAACAAAATACTCTCCACAGTTAATGCTCAAAATATGGAGAATACACTTTATTATCACCAAATGAGTAAGCATTGCTGAGTATTTCATAGTTATTCAATATTTTACTAGCTAAAATTATAATCAAAATTCATAATTACCCTGTTTCACAATAAAAAAATATTATACTAAAACTTTTTTTCATTATATGTACCAACATTTATTCATTATATGTACCAAACTATAGTGATCTCACTCTAACGATCAGAGAAATACCTCACATGTGCAGTTTGAACACTGTTTTCATATGCAGGCACGACTTACGTATGCGTCAACTTCTGCACGCAAGCTTGGCAGGGACGGGGAGCTTTTTTCTTATTTATTTTACTTTTTATTTTTACACTGTCCTTTAAAAAAAAAAATATGGGTCACTTTTATTGTAATAAAAAAAAAGCATGACAGGACCTCTTAAATGTGAGATCTGGGGTCAAAAAGACCTAAGGGCCAGATCCTCAAACGAGATACGACGGCGTATCTACTGATACTGATCTACTGATAATTCTTAGAATCAGTTACGCATAGCTAGCCCTAAGATCCGACAGGTGTAATTGAATTACACTGTCGGATCTTAAGGATGCAATTCTAGGCCGGCCGCTAGGTGGCGAGGCCATTGCGGCCGGCGTAGAATATGCAAATGAAGATTTACGGCGATCCCCGAACGTCCTGAACGGCCCGTCGATCTAAATCTACGTCGTTTCCGTCGAGTTACGTCACGTAAAACTAGGGCTGAGTCCTATTTGACTAAGCCATGGTAAGTATGGCCGTCGTTATCGCGATGAAATTTAAACCTCAACGTCGTTTGCGTAAGACGTCCGTGAATGGCGCTGGACGCCATTTACGTTACCGTCTAAGAAAATGACGTTGGTGCGACATCAGTTAGCGCAATGCACGTCGGGTAATTTACCCGACGGAGCATGCGCAGTATGTCCGGCGCGGGAGCGCACCTAATTTAAATAGGACTCGCCCCATTAGATTGGGCACGCCTTGCGCCGGACGGATTTAAGTTACACCGCTGCAAATTTCCAGGTAAGTGCTTTGTGGATCGGGCACTAACTTGGCAAATTTGCGGCGCTGTAACTTAAATGGGAAAAGTTAAGTTGCGCCGCCTGGCTGTGGATCTGGCCCTAAGATCTCACATTTACACTTTTTTTTTTTTTTTTATTTCTTTATTAATTTTCCAACATTACATACCAATAAATAAATAAATAAATATATCTCATTTAAAAGACAGACATTATACAAACACACATAAACAGTCTCAATATATACCCTTCATAAAATCTTTCTCATGTTTATAATAGTTACACTTCTTGTGGTTACATATCCCCTTATCCCATATACGTTGTACGTTGTCCCTGGTCCTAAACCTTCTAACTTCTCCTTTATGGATAAAAATATATATCGAGAAATAATAAGTGAAAGGGAAATAGGGGCTAGAGGATAGGGCACTATGGGAATAGGTAGCTGGCTGACGAGATGCCGGAGAAAGAGAATCCCTCCCACGGAAGAGAGAGAAAAGAAGAACAATTTTTTTTTACTTATTATCAGTGCCAAAGTATGACCGAAAATAAAAGATGATAGAGGGACACCTTATTACCCTCTAAAAAGTGCCTATCAAGCCAAAAGGGTCTCTATGTGGAAAACGGCACGAGACTCCCATTGTGATGTCCTCTGTGTACAAGAGACACACTTTAAGATTACTGCAGAACCCTCCTGTACCAACAAGGATTTTTCCAATCTCTTTAAGGCCTCCGGGCCTGATAAAAAGAATGGCATACTAGTTGCCTTCAAAAACACGGTATCTCTTCAACTCCACAATACCCTAATTGACCCCAATGGTAGATACCTAGCGCTAGACTGCTCCCTGAATGGTGGTGTCAGATACACCATTGTGACGGTGTACGCACCCAACAAAAAACAAATCAGTTTTCTGTCCAATTTACTGAAGAAAATCGACCGCTTTAAAAAAAGGCCGCCTCATCTTTAACTAATATTGTCCCAGACAATTCCATTGATGCTTCATCCAGAACCAATCGGACCTCGTCACCTATGAGCTCCTTCATCCGTTCACACAACCTATACAATGTGTGGCGTTGCCACCATGCTACCGAAAGGGATTACTCTTTCTTCTCTCCGTGCCATAACTCTTACACCCGGATTGACTATTTTTTGGTTGACAAATGGACCTTGCCCACCGTGTCAGCATCCGAGATTTCTACCATTACATGGTCAGACCATGCCCCAGTCACAATAACTGTCAGTGATTCTCCTTCTGCTTCCGGTACGAGGATTTGGAGAGCTAATGCAGCACTCATACACTCGCCACTCTACTCAGGATATATCAAAGACTGTTTAGAGGATTTTTTTACCCTTAATGCAGGTCCTGTTAGTGATAACTTTGTTCTTTGGAATGCCCATAAGGCGTTCGTACAAGGAATCCTTATCCAATTGGGAGCTAGGGAGAGGAGGAGGAGATCACAGCGTCTAGACACCCTTACATCCGAGATCAAATCACTGGAAAATCAAAATCAATCCCACCCTGACCTTGCTATCAAACACAAACTAGGTCTCCTTAGACAAGAACTAAGATCCCACCTATTGGACTCTTTTGAAAGGGCCCATGCCCTTTTTAGGGCTAAACATTACTCCACGGGTAATAAGGCCGGAAAGGCCATGGCCACCAGAATCAAAGGTCATTACTCCAAGACCAAAATCACCCATCTCTACCACCCCGCCTCGAATCAAAAACTAATAGATCCCTCTGCCATTGCCGATGCTTTTCGACATTTTTATACTACACTTTATAATTTAAAAGACGACTCCTCTATACCACAACCCTCCCCCCATGATATTTCATCGTTCCTTGAGGAGATCAACCTCCCTAGTCTTTCTAAAGACCACCTTCAAATGTTAAATGCCCCATTTACTCCCCAAGAAATTCTACTTACGATCTTAAAATTGCCTGCCAATAAATCCCCAGGCCCTGACGGACTCACTAGTGAGTACTACAAACAATTTGGAAATACCCTGGTGCCCTTCCTCTCTGTGCAACGACACTGCCTTATCCTCCTCTCTCCCTCCCGAAATGCTATCCGCCCTGATTATTACACTGCCGAAGCCAGGCAAGGAACCCACCTATGCGCAAAATTTCCGACCCATATCTCTACTCAACCTAGATACTAAGATCTACGCCAAACTCATAGCCAATCGGCTGATTGACCTGATGCCCCTACTCATTCACAATGACCAATCTGGTTTCACGAAAGGGAGACAAACGTTCGATGCTACTCGCAGGATTCTCAACATCATCCATAGTGCTGGCTCGACGCGAACGCCTTCTCTGCTCCTATCTTTGGACGCGAAGAAGGCGTTCGATAGAGTCCATTGGGAATACATGAGAGTGACCCTTACTAAATTTGGCTTCCAGGGTCCTATACTATCTGCCATACTAGCGCTATACTCCTCCCCCTCGGCCCAGGTCTATACTTCAGAGATGCTCTCTAGACCGTTCTGTATAACTAACGGCACCCGTCAAGGCTGCCCTTTGTCCCCGCTCATATTGAACTTGGTCATGGAACCCCTTGCAGAGCATGTCAGGGCCCACTCCAAAATAACGGGCTTCCGATTAGGCACTATAGATCATAAAATTAATTTATTGGCGGATGACGTGATACTGATGTTAACCGACCCCCTCTCCTCCCTGGCTTCGGTACAATCACTATTGCAAAGATTTAGTAATGTTTCTTATTACAAGGTAAATGAGCATAAATCTCACATTCTGGATTTAGGCTTAGACGCAATCACAAGCAACATCCAGAAATACATACCCATACTCCTGGGCAGACGCTGGAATAACTTACCTAGGTATCACACTTTCTAAATCAACAAAAGATCTCTCTAGGCACAACTACACTAACATTAGGCAAATGCTGATCAGGGAAACTGCTAAACTCTCCAAACACGAATTTTCATGGGCTGGTCGCCTAGCGGCCTTTACAATGATGTTACTACCTAGACTATTGTATATCTTCTGTAAACTACCTATACCTCTCTCACATTCATACCTCAAGTCCCTACAATCCGTATTAACTCACTTTGTATGGCAGGGCAAAAAATCAAGGTGCAGTCATACTAAACGTATCAAACACAAGTCGGTAGGTGGGATGGGGCACGTTGATATCAGGGACTACTATTTAGCTACTATACTTTCACAAATGAGAGAATGGTTCTCTGCAACACCGACTACACTCTGGAGTAAAATAGAAAACACCATGACACCGGGACCTAACCTATCAGACTGGCTGTTTAGCGTGATCGCCAGGAACACGCCATTAAACCTCTACTCCCCTACCATTCAAGCCTCAGTTAAGGCCTGGAGAATACTTCACAACACCCAATGGACAAATCACCTGACCAAGCCCATACCCATCCCCCTTGGAACTCTAAAACTATTATCTCCTGACCTGACCATCCCAACCTAGCTAACAGACCGCGTGTCTGTTACCTCTGACCTGCGCTCCATTGCGGCTACTAACTCATTCTTGCAAATCCAAAAGAACTTTAACGCACCTGTCAGGGATTACTTTACTTACTATAGGTTACAAAAATGCCTGGCAGTGAATCCTTCTCTAGAAGGCTTTCTGCCCCTGAATATCTGGAACTACTTTACTCATATTGTACATATTCTACTCTACTTTACAAGACAAGAACCTTTTCCATAAAACCAAACCCCTGGAAGACTGGGAAACTGATGTACAAAGTAGTTTCTCTGATGAGCAATGGCGAGTTGCAATTAAATCTGTCTACAAATACACATCCTGCACCGCCCTATGGGAGCTCACCCAAAAAATACTAATGAGATGGTACATGACACCTCACAGGCTAGCCACATTCTATACACACACCTCCAACGCATGCTGGAGAGAATGCAGTCTGCCTGGCACGCTCATACATATCTTTTGGTCATGCCCACACCTACGACAACTTTGGACTGATGTAGAAATGATCCTGCGGGAAGTCCTCCGCCTCCCCGTTCCATTGTCTTCTCACTTAGCTATCCTCAATTTGACTATTGATGATCTGCCACTGAACCTCCAACTTGTGACCACTCATATTCTATTAGCAACAAACTGTTGATTGCCAGGAAATGGAAAGCGAAAGATGCCCCTACACTCACAGAAGTAGTCAACTTAGTACAAACTCACTATACCTATAAAAACAATCTTAGCTCGAGGAAAATCCACTTATTCCAAGCTGATCAATCTCTGGAATCCGTGGACTCTTTGGTACACAAACACAAACAGCAAGTGATAATTTTGTGTTATATACTATGTTCTTTTGATGTGCTCTCACCCCCCCTTTTTATCCTGCCCCCTCCTCCTCCTTTTTCTTCCCTACCCTCCCCCTCCTTGCTTTGCTCTTGATACTACAACATATACTATGTTACTGCCGCAACCTACTTCCAGTTTGGTTTATGTTAATTTCTACACTACTTCTGTTGTACCAAACTGGACTGTGCGCACTGTGTGTGGTGCGTGCCTATTACACGTTTACTGTTCACTTTACGTACATTGCCGTTTCTATAACGTATTTTGCATTTTATTATTGTACTTGTATTACTGTACTTTGGAAACATTTCAATAAAAACTATTTGAAATAAAAAGTGCCTATCAAGTGAACTCTATTATGTGAGAAAGAGAAAGGAAAAAAAAAACCCTATCAAGTGAACTCTATAATGTGTGAGAAAGGAAAAAAAATATATATATATATATGTTTCTTTTTTTTTTTTTTATCAGTGCCAAAGTATGACAGAAAATAAAGGATGATAGAGGGATATCTTGTTAACCTCTAAAATGTGCCTATCAGCTGAACTCTATGATGTGTGAGGGAGAGAGAAAAAAAAATCCCCATTATCAGTGTCAAAGTGCAAAGCGAAAAATAAAGGAAGATATAGGGACACCATATTACCCTCTAAAATATCCCTATCTAGTGAACTTTATAGTGTATGAAGAAAAAAAAAAAGTATAGAAAGACGTCATATTACCCTCTAGGGAGTTCTATTTGTGTGGGCTCTATAATGTGTGTAAGGAAAGAGAGGAAGAGAGAGAGAAAAAAAAAAAAAAAAGGAAACCCAAAAAAGAGGTGTGAAAGAAAATCTCCATCCACATCCATCTAGGCATCCAGCTCCTTGAATTCTTTCCATTTTCTCCATGACTTGTTATATTCTAATCTACTTCCATTATGAATTGATATTAATTCCTCCATCCTACTAATTCTATCTATTTCTTTTATCCATTCTCCCACTGATGGAGCTTTCTTTTCCCTCCAATTCTTTGAAATTAATGCTTTAGCTCCATTCAGTAGGTAAGGGACCAAAGACATTCTATACTTTTTCCTTACCATACCCCTATTATTGTCACGTACCTGATGGTGGTGAGCCCGATATAGCAGAGGGAGGCCTCCCTTATGGCTCCTACTCTCGGCCCCTGGTAAAGTAACAGGAGGCGCAGGAGTGAGGAGTGGTACGAGTGCCTGGCAGGATCAACAGAGGTAGAGGTAATCCGGACGTTCAGGAACTCCTCAGGAACTGGGAAGCTGAAGCAGCTGACAGGTTAGGCAGACAGGAGCTAGATCACTGGACCGGAATCAGGAACAAACAGGCTCAACTCAGCAGACTGGAACAGCTTGGACTGGAACCAGGACAGACAGGAATCGTTCAGCAGACTGGACTGGAACTAGGAACAGACTGGAACCATTCAGAAGACTGGACTGGAACTAGGAACGGAACTGGGAACAGACTGGAACCATTCAGCAGACTGGACTGGAACTAGGAACAGACTGGAACCGTTCAGCAGACTGGACTGGAACTAGGAACAGACTGGAACCGTTCAGCAGACTGGACTGGAACTAGGAACAGACTGGAACCGTTCAGCTGGACTGGAACTAGGAACAGACTGGAATCGTTCAGCAGACTGGAGCAGACTGGAACAGACTGGATGGTCAGACAGGCCGGGTCGGTTATCAGGCGGTCAACGAGGTACAGAGGTGCAGACAGAAGGGTAAGGAGTTTGTAATTCATCTCTTTTACTTTCGCATCTGTTGATGTAGAATGGACAAGATCTAATACTTGTCTCTTCCTTTCTTCCGATATATTTTGATATAATTCTTGTTCCCACCCTTCCAATATTTTCCGTGTACCCATCCCTCCATTAGGTGTCAATATTCTATATATATTTGATATCCCCTGTCTTCCTGTTCCTCCCCGCTCTATGAATTTTTCCCATGGGTTTAATTCTTTCATATCACGCAGGGGTTTCTGGAATGTGCCTACAAAGTGTTGCACTTGTCTATATGTCCATTCATCTTCTGGGATCGGTCCAAATTTTCCTCGTAGTTCTAACAAAGAGCACAAGGTATTATCCTTTATTAGATCCTTCAATCTTAATGTGTCAGAAGTTGTCCATCTCAGGTACGCTCCACCCCCTTTACCTGGCGGGAAGTAGTCTGAACCCGTAAGGGGCAACAACGGACTATTATAGGCCCTTTTTTTTCCTTTTACATACCGTGTCCCAGATTCTAAAGGGTTCTTTTGTTATTGATGGTATCTCCTTAGGAAGACTTCTATATTGCTTTGGAGCCCATATTCTCTTTCCCAGATCCTTTTTGCTTAGATTTTCCTCTACTTCTACCCATTTTTTCCTTTGTCCCTCTTCCTGAAACCAGTCAGTTATCCTCTTTAATACTGCTGCCTTGTAATTTCTTTTAAAGTCTGGTAGATATAACCCTCCCTCACATCTAGGTCTAGTCAGGATCTCGGCTGATATTCAAGGTTTTTTTTTCCTTCCATATAAACCTCCTTATTATCTTCCCCAGGATTTTAAAATATATATCTGGGATCTTTATCGGAAGTGTTTGAAAAACATATAGGACTTTAGGTAGTGCCATCATCTTGATAGTGCTTATTCTACCCCACCAAGATATTTTATCTATTAGGTACCCCTTAAGCTCTGATTTTACCTTATTTAATAGAGGGATATAATTGTCTTCATACAGATATCTTTCCACATTAGACATATATATCCCCAAGTATTTCATCCCCCTCTGTTTCCGTGTAAAGGGGTAGAGGGCCCCAAGATCCCTGTGTTCTTCCGGACTCATAGACATATTCAATATCTCAGTTTTTTCTTAATTGATTTTTAAGTTTGAGATCTCACCATATCTTTCATATTCAATTATAATCTTTGGTAATGTCTGTATAGGGTTAGATACATAAAGCATCATGTCATCCGCAAACTAGACATGAGCATTTGTTTTCGTCCGAATGCATTTTCGTCCGAATTTCAGGTATTTTCGTTATTGTTTTAACAAACGTTAACGAAAGCACAGAAAGCAAAAACCGAAAGATCCGACATAAACAAATGCTTTATTTTTGTTTTCGTTGTGGTCGAATGTGCCAAACCTTAACTCTATTAGTCCAATATTATTCTACATAAGGAGAAAAGATTTGAAATAGAGAGAAAAGATTCAACATTATAGAGACATGAAGAAGAGTCGACATAGAGAGAAAAGATTCGACATAGAGAGAAAAGATTCGACATAGAGAGACATGAAGATTCGACATAGAGAGACATGAAGATTCGACATAGAGAGACATGAAGAGTCTAATTTTTTATTTATTTTTTAAATATTATGTCGAATCTTCTTCTTCTTTTTTTTTTTAGAACATTCGACAGACACCGTAAGTTTTCGAAGACAGATTCGACCTTAATTTGGATTTTCGAACTAATGGATTTTTTTTACGAAAAATAAATAAAAACGAATTTCGGGAGTAACTAAATAAATTTATTTTTCGGACGAAAACGAAATTACGAAACAAAATATTTCAGTGTGCACATGTCTACCGCAAACGCAGAGATCTTGTGTTCCCTCCCCCCCACCTTCATCCCCTCTATTTCATGATTATTTCGTATTGTTGCTAATAAAGATAAAACAAACAGAAGGGGCGAAAGGGGGCAGCCCTGACGGGTCCCATTAAAAAGTAGGACATTTTCAGATAGAGTACCATTCACCCGCACCTGGGTCGAAGGTTTAGAATACAACGCACCTATCCACCTAAGCATATTTAGTCCTAATCCTATATGTGTCAACGTTGCCAACATAAACTCCCAGTCCAGCCTGTCAAACGCCTTTTCGGCATCTAATGACAGAAAAACCACTGGTTCCTTACTCTTTTTAGCTTTTTGTGCCAGAAATAGCACACTTAAGACATTGTCCCTAATTTCCCTCCCTGGAACAAACCCTGCCTGATCATTATCGATCAACCCTGACATAAAAGGTCTTAGTCTCTCTGCTAGAATTTTCGCATAGATCTTTATGTCAACGTTGATCAAAGAGATAGGCCTATAGCTGGCACATAGTGATGGATCTTTATCTTCCTTCCCTATCAGGGTTATATGGGCTCCTAGTGCTTCCTCGCGTATTGGTTTACCCCCCCCCCCCTATAGAGTTCATATATCCCTGGAAGAATGGTATAAGGGTTTCTCCATATCTCTTATAGTAAAGGGAGGTATACCCATCTGGGCCTGGACTCTTTCCCATTTTGATATTTTTAATTGTTTGACTTATTTCCTCTCTCGATATCTCTTTCTCTAGGTTGCTGATTACTTCTTCTGTTAGTTCCGGAGTTTTAGCTCTATCTAAATACTGCTTTATTTTCCTTCTCCTGCTCTGAATTTCCATTGGGCCTTGTTCTTTGTTAACTTTATATAAATGTTGATAATACTCTTGGAAGATATTAATTATACCTTTAGTAGAGTGCTTGATGTCTCTGTTGTTATCTTTTATTTTTGGAATAAAGTTCTGCGTGCTTCTTGGTTTTATGGTCCTTGCTAGGAGTTTTCCAGGTTTATTCCCCATAGCATAGAATTTCTTATTCATATTATCAAATACCCATTTAGTCTCCTGTTCCATTAGATCCCAGAGTTTTTCTCTTTTACTAGTTAGTAATATCAAAATTTGCTCTTCCTGTATTTCCTTATGTTTCTGTTCTAAGGCCTGGATTTCTTCCAATAAGAGATGTCTCTGGGCTTGCCTAATTTTTTTTTCTCTTGGCCTTTTCCACTATCATCCTGCCTCTCATATAAACCTTATGGCACGGATTCAGAAAGGACTTACGCCGAAGTATCTTCTAATACGCTGCGTAAGTCCATGGATGCGCCGTCGTATCTATGCGACTTATTCAGCAACCAAGATACGCCTGATTTTTAGCTTGATACGACCGACGTAATTCTCCTACGCCTTCGTATCTTGGGCGCATATTTACGCTGGCCGCAAGGGGCGCTTCCATTGATTTACGCGTTGAATATGTAAATGACCTAGATACGCCGATTCACGAACGTACTTACGCCCGTCGCTGTAATCTACGCCGTTTACGTAAGGCGTACGTCCGGCGTACAGTTAAGCCTCATAAAGTCATGTTAGGGTATGGACGTCGGAACAGCCGTCGGATTTTACGTCGTTTGCGTAAGTCGTACATGAATGGGGCTGGGCTTGGGTTACGTTCACGTCGAAGACATTGAGCCGTCGTATCTTAGGGAGTATATGCGACGTGATTCTGAGCATGCACGCACATGCGCCGTTCGTTCGGCCCTTCATTTACATGGGGTCACGCTTCATCTCAATACATCACGCCCACTACCTGCCTACTTTGAATTAGGCGGGCTTACGCCGGCCCATTTACGCTACGCCGCCGTAACTTTGGGAGCAAGTGCTTTATGAATACTGGCCTTGCCTCTCTATGTTACGTCAGCGTAGCGCATATGAGATGCCCTACGCCCGCACAAAGATACGCCGCTGTACATGAATCTGGGCCTATGTGTTTCCCACAAAATTCATGGGACCACATCTTCTGAATCATTTTCTTTAAAGAAGAGGCACATATCCTTTTCCAGGTCGTCGGCTGTCTTGGTGTCATATAAGAGGGATTCATCCATTCTTCATGCTCTCTGGCCCCCCAGTATCCCCCCAATGTCCAAAGACATTTCCACTGGGGCATGGTCAGAGAGCGTTATTGTTTTTATTTCTATCCCTCTCAGTCCCTCCAAGAGCCAATGATCCAGCAAGATATGGTCTATTCTGGAATATGACCTATGGACAGATGATTAATATGTAAAATCCTTGGGCCAGATCCACAAAAGGGATACGACGGCGTATCTACTGATACACCGTCGTATCCCTGGGCCAGATCCACAAAAGGGATACGACGGCGTATCTACTGATACGCCGTCGTATCCCTGTTTCTATCTTTGGAACTGATCCACAGAATCAGTTTCCAATAGATAGGCAGAAGATCCGACATGTGTAAGGGACTTACACTGCCGGATCTTAGGATGCAGTACCGCATCCGCCGCTGGGGGCATTTCGAGTCGAAATGCCGCTTCGGGTATGCAAATTAGCACTTACGGAGATCCACGAAGCTTTTACGCTTCGTTTTTTCTCCGTAAGTTTTAAGTTGCATGTGTAAAATTAGGGCTGCTTTTACAAAGTGTAAACTGTTTACACCTTGTAAAAGTAGACCCTTCTTTCTCGCGACGCAGTTTTTTTTTTTTTTTTTGGCCGCCGTATCTTTTTTTTTTCCCGACGCAACTTTTTTTACCCGGCGTGATTCACAAAACTCGGCGTAACGTAAAACCGCGCAAAGCACGTCGGGAAAATGACATCGGGAGCTTGCGCAGTATGTCCGGCGCGGGAGCGCGCCTAATTTAAATGGGACTCGCCCCATGAAATTAGGAACGCCTTGCGCCGGACGATTTTAAGTTACACCGCTCAAAATTTCTAGGTAAGTGCTTTGTGGATCGGGCACTTAGGTAGAGATTTTGCGGCGGTGTAACTTAAATTGAAAAAAATACGTTGCGCCGGGTTTTTGTGGATCTGGCCCCTTATCCCTTGGGTGGAGAATTCTCCAGGCCTCCACCAAATGCATTTGATGCAATTTGTGTTTAACTGCACTCAGATATTTACCCTCTGACCTCAATGAAACAGGCTGGGTATCCATTATAGGGTCAAAAACAAAATTAACGTCACCTGCCATTTTAACCTTTCCTTCTCTAAAACCCTCTAGCTTCGTCATAACTCTTTTCAAATACGCTGTCAGGCGAACATTTGGGCAGTAAACATTTACTAATGTATATTTGACATTAGATAGGGAGCCTCTGACAAATAGATATCTTCCCTCCGGATCTGTTTCCATAGTTTCTAATATAAATCTTGTATTCCTATCAAACCCAATCGCAATTCCCTTAGGGCCAGATTCACAAAAGGGATACGACGGCGTATCTGCTGATACGCCGTCGTATCCCTGTTTCTATCTATGCGACTGATTCATAGAACCAGTTACGCATAGATATCCCTAAGATCCGACAGGTGTAATAGTTTTACACTGTCGGATCTTAGGATGCAGTACCGTGGCCGCCGCTGGGGGGATTTTGCGTCGTAAACCAGCGTCGGGTATGCAAATTAGCAGTTAGGGCGATCCACAAATTTTTTTCCCGTCGTTACGTCGCCGCAAGTCTTAGTTTGCCGTCGCAAAGATAGGTTATCTTTTACAAAGTGTAAACTTAGTACACCATGTAAAAGTATACCCGTCTTTCCTGCGTCGCTTTCCCGGCGCAAGTCTTTTTTACCCGTCGCGATTCACAAAACGTTGGCGCGCCGTAACTTTGCGCAAAGCACGTCAGGAAATTTGCGACGGGAGCATGCGCAGTACGTCCGGCGCGGGAGCGCGCCTAATTTAAATGGGATCTCAAAAATATTCCGATTGCACACCTTCCGGCAAAATGGCCAAGTAGTAAAAGGGTGCTGAAACGATCACCGGCTGGGAACCGGAAAGTAAATCATATATATATATATTCGCCAGCACACCAGGGATCATCTTAAAAAAACGTCCAAAAATTTAATGCATATCTATTGATCCAAAAGAGCAACGTTTCGAGGCCACGCAGGACCTCTTCGTCAGGCTTTTGCCTGACGAAGAGGTCCTGCGTGGCCTCGAAACGTTGCTCTTTTGGATCAATAGATATGCATTAAATTTTTGGACTTTTTTTTAAGATGATCCCTGGTGTGCTGGCGAATGTATATATATATAATTTAAATGGGACTCGCCCCATTCGATTGGGCCCACCTTGCGCCGGACGGATTTAGGATATACCGCCGCAAATTTCCAGGTAAGTGCTTTGTGGATCGGGCACTTAGCCAGAAAATTTGCGGCAGTGTAACCTAAATCGGTTACGTTATGCTGCGCCGCCTGGCTGTGAATCTGGCCCTTAGATCTTTTATTAGGAGAGTAACTATGATACCATATGGGGACATTTTTTGAGTTTAGCCTAGTCCTAGATGTTGTTTTTAGATGGGTCTCTTGTAAAAACACTATATTAGCTGATTGTCTCTTCATTTCCTGTAGTATCTGGTAGCGCTATTTAGCTATTTAGCCCTCATACATTGTACGTGACTATTTTTAGTACTACCATCCTCTATATTTTCGGCCTTTGACTGTAGCCATTACATATATCAGACCTATAACAGATCCAGGAGGCTTCCTTCCCATCCTCAGAGGCTTCCTATTTTTCCTAAGTACTAAACTCCATAGTATAAAGAGCTTTGGGTGTAACTTTTTGATATTCCCAAGAATGGGAAAAAGTTCATGGCCTCGGTTTGATACCGAGCCCCAATCATAAAAACATACCTTCAACGTCTTATGAAGAGTATCTTGCGACCACATTTACCCCCCGTCCCCTTTCCCCCCCACCCCCCATCACATTGTACACCAATGTTAAGACTCCCTCGGTCTGCGCCCAGCCAGACATCCTGCCGAGCGGGCCTTTCTTTAGGGAGTTTTATAGATCCCCTACTACCCGGTCTCCAAGTTGGGAGCGGCTCCCGGATTAAAGATAGGCATATCTGCTCCACCCTTCCCCCCCTCCCCCAGGTGATCCCAGTTAACTTTTATTTAAGAAGAAACACACAAAGGTGCTCTACCCCTATTTTCTTCCGTTATCTCTGCCCCCCAGAGACATTAATTGGTATAGAGGAGGAGAGAAAAAAAAAATAGTAATAATAATAATAATAATAATAATAATATGTTACATTAATTATAATCACAACATTGGGGGGAGGGAGGTCAAGGAAAAACCAACCAGGAGAGGAGCTCCTCCCATCCCTACTCCTTAGGAAAGCATACACCATCTTTCCAATTAGCCCCCTTCCCCCTTCCCCCACCCCCAACAAAACAAAAACAAAAAAAGAAAGAAAGGGGGAGAAAACACACATCCTTCCCCCCTTCCCTCCCCTCATATAAAGGAGGGGGGAGGACAACAGGGGGGGTGGTCCGGGGATAGCTGACCAGAAAGGAGACTTTTCCCCTCCTGTCCTCCCATATCCCCACTCCCCAAAGGAACATACACAACATTCTTAATTAAACGAAATCCCCACATGAAAAACTAAACTAGGCTCTATTCCAGTCCTGATCTTTCCACCTTCTCCACACCGGGGGTCTCTTTTACCAGTTATCCACTTGTATATATTGTATATTCAGTTTGTTACAAAATTCCTTTATATCTTCTGGAAACTGGACATAAGCTGAGACCCCTGATTTTTTAATTGATAGGCAGGCTGGGAAGCCCCATCTATAGGGGATACCATTTACCCGAAGATGGTTAGTTACTGGTTTCAGTGCCCTTTTACGCACTAGTGTCTCTGGGGACAGATCTGAGAATATAAGTAGCTTGACGCCTTTATATTCCATAGGTACTGAGTTCCTTGTACTTTGGGATACTTGCTCTTTTTGTTTGTAATCTTGAAACCTTACTATAGTGTCCCTTGGGAGATCCCTATGTGCATTAAAAGATCTCTGTATTCTGTGTACCCTTTCAAAATGCATCAATGCAGTTACTTCTTGTTTTAGAGCTGTATTGAATATCTCTCGTAACGTCTCGCCTAATTCTGCATATTTCACTTCAGGGAGTCCCCTTACCCGTAGGTTCTTCCTTCTGCTTCGGTTTTCTTGATCCTCAAGCCTGTGACAAGCATTTCTTATCTCTATCCAGTCCATATCGACTCTTTCTCTCAGTTCAACTATTGCATTTTTATGTTCTTCTAATTGTTCTTCTATTCCTTTTACCCTCTGTAGAACACTCTGGATATCTCTTCTTGTTGCTCCCATTTCACTTTTAATTGTTCGCTCTAATTGAGATATCATTTCAATCATATCTGTCATGTCTTGCTTTGTTGGAGGAGCTTGTTGAGCATCAGGGGAGGGGCTAGATTGTTGTTGTCTCTCAGGCGTTTCTTGATCCTTGCTCTGACTATTTACTTCTCGAGATTGAACCTTTTAAGTTTTGCTTTTTCTTTTTCCTGGGGTTCCCTCCTCAATCTGATCATCTCCAGAGCACCCCTTATTTTTTACTGGTGAGGTTGGAACTCCATTTTTCTTTAAAGGGCTTTCAGCTGTTTGATCTAAACCTTCAGATACTAGGTAAGACTTTATTGTATTACGTCCAGCACCCTCCCCCGGGTTAACTTTAGGAGCCTTCTTCACCATTTTCCCTTTAGAGTAGAATATTTAAATAACCAGAGATCTATATATTCTGGGTTAACAGAGTAAGTGCTCGGTTTCGCTCTGTCCCCTACTTATATATATCCGAAACCAAAATATTAAATCAATTCGATCTCCTTAATTAATAAAACTTGACCCAAAATAGGGAAAGGATGAGAACAAAAAACTTTAAACCGGTACAGCAGCCCTTCAAATTATCACTATTCTTCACTGGAATTTAAAGTTTTTTGTTGCTCTTAATAGTGTATACAAATAAGGAGAGTAGCAGAAGAAGTTCATACACAGAGAGACCTCTTTAACCGAGAGATATACCTTGGACTAGAAGATACTGACACCCTTTATATGCAGCGTTTACTTCCAACTGGCAGCTGATGCTGCATGAAAGCCCTTATATGTTTGGTGATATAGATAAGGTATGTGTATTCTCTTGGAGAGACTGATTACTAATTGTCTTTATAATTACGTTCTTTTAGAGCTTAATAGAGCAATTAGGAGAAAGCAAAAATAGGGACAACGTTTTTGTTCATCTTACCCCTTCAGTCTTGCTCTCTCACAGTCCGCCACTTGAGGAATAGATTTCAACTCTTCCAAAAAATGTTTTACCACAAAGACACTGCTGGGCCCCCTTTACCTCAGAGTGCACGTTGGCTGCCTTCCAGGTATCCTCCGTCAGATAGTAGAGCAGTCACAGAATCCCCATATGCTCTCACCGGCACCCCCCAGCAGCCCTCTGTGATTTTCCTCGGCCCAGGGACTTTTGGCGGCACTCAGTGGCTCTCGGCTGTTTCCGGCGGCTCTCGGCGGCTCACGGCGGTCTTCGGCATCTCTTTGGCGGCCTTCGGTGTGATTCTCCTCGGCCCCGGCAGTCTTCAGCGACTTTCTGCAGCTTTCGGTGGCCCTCTGCGGCTCTTGCTTTGACAGCCCTCCGCGTCTCCCCTGCAACGTCTGGCACTGGTCACGGAGTACACAAGAGCTGACCTGTCACACAGGACGCCACTTCCGCCTCAAGACTCGGCCAAGCTCCTCTCCTGGGTCACAGCTGTTCGGCACATTCGTAGCTGAGTGATTTATGTTAGCACACTACAGCCGCCGTTACCAGCAACGATCTGTGCTGGATTACGGCTCTATAGAAAAAAAGTCTCAAGGTAAGCCAGAGCATTAAAACATGGTCAGAAAAACGATCAAACAAGCGAGTCTTCTCTCTTTTTCTTTTTTTCACCTGGGGGAGAACATGGAGAGCATGGAGCTAGCTGCCGTCCTCACTCCTACGGAGCCATAATGTAACTCCTCCCCCTCACATTTACACTTAAATGCAATAAAAAATAAATCCCCTTTAAGATCATTGGGCGAAAGTGATGTTTGATGTCGCTTCTGTCATCCAAGCGGGGCCATATTTCTCTCACTTGGCTCCATGTCTCAGTGGGGAGAGGACCCGATCATCTCTGCCGCTACCAACGGCTCCAATAAGTGGCGGAGACGACCGGAGCACGGAGGGAGGGCCACTTTTATCAGAAAGAGGACCATCCTTCATTTCAGAATATACTGGGGTTATGGCAGCTATCTGCATTTATATTAAAATGCTTTGCATTTATAAGGCTGTAACCTATCATTCCGTGTGTTATGTATGGCTTGCTGGCTACAGAATGAGGGGTGTGATTTATGTTGAAGTGAGCGATTTCACAAGCCTAGTGTACCGCCCACATTCACTCCCAACCCAAGAACTCATGGGAAATGTAGTCTGATTACAGTTAGAGAGAGAGAGAAGAGGATATGATGCAAACACTGTTCTAACACCTCTAAAAAAGATGATGCATTTTTTTAAATCAGAGAACTGACTTCCTGAAAATTAAATCAGACATATCTCTTAAACGGTAAGAAATTTCACATGTAGTAACTGTTTTGTGTTTTGTCTGTGTGTGTGTTGGTGTACTAATGGGGGGATTTATTTTAATTAGTGTCACATACTATTTATAAAGTATTTATAAAATAGGGCTTTACTACGGGTCTGTGTTTAATATTTAGTTATGCCATGGTTGGTTAATTTTCTAATCTATGAAATATTTCTCTTGTTGCCAGTGGTCACAACAAACATGCCCTGTGGTATTGTAGCAGCAGGACATCACCACCTGTTTCCTGCTGATATACTCCTTGTCAAGAGCCAAGTTCCTGATCCAGCTACATAGCCTTTCAAATCTCCTATACATTATTCTTCTACGCTAAATTAAATTTTCCTCTGCTAAAAATTGAGTATAATTTCTCAGTTTAAACAGATGGGAAGTGCAAGTACATTGATAAAGATCATCACAATTAACCTGTCATGTACAACACATTTTCAGTGACAGTAAAAATGTATTTGGTTTATATAAATATAGTAGTAGTTGTAGTAAGGCTTCATTGGAATACTCAATGTGAATGTTCTAAACTTCAACTAGCTGTTAAATAAAAGAAGTAGAATATTGTGTCTTAGGTTTTTGAGGTTCAGCCAAATAATTTCTTTTAGAGTTGTTTTTTTTGCTGCCTGCATACCCACTGAGAAGGGTTCCCTTTCCTTTTGCCACTTGTTTCCATGATAAAGCACAAAGGAAAATAGTAATAAAAAGTTGATAAAAACTCTATTACAATGGAGACAATTGTTCCTCTTCTTGATCTAGTACCTACTTGTCACCAAGACAGGAAGGGAATTTTTTCCACTGTGAAAACAACAACTGTTATGAGCCTAGCATACTTATTAAACTATGATTTTGCCATGTTCTGCCTAACCTAATTTTGTTCTTAAAATCAACCCTACGGATGGCTGCTGACATCATCACATTAACTGACCATCCAGGCTCCTTTGGGGGAATGAATACACAGGTTATGCTATACTGTGCTTTAAACCAGCGGTTCCCGACCTTGTCCTCAAGTACCCTCAACAGCCCATGGCCCAGATTCACGTAGATCGGCGCATCTTTATGCCGGTGTAGCGCATCTCAGATGAGTAACACTGATGTAACTTAGAGAGGCAAGCTCCGTATTCTCTAAGCAAAAGCGTCCAATTTTGCGCCGGCGTAACATAAAATCGTCGGCGTAAGACGGCGTAATTCAAAGTAGGAAGGAAGTGGGCGTGATCCATTTAAATGAACCGTGACTCCATGCAAATGAAGGGCCGAAAGACCGGCGCATGCGCTGTCACGCGATCGTATGTCCCGCTCCCCTCTGCGCATGCTCACAACTACGCCCGGCGTTAATCCTGAGTTACGCCGGCCCACCGTTTACGCCCAGGGCATAAATACGCCCAGACATGCGCCAGTCGAGTGCAAAAGTACACCTGTTTGGTTTGGTGAAGATACTTTTGTGATATTATATTGTGGACATGTCTGCCCGGCGTTCTGGGAACAGAAAAAATAACTTCTCCCCAGAGGAGAAGGGCATTATCCTTGCTGCCATGGAGAAGTACTACGATCACCTCCATGGGGCACGTAGCAAGGAGCAGGCCTCCAGCCATGGTGGATGCTCCTCCACCTGATGTCCCCCCCACCGTCAACCAGGCAGTTGCGGAGCCGTGGCCGTGGCAGCCGCCAGGGCAACTAAATATGTTGTTTATTTTTTTTATTGCTCTGGTTAAGAGTTTCTTATTTTTTATTGCTCTGGTTAAGAGTTTATTTATTTTTTGGCTCTGGTTAAGAGTTTATTATTTTTTATGTAATAATGCACACGGTGAGGCGTGCAGATTAGTGTGACTGGTGTTGGGGAGAATTTATCCCCACGATCCGTGTGAATGTGGTATGAATGGTCAGCAACATAATTGGAGCCTTGTCGTGGCGTTGCTGCTCCCAAGTCCTGCATGTTGGACTTGGGCTAATCCAATGTGATGTGGATGTGGTGTGTGTGAGCTAGGGACCACAGTGGTGTGCATGCGTGCGTTCTCCTTGTGCCATGATGAATGTGTGTGTTTAACGTGCAAAGATATGTTCCACGAGACAACTCCTGACTGCTGTTCCCTCAGCAGGCGGGGTATCCTCGGGCAGGGGGGGAATGTCTGGTTCGGGGGTCAGGTCATCACGTATGTCAATCTCCAGGCTCTTTCTCTTGGCAAAGTTGTGCAGAATGCAACATGCACCGATGATCTGGCACACGAAGTTTGGGGAATACAACAGGGTCCCCCCGGACCCAGGCATCGGAAATGGGACTTCAGGATGCCAAATGTGTGTTCCACCACTCCACGGGTACGTATGTGTGCAGCATTGTAGTTTTGCTCTCCTGTGGTTTGGGGATCCCGGAATGGAGTCATGAGATGGGGCCCAAGTGCATATGCAGAGTCATCTGGAAGGGAAAAGACAGGAGGATGTTAGTCGTGCATGTGCCCCTCGTGATGTCTGCATCATGGGGTAGGACAGTCATGCCTGACACCCATGTCACTTAAAAAAACAGCCAGCTGTTCCCGTACACGTTCTGTTCAAATTCTGTTGGGATGGTGCTTTGACGGTATATGTAGCTGTCGTGGCTGGACCCTGGGTGTTTGGCACGGACGTGCCATATGAGGCCTTGGGCATCGGCAATCACCTGTACGTTGATGGAATGCCAATGCTTACGATTACGGTATATGTGCTCTGTGTCACAGGGGGGCTGTAGTGCCACATGTGTGCAATCAATGCCCCCCACGGTGCGTGGGAATCCTGCAATTCTGACAAAATCTGCCATTGCCTTATTCCGCAGGTGCTCCTAGGTGGGTCTGATGATGTGGTGGGACATGCGTCTGAGGATTGCGGGGACAACCTGGTGCACGCATCTGCTCATGCTGGTTTGTGACATCCCAGTCACGACTCCACTAGTACGCTGAAAAGATCCAGTGGCGAGGAAATGCAGTGTTGCCAGTACCTTGACCAGTGGCTGCACTGCATGTGAGCGATGTGTCTGGCTGGTGATGTCATCATGCAGGGCTGTGGCTATTTCCTGGATGGCATCAGTGTTGAACCTGAAGATGCGATACACCTCCGAATCCCCCATGCCAAAGATGTTTATGCACGTTCGGTATATCCTCTCCCGTGCCCTCCTCCTTCTACGCACCTGGGCACACACTAGTATAGCTATGACCATGCCTGCCCCTGGCATGTTGGCATACACATGTGTTGTCCTGCAAGTGTGGTTGCTCAGCTCGTCCATAACGGTGCTGCTGAAGCTGCTCTCCAGCTGACCTGCACACATCTGGTGCAAAGTTGCCCCTGCTTTATGAGGGGCAAGTTTAGGCCGGATGTACAGCTTACGCGCACCGCACGTAGCCTGCGTTGGGTGGACGTACGTTCGGGAATCGGCGCATCTCCCTCATTTGCATATTTAAATAAGAAATCAATGGGAGTGCAAGATGCTCCCAGTGTAAATATGTGCCTACGCTACGCCGGCGTAGAAAAGTTACGCCGGTCGGAAGAAGCCTATTTTCAGGCGTATCTGGTTCTGTGGGTACGGCGCATAGATACGACGGCGCATATTTACACTTACGCCGCGCATCTCGAGATACGCCGGCGTAACTTCTTTGAGAATCTGGGCCCAAGTTTGTAGGTTTTCCTTTATCTTGCACAGGTGCTTTAAATCAGAGTCAATGGCTTGGTGTTTTGGACACCTATTTTATCTAAGAGAAATTCCCAAAACATTGCCTGTTGTGGGAAATTGAGGACAGGGTGAGAAACACTGCTCTAAACAACCCAGCACTTAATGCACCTGAGGAAACACTCTCCCGCTCTCTCCCTCTGCTCATCCTGCCCATATGTTAGTCCATTGATAGACATTCTCAAGAGCATCCACACCTTCACACTTCTACCTCAGTATCTCTGAACAGAAGAGTGATGCACCCATTTCTAGCATTACATACTCAAATGATGCTGACAACACAGTATGGCAGTCCATAGATGTATCTGTTTTTTTTTTTCTGATCCAATTCCACCATCCACACATGAGGTAATTCTCCCTGCTGTGTCATTATATTCTGACAACGAGGAGGCATCCCCACTTCTGAATACACTGATCATTGTTGCAGGCTATAGCATGCAGTCCTGATGAAGAGGAGAAAATCCAACAGGACGATGGTACAAAAATTGATCGGTTGATTGACTTCCTTACAACCTCCCTGCCCATGCATGGATCAAAATGTGGATGGCTTCTGCTGCATTGGCTGAAATTAGATCCATGTATGGTCAGCTTAGTAAGATTTTTTTTCATGTTAACGTTTCAGCCAATTGACTTCCCCTCTATTCGCCCTGCCCACGTGTTGGTTTATTGGTTGACTGAGCGTAAATGTAGCACTAATAAAATTAATTCTTTCAATTTTGCTTTTAATGTCTATCCTTTTTGGTTCATTAATAATTACTTTTTTAAAACAGCTGAGCAAATCATGAAACATATAATTAAAATTACATATTTATTCAAGCGTTACTCATACTTTGAAACCCTGCCGTGTGCTGTGTTTCCTCCCACCTTCAACTATGTCAGTGCTGCTTTCTAAAGGAATGTAGCGGCTTAAGATCAACAGCGTGCAGCAGGAAACATGCTAATAGATACACCATAAAGTGTCAGAGAGCAGTGGCACTGGTGTTTCTGGAAGAAATAGACCTGCCACCTGTCAGGCAAGACAATTTTGATCTTCTTTTACAACATGGTCTATGGTTTTCATGCAGCAACAGAGTTGCAATAAATAAGTTAATATAAAAATTACCAATATAATGATACTTGGCAGAAGGGTGTGTTTATCTGAGAAAGGCCCTCCTCCTCTCCTCCAGGTGAAAGAAATGCCCATGAAAAGTCCTAGAATGTATGACAACTAGGGGCATTGCTAGGTGGCAAAAAGAGCAAGTCCAAGGCCGGAGACCATGGGGGGATGGTGTAAGTGACGCAGGCTTTTTTTTTTGGGCTGGTCCGTGACCTACCTGACCTACATACACTGACAGTAGTGACATACATACACTGACAGTAGTGACCTACATACACTGACCTACATACACTGACCTACCTGACCTACCTGACCTACCTACACTGACCTACATACACTGACCTACCTAACCTACATACATTGACCGTAGTGACCTACATACACTGACCTACATACACTGACCTACATGCACCGACCTACCTGACCTACCTACACTGACCTACATACACTGATGGTAGTGACCTACATACACTGACCTACCTGACCTACATGCACTGACCTACCTGACATACATTGACCTACCTACACTGACGGTAGAGACCTATATACACTGACCTACCTACACTGACCTACCTGACATACACTGACCTATCTACACTGACAGTAGTGACCTATATACACTGACCTACCTACACTGACCTACCTGACATACACTGACCTACCTACACTGATGGTAGTGACCTATATACGCTGACCTACCTACATCGACCTACCTGACATACACTGACCTACCTACACCGACCTACCTACACTGATGGTGGTAACCTATATACACTGACCTACCTACACTGACCTACATACACTGACATTTATATACACATTACACTGTCTGACCTACCTCAGCTCAGTGGTGTCACATCAGGCAGTCAGTCAGTCATTCTGTCAGAGGAGGAGCCAAGGAAGAGAAGAGAGCTGAGGAGCCTGGAGGGTAGGAGAGCCAAGGAGCCTGGAGGGTAGGAGAGCCAAGGGGCCTGGAGGAGAGCCTGAGGAGAGCCCAAGCGACAGGCAGGGATGTGGCGCGGTGCCCGCATTTGTAATTCCCACATTCTGAAGCCTGCAGTGCCTATGATGGACGTCACACGTCCCACGGTTGCGGCATTGGACCATTGGGACATCCATCAGAGGCGTTGCGCAGGCTCCAGAAGGCGGGACCTGTTATGGCACTCGGCGAGTCGGCAGGACTCGGCCACACTCGGCCGCACTCGGCCACACTCGGCCAAATTCGGCAGCGCTCGGGATCAGATCGGTCGAAGGAAACTTGGACAGCCGCACTCCAAAAATGTTCTTTTAATTAGAATCGATCCAAAAAAAATTGGAACAAAAGCTAACGTTTCGCACTGTAGCTTCAGTGCTTAGTCATAGCTGGTACACACATCAAATGATTGTTGAAAATATATATGCTTCACCTCACTGGTCACATGATCAGCGAGATGATGATTGGAGGCCTAGTGGACGAGCAATAAACTGGTAAACTAGTGTCTCCTGTGAACCCAGGTGAATCCAGACATGTGATTGAAAAACCTTTTCCCCTCCACACACCCACACACTATCTACAAATCTATATGTATTGTTTGTTTGAATGTAGTGATAAAACAAAGTGAAAAATGGAAAAATGTGACAATAAATGTGAATTATATCTTGATGTGTTGTGTGGAGTGACTAAATAAATAAAAAGCTAAATGAGTAAATACATAAAGTCAAAACATGTATACAATATGTAACAAGTATATTAGTGTGCTCGCTTGGGGCCAACAATGAGACTCGGGGCTTTTTGGGGTCACATTCAGGGCTTCAGCCCCCCAAGCCACCTCCTTCAGACACCCCTGATGACAACATTTTGTCCTGAACCAGAAACCAGGAAGGAACTAAATAAACAAAAAAGTTTACAACAACAAAAAGTGTTTTCAGAAGAAGGGTTCAGCAATGGCACAAAATTAATATTTCTCAACACTGGTTTCCTTTAAAGCCTTATAAAGAAAGGTTCTTTGATAATTTAGGTTGTCAGGATTTTTTTTGTAAGCTCAAATTGATGGTCTATTGCCTTTCTTCTGCCTAATTAAATCTAACTATTTAATTATGTGGTATTGCTGTTGATGACCAAATGATACTGGCTATTTTCTGTTCAGTTTAACAAGGGGAACCAGCCCTGTGTCACAGTATAGATAATTAGAGCCATATTGTATTAGGTTTGATTCATATATTTTCTTCTATCCACTTCACATTGACAGCTGTGCTGAGAACTGTGACATTGGCACAGTTGCCAGTTAACTGCCTTTTGAACTGATTATAGCAGCTGTTAGTTTATAGTCCTAGGTACCATACTGTGCCAAAAAGTGAGACATCAATGGTTCACCTTTACTGAGTTATTACCTGTGGAGTACTGCAAATATTTGAAATGTCATTGCATTTGATAATGTCAGTGGGCTGCAAATTCCTCTGTGAGAAACACTTTCTGTACATGTAGCAGAATATTTAACATAATGTTTCTTTGGGAGTACAGGCAAAAATTACAGAAAAGTTGGATGTGCTCTGCTGAAACACACACACACAATGGCCCGGATTCACAAAGCACTTACGCCAACGTAGAACAAGATACGCCGAAGTAAGTGCAAATGTGCGCCGTCGTATCTGTGTGCCAGACCCACAAACTAAGATGCGCCTAAAAACAGGCTTCATCCCGCCAACGTAACTTGCCTACGCCGGCGTAGGGTGGGCGCACATTTAGGCTGGACGCATGGTGGCGCTCCCATTGATTAGCCATTCAAATATGCAAATGAGGAAAATACGGCGATTCACGAACGTACGTGCGCCCGACGCAGGCTACGCGAGGTGCGCGTAAGTTGTACGTCCGGCGTAAAGTTATACCCCATAAAGGAGGTGCAACCCAGCAGCAGACATGCAAAGGTCTGCACCAGGGAATACAAGCCGGCGTATTTTACGTATTTTACGTTGGACGTGTGTCTGGCTGGGCGTAGGTTACGTTTACGCTGTAGGCAGTTATCCGGCGTAGTTTAGGCAGTTGTTCCGACGTTTGTGAGCATGCGCAGAGGGATGCGTCCACGTCACGGCGCATGCGTAGTTCGTGATACGTATCTGTCTGGCGCTCGGCCCATCATTTGCATGGGGTCACGCCTCATTTGCATGGCTCACGCCCACTTCCACATACGCTGGCGTACGCCTTTCGAAACCCAGCGCAGTTTTGGGAGCACTGACTTTGTGAATTCGATGCTTGCCTCTCTGCGCTGCGTTGACGTAGCGTACATTGTTTGCGATATGGCGTCGTAATGTGCGCCCGCTCTCTGTGAATCTCCCCCAATGTGTACATCAATTATTGTGCTAGAATGTGCCACTAATGCTCTTACCTGTAGAGCGGGGACTGGTACTTTTGTACTAAAATTTTAAATGATTATGCAGTTGACATAAATGTGGTTCAGGTTTATAATGATAATTATTAAGTTTGCAACACAAAAACAAAGAAGGTATAGCAAGAAAATAATCTGGGATGCACTAGTTTCTATAAAATAATAAATAAAGAACAAGAAAAATATATCTGTTGATAGTTATTACAAATTTCAAGCCTGACAAATTTGTATTCTATAAATTTAAGGTATTTTCTTAAATGCTTCCTAGTGAAAATGCTTACCAATCTGTAGCTGAGGCTGTTCTGCAGGTTGAACCTAAATATATAGCAACTCCTACTGCAAAAAAATTGAAACAAAATCAACAGTCTTATGCAGAAACCTCCTGTTTAAAAAGTATTTTTTTATTATTATTATTATTATTATTATTATTGTAGTCAGGACTAAAAAAAATCATAATTGTTTTAATATTTTTGTCAGGCAAATTAATATTCAGGTTTTTTGTCTTAATTTGTGGACAGCAGATGAAGCTCTAGATGAAGATCTAGTGGAAATGTGCAGCACTAATAAATGAACAAATCCTGTATGGCTACAGTGCAATCTGAAACAATAAAAAGTGCCTATGTGCTTAATGTGTCTAGTTATAAACAGTGTAAAACATGTAATAACACATAATATCTTGAATCAGGCAAAATGCAAAGAAAAAATATAAAAATTTTAAGAAAAAATATCCAGTGCATCCATATGTGAAAAAACAAATGTTCTTTAAGATATTTAGGGAAGAGAGGGAGATTAAATCCCAATGCCAACAGCAGTGAGTGAGAGGTTCTACCATCAATTATGAAAAGGCTTACCATCATCGAGTGGACTCAGTAAGGTTTATGCCCCTTGAGTCAACCAAGCAGAAGGTGTAATCACTAGTAGGGGAACTTCCACGCCACTAATGCTGGCCACAATGGGAGATGATCCCTGGGTCCTTGATGTAACTTGGTCCTGTGATGGTTGGATAGACTCAGCAAATGGCAGACCGAAAGGCAATTACTATATCGGGATGGCACTCAGACGTTATATCCAAGATAATCAGAGAAACTCCACTTGTCCAGAATAGACCTGGCACTGGCTACATCCACAATGATACCTATGATATTTGATGTGACACATGCAGCTAGGGGGATATCTTATCATTCTCCACTGGTTCTTAAGTTAACCCTGCATCCTGTTCAGAAATTCACCTATTGGAAAGTAAACACTTACTGATTTGACCTGTTTCCTTCAACAGAGGATATTTTGCTAGATACTGTATATCTGCTCACAGTGTCACCAATAAGTCATCTGTATCATTACAGATTTGTTGGGACTCTTTAAAGGCCTATATGAGAGGCCTATTTATTGCTCAAATTTAAAAAATGTAAACAAAATCTAGGGACTGTGAACACTCTGTAGCTGAGGCTGTTCTGCAGGCTGAACTTAAATATATAGCAAATCCTACTGCAGAAACCCAGAAAAAATGGATACAAAATCAACAGTCTTATGCAGAAATCTCCCGTAAAAAAGCGGAGCAGAATTTTTTTTTATTCAACAACCTTATTTTGAGGAGGGGAAAATACGGGTCATCTTTGATCTACAATTGTAAAAGCCCAAAAACCTTTGGCCTATGTGGTAGAATTGCAAGAGTCTTCAACTAAAATGACACATACTACTCATCCGTGTTTAGCGATTTCTTCAGAAATGTAAACCATTATGTTACCAGAACTGTCTGCAGCTGACAGTTGGATAAACCTCTGGCATTAGAGGAACTCCAGGCTGCTGCTGCCAGCCTTCCTAATAATAAAGCCCCAGGCGCTGATGGGCTGCCAGGGGAGGTTTATAAACTGTATGGAGCTAAGTTGCTACCTGAATTATTAGAGGTATTTAATGTAGCACTGGAATGTGGACATTGTCCTCCCTCTATGAATGAGGTGGTTATTATATTATTATTTAAACCTGGTAAGGCCTCTAATAATCCAGAATCATATTGACCAATATCATTGCTCACATCAGGTGTGAAGTTATTAACTAAAATATTAGCTACCAGACTGGTGAGAATAATATCTAAGATTGTGCACCGAGACCAATCTGGTTTTACAACTAGATTAGGAATCAGGTCCTCTCCATAGCAAGATATCAGACAGCGGAGTGTATGGAGACACAGCCAGCTGAGGTCCGTACATGCATCTAGGAGCCATACTTTGTGGATGAGACCAGATGATCGTCATACCTCTAGAAGGATTGCTGCCCTAAAAGCCTGTTTGATCTGCATTGTTTTACAGATCCACTTGCAAGGTTAAGCACCTTGGATCCTAGGCCCAAGTTGTATACAACACTTTGGCTTCTCTTCCAGTTTTTTTATTTCTATGGGGACCATCCATATGGGAGAGACACTAATAATCCTTGACGCTGAGGAGACAGGAAGTCTTGCCATTCAGTATTGAGAGACTCTGGGTGGGGGTAAATAACCACAGGGTGTTGTGATCTCCTGACAAGAGATCTGTAGAGTCGGTAAGGGGATTTATTATAAGAGGTGGAGAAACCCTTTCTTTAACATCTTATCAAATCTTCTCTGGTGTCTATTTGTTTAAAGTCACTACTGATCAACTCACTGAAGGACTGTTACTCTAATGTGTCACCTCTGAATATCATTCACTGTTTTCGAGATCATACCAATCACAGTGTTATGAATATATGAAGGGGCTCATTTCCTTATTGGACCTTATATTTATTCCACTAAATAATTCACACATACATTAATTCACTTTGATGTTTTGTTTATTCACGTTGTTTTTTGTTTTTCATATATTATATATGATTTATTAATGTATTGCAGCGCAGCTATATTTACTTCCAATCTGTTTTTATTACAAACAGATCTACCTCTACAAATATTAGACGTTTATTCCTCAATTTGCAGGTTCCGTCTGAAAATTTAGGTAACAAAGCTATATTGTCGATTGATGTGGAAAAAGCTTTTGATAGTTTAGAGTGGATTTTTTTATGGTATTGTTTGCAGAAATTTGGATTTGGACCCCAGGTTATACGTTGGGTACAGCTTCTCTTTGTGGCACCGGTGGCCTGGGTTCAGGTGAATGGACATGTATTGGACCCCTTCCCATTACAGCAAGGAACAAGGCAGGGGTTCCGATTATCATCCCTGCTTTTTGCTCTAGCTCTTGAAGAAAAACGAGGACTGAGGAGAGAGACAATTTTTCCGTTGCTTGCAACGGAAAAACTGTCTCTCTCCTCAGTCCTCGTTTTTCTGAGTCGGGGCTTTCACACAGCTCCAGTACAGGTGCGCGAAGCAGGAAGTGATCATCACAGGGCACCCTGGAGCACTGCTTCCTACCGAGCACAGCTCTTTCTGGGGCAGACTGAGGAATTATGGCAGCCTGCATCTTCAGCACATTGGTAACCATAGATGGTGGATGCTGCAGTGTAATGAACGCTGTTTGAAACCTTACATCTGGTGAGTGTATCCCCTGAAGGGGACTATATCCCCCCACATGGTGAACATCCCTTGGTGAATGGAGCACTCTTGTTAAAGCACAGCCATCCCTGTCATCTGTACTGACTTATTCATACAAACGCATTGTTTTCAGCGCTGCTGCAGGGCTATTTGTGGACTCGTTTGAGTTTGTTCATTATTTCTGCATTTTGTTAAGTGAATGAGTATGTAGAGAGCAATCTAAATCACTGCTTAAGCTCCATAAACAAAGGGGAAAATATGGAGCAATCTAGCGTTAACGGTAGTTGGCAGGGCCAATCTGGTAAATATGGTATGGATGCCACAATTGTTGTATCTGCTACATAATTGCCCTATATGACTGCCTCAGAAATTTTTCAGCTGTTGTCCAAAGATGGAGGGGGTCTAGCTGTCCTTAAAGCTAAACTATAGTATTTAGCCTCACAACTTCAATATCATAGATCTTGAAGACCCTATACAACAAATTGTATTTTCACAGTTTCCAGTGGTGCCACTAGTGCAAATAATAGTAGTGTATTATCTCTATAGTAAACGCTATTTCCCTACATTCCATTTGATTCATAAAGTTTGAATCAAAGTTTGATTCATAAAAAACTTGAGGACAGGGTTGAGAACCACTGGTCTAGGGCAATGGCGTAGGGACCTGGAGATTCTTAGTGATGAGGAATGGGAGCAAGCTTTGGTAAACCTGATCAGAGTCTCCTTATCCTCCTCACAGTGTCTGACTCAGTCATTTACCATTCAAAGGTCTCACTACATGTCCCTAAAGCTACATTCCTGAGGTAAAGCAGCTACACCAAATTGTCCAAGGTGTACTACTGCCACAGGAACACTAATACGTATGTGGCATTGCCCTAAATGACATCAATATTGGGAATATATATTTGAAACCTTAAATAATTTATGCTGTACACATGTCCACCCTGACCCAAAAATAGCCTTGTTAGGGAATGGGATTATATCAGAAGCTACTCTTCCAACAGAAATCCATGTGTTGTGGCTACGATCTTTGTATATAGCCTTTTAGCTCATATTGCAGAAATGGATATCAAACTCTCTCCCAACAACTGCCCAATGGTCTGATGCAATTAATTCTAACTTACGGAGAGAGGAATTGACATACAAACATAGAAAATGTCCCAAATAATTTGGTCTCGATGGCTAGACTTCAATATGTTTTAGACATGTGCACACTGAAATATTTTGTTTCGGAATTTCGGTTTCGTCCGAAAAATACATTTATTTAGTTACTCCCGAAATTCATTTTTATTTATTTTGTTTAGTTAAAAATGCATTTGTACAAAAATCCGAATTAATTAAGGTTGAATCTGTCAATTGAAGGCTTATGGTGTCTGTCGGATGTTCTAAGAAGATTTGACAAAGCAGCTAAACTGCAAGACGCCATAAGCGCACATTTCCGGTCGAATGCTCCACTCACAAGCTATAGTAGAATTCTAATGTTGTTTGACTATGTCAGGAAAGACGTTTGCAAGGTACAGCTGCTGTTACCCGGCGCGCGCCTGTGCGCATGCGCCAACCAAGAACGGCCATAACGGCCACGATCACTTATGCCAGTCGGCCTATTTAAACAGAGCTGTGACACTGACTTATTGCTGCTTGGTCTACAGTTTTTTCCTGAATCCTGATGCTTCTGTGTGTGACATCCGATACTGATCCGGCCTGTTTCCGACTACCTCTGCCTGCTTCCTGCCCTGACCTCTGGCTTCCTACGGATTGATCCCTGCCTCCAGTTCTTTTCATCCAGCACCTGTTGCCTGAACCTGCCTTTGACCTGACTACGCTTCTGCCTGCTGCCTTTGCCCGATCTGACTGTCTGTTGCCAAAACCTGCCTGTGACCCGACTACGCCTCTGCCTGCTGTCTATGCCTGATCTGCCTGCCTGTTGTCACCCGGCTTGTCTGACCCTGCTCCAGCTGTCCAGCCTGTCGCCAGTCCTGCTTCCGGTGGTGCATCTCCACTTGTCTCTTGCCAAGTCTGCCAGCCTGTCTGCCATCTCGCTTGCCCGTCACCTGCAGTGTCCGGTTCCCGCTCGTGAGTTCCTGGCTTCTAACTGTACAGATTTCTGGACTGATCATAGGCACTCTTACCCCGCTGTGCTCCTGGGTCTTCTGTCTCACTATCGGTGGCCCACTAGCCAGAGCGTTACGAGAGGCCTTCCTCCACATGTCAGGCTCACCTACCAGGTACGTGACAGACTATTAAAGGCGGCGATCGTATGTTTTTAGTTGCTTTGTTGAATCTTCATGTCGAATGGTATTATACATATTTTTGATTGTATCGAATGATCTGATACTTGTTTGTTTCTGTTCATCTCAAAAGGCCTACCCCAATGGGCAGCCAATGGAATGGCGTTGTATCGAAATTCAAGCATATAACTTTCTGTCCGCTCTGCGCTCCTAACGGTTCTGGTTCACACTGGCGATGGCAGCATAACATTCATCATCATAATTTTTCTTCCCCTACCCATTCCAGCAGCGACTATTAACAGCTATATTACTATTGTCTCTATAATTTTTTTTCTCTCTATGTCGAATAATCGTGGACTAATAGAGTTAGGTTAGGCACATTCGACCGCAGGTTTGATAGACACAGATCTCTATTGTGATCTTCTATTTATCATCTATATCAAAATGTTGTTGCAACGATACAAAAATATAATGGATACAAAAATAAAGCAATTTTTTATTAAGGATCTTTCCGATTTCAGAATATGCACGTTCATTATCGTTTTGTTAAAACTAACACAAAAATCCCCAAATTCGGACAAAAATGCCTTCGAAAGATAACAAATGCACATGTCTAATATGTTTACGCACTATGCTGTGTCTACCGATGAGGCTGTGGAAAGCTAGCAGTGGGATAGATCCCAGGTCTGACAAAACTGTTCATATATACTATTCTGATGTAATCTTTAAATTGAGTATATTTGCTTGTTTTATATTGCCATCAATTCTATATATGGATGTAACTGACAATATATTGTTATGTTAGAAGGTCTTAAGTAATAAGTAATACAATCTGAAAGTCACATAATTAATCTGAGCTCTTCAACATGAAGTTTTTTTTTGTTTTATTTTGTGCTGTTTTGCTTTGATTCGTTTTGTTTTTAGTTGGAATGTTCGATTGTTTGAGTTTTGTTGTAAATTTTAAAAACCTTTTTCAATGAAAATTATCTGATTAAAAAAAAAACATGCAACTAAATAATGCAGAGCAAAAACTCCCTATTCTTGTCTGTCCTTTAGCCTAGGTTCATATTGCTGCGGGTTAGAAATCTCATGTCAGTCCGACTTTGGGAGAGTTTTTTGGGAGGTTCCTGCACAGATGTCTATTGAAATCGCCCCCAAAGTCCTCAAAAGTAGTACAGGAATTACTTTTGGGAATCAGTGTGGTGCCGCAAAGTCGGCGTCACACTGATTCGGATGGTGCTATCCTAGCAATAGCCGCCGATTTGGCATGTGATTTGACAGGAGCCTGCATTCACTAAATCTAGTCTCCCACAGTACACACAGCATGGAAATGCAATTATTTTAGTAAATATGAACTGCTAAATATGATTTTTTCATTAGCAGTATATTGCAGTCTTGTGACTTCTATCAGTGTCTGGTTAAAGCTTGTAGGAGGAGTTTTCATAGGGCACTGTGCTATCAGCAGATAGACTGGGGACAGTAAAAGAAGGGGGTGATCAGAAAAAGACAGGATAAAAAATTATTTTTACACAATGCCGAGGATTAACGCCTTAGGTTCCTCAATGAGTATAACAAGTATGCTTTACTACATATACAGATTGATTTTACTGCTGTAGGTTTTGTAGCACTTTAAAGTGGATGTAAACTCTCTCCTATATCCAGTCAAGTGAACAGCCTCAGATGATACACAGTAATTAATCAAATCTCCCAACTTAAGTTTTACATGTATATCTGCTGTCTTCAGCTTTCTATGTTGTTTAGAAAGTGCACATTGTGTTAAAACTTGTACTTCCTTTCTCAGCAGTGGGAGGGGAGTTTTTTTTTTTTAAGAACATACATTTTTTCAAGTACAAAAACAACAAGTGCACAACAGAGTATAAAAGTAAGACCGCGCAGGGCCAGACTTACTCAATTGTTACTTATACCTTAGTTATAACCTTAGGCCCCTTACACCCTCTTAGGCCTTGTACACACGATAGGTTAACCAGAGGACAATGGCCTGAAGGACCCTTTTCATCAGTCAAAACCGATCGTGTGTGGGCCCCATAGGTTATTTAACCATAGGTTAAAAAAAATCCAACTTGCTTTAAAATTAACCTATGGAATCCTAACCGACAGGTCAAAACCGATCGTTAGTAGGCACGACCATCGGTTAAAAATCCACGCATGCTCAGGATCAAGTCGATGCATGCTTGGAAGCATTGCACTTCGTTTGTTCAGCACTTCGTTGTGTTTTACGTCACCGCGTTCTGACACGATCGGTTATTTAACCTATGGTGTGTAGGCGTGACGGACCATCAGTCAGCTTCATCGGTTAACCTATGACAACGGTCCTTCAGACCGTTCTCATCGGATGGACTGATCGTGTGTACGAGGCTTCACACACAGTCCACTCCATTGGAGCCGCCTGCTGAGGAGGCAATCTGTCCGCTAATCCACACTGAACAGGCAGATGGCTGGTCCATGTCTGATCCACTTATGCAGAGTGGACACTGTCCTCTATAGGCAGTTAGATGTAAATGGACTGCCTGTCCTTTTACACCCGACTGCCATCCGGTCCTATCCACCAGGCGGATTGGGAACAGATCCCCATCCATCTGTTTTTAACAAAAATGATCGGATTGGATGTTGACGAGTGTCAACGAACATTGGCGTATCCAAGCTATGGCAGCCATGGCAAGTGCCATGGACGCCATGGGGGGGCGACAAACTAAAAACTCCTGAAAAAAAAATTCCCATCCGTTCTGCGGCCGCCTCCTATAGCCCTGGTGCTGGCGGCGGCACGGAAATTAACTTGTTAATTGTTACCTTGGCTGGCCTGGCATGTAGGAGAAAGACAGGCGCGGGCTGCGGGCTGCGGGCGCCCCCATGCTTTTCTATGAATGGGATCGCCCAGTCCGTGATTCGGCTAACTTGCGGAGGCTCCGCCTCAAGCTCTGCCTACCCTCCTCTGCGCAGCACAGCTTCATCTACCCGAGCGCGTCACTCGTGAGGTGAGGTGAGGAGGAGAAGAAGAACTGAGAGGAGACTTGGACAATTGGACCCCCAGCCCCAGCCAGGCAGCACTGCTGCAGTTACGGTACACTCACATCACACTGGTCATCATCATCATCATCATACAGTACAGACTGTATAATGATGTACTGCCAAGCAGGCAACCAAATATAGTGCTAAATATATGGAATAAATAAGTTAGAATTATGCATAGCCATAGATATCCTAAATAAAGTGATTTGTGCAAGTAGTACCTGCTGTTGCACAAATCACTTTATTTATATCTATGGCTATGCATAATTATAATTTATTTAATCCATATTGAGCAAGCACCATATTGGATTGGTTGCTTGGTTCTGTTTTGGACTGTGTGTGGCATATGATGCCAGGCTTAGGCTATTTTCACACTGGGGCATTGCGCCATTGGCGGTAAAGCGTCGCTATTTGAGCGGCGCTTTACTGTAGTTTTTGCAGCGCTATTCAGCCGCTAGCAGAGCGCCTCAAAGATGCGGCTCGCAGGACTTTGAGCATCCTGCCAGCACACCACTAGCGGCTCAAAAAGGGTTAAAACCGCCCGCAAAGCGCAGCTGCAGCGGTGCATTGCTGGTGGTTCGGTGGAGCTGCCCATTGATTTCAATGGGCAGGGGCGCTTTCGAATCAGTGTGTACACTGTTCCTACAGCGCCTCAAAGATGCGGCTAGCAGGACTTTTTTTATTGTCCTGCCAACGCACCGCTCCAGTGTTAAAGCCCTCGGGCTTTCACATTGGAGTACTCTATTTTGTAGCACTGTAGCACCTGCAAAGCGCCCTGAAAGAGCGGCTCCATTCACTCCTGTGTGAAGAAAGCCAGAGGGCTTTAACACTGGAGCAGTGCGTTAGCAGGACATTAAAAAATGTCCTGCAAGCAGCATCTTTGAGGCGCTGTAGGAGTGGCTAGCCCATTGAAATCAAAGCAGTGCTTTGCAGGCTTTTTTTAAACCCTTTCTCGGCCGCTAGCGGGGGTTAAAAGCGCTCCGCTAGCGGCTGAACAGCGCCGCAAAAAAGACGGTAAAGCGCTGTTAAAAATAGCAGCACTTTACCACCGACGCCCCCACCCCCCAGTGTGAAAGAGGCCTTAAAGTCATCATCATGTGCGATTGTGCGTGTGCGTTAAGCAGACAGGGCCGCTGGTGATCCTACTCCCTCTCTCCTTCTGTACAGTGTCAGAGGCGCTGGAGCAGCAGTGGCGGAGGACTGTATCCATTATGAGGAAACACTCATAATGCGCACAGTCACTGTCTCTGATGTTCTGTTCCACTCTGCCTTTCTGCCCAGTGCTGTGCCCGTACACCACATGATCCGCCCCCATGGAGGCCACTCTCTACCTCCTGCTAAGTGCCCATACACCGCATGATTCCTCTGCATTTATGGGTGCTGGTAAGGCCGCATTTATGGGTGCTGGTAAGGCCGCATTTATGGGTGCTGATGTTACTGGATTTATGCGTGCTGATATTACCACATTTATGGGTGCTGGTAAGGCCACATTTATGGCCGCTGATGTTACTGCATTTATGGGTGCTGATGTTACTGTATTTATGGGTGCTGATATTACTGCAATTATAGGTACTGATGTTACTGTATTTATGGGTTCTGGTGAGGCCGCATTTATGGGTGTTGATATTACTGCAATTATGCGTGCTGATGTTACTGTATTTATGGGTTCTGGTAAGGCCGCATTTATGGGTTCTGGTAAGGCAGCATTTATGGGTGCTGATGTTACTGCATTTATGGGTGCTGGTAAGGCCGCATTTATGGGTGCTGATATTACTGCAATTATGGGTGCTGATGTTACTGGATTTATGCGTGCTGATATTACCACATTTATGGGTGGTGGTAAGGCCGCATTTTTGGGTGCTGATGTTACTGCATTTATGGGTTCTGGTGAGGCCACATTTATGGGTGCTGCTAAGGCCGCATTTATGGGTGTTGATTTTACTTCAATTAAGCGTGCTAATGTTACTGTTTTTATGGGTTCTGGTAAGGCCGCATTTATGGGTGCTGATGTTACTGCATTTATGGGTGCTGATGTTACTGCATTTATGGGTGCTGATATTACTGCATTTATGGGTGGTGATATTACTATATTTATGGTGCTGATATTACTGCAATTATGGGTGCTGATATCACTGCATTTATGGGTGATGATATTACTGCAATTATGGGTGCTGATGTTACTGTATTTATGGGTGCTGGTAAGGCCGCATTTATGGGTGCTGGTACGGCCGCATTTATGGGTGCTGATATTACTGCAATTATGAGTGCTGATTTTACTGTATTTATGGGTTCTGGTAAGGCCGCATTTATGGGTGCTGATGTTACTGCATTTATGGGTGCTGATGTTACTGTATTTATAGGTGCTGGTAAGGCCGCATTTATGGGTGCTGGTAAGGCCGCATTTATGGGTGCTGATGTTACTGTATTTATGGGTTCTGGTAAGGCCGCATTTATGGGTGCTGGTAAGGCCGCATTTATGGATGCTGGTAAGGCCGCATTTATGGGTGCTGATATTACTGCAATTATGTGTGCTGATGTTACTGCAATTATGGGTGCTGATGTTACTGCAATTATGGGTGCTGATGTTACTGCATTTATTGGTGCTGGGAAGGTAGCATTTATGGGTGCTGATATTACTGCATTTATGGGTGCTGATGTTACTACATTTATGGGTGCTGGTACGGCCGCATTTATGGGTGCTGATATTACTGCATTTATGGGTGCCGTTACCGCATTTATGGGTGCTGATATTACTGGAGCCAGGGGGTCGGCAAAATTAGGTTTTGCCTAGGACGTCAACAATCCTCTCTGTCCTCATCACACTGCGTCCCTATCCATCTGTCACCAGTGTCCCTCCCTGTCCTTTGATTGTGTGTTAGTGTGTGTCATTGTTTTTGTATGAGTTACTGTGTGCACCAATGTATTTTAATGAGTGTGAGTTGGCATCATCAGTGATTTTTTATATCACTGTGTGTCCGCAGACCATTGTGTGTGTGTGTGCCACAGTCAGCATGTGTATCTGAGAGCATGTGTATGGGTCATTGTCAGTGAAAGTGTAATTTGTTGAGTATATTAAATATATATTGTAAGGGATTAGCTCGGTAGCGGGGGGGGTGTGACCCCCTGGATGGGTTCACTACACACTGAACGATACAGAGAAACAGCCGAAGACGGTTGAAAACAAAGAATTTGGTTTATTCTTCCATCTTGCTGGAAACAATTGCAAGCATCCAAACAGCATAAACAAAATCAAACATAAAAAAAACCCTGGCCACTTGGGGCGTCTACCTTCACCACACAGGAAACTATCATTGAAGTTGAAAGACGTCAGAGATGAAAGAAACAAATGCCTGGTGAGAACTTAAGAGATGCTGGGTTATCAGCCAAGGAGGAGAAGGAAAGAGTCATGAAGGGAACACTCGACCGCCTTCACAGAGAAATGGATGAAAGGTTCACCCGTTTGCATGACACTGACGCCAAGTTTGGGTTCCTTCTCAATGTTGGGGGACTGTGTTCCGGTGCCTACAATAACGACCTAAAAAAGAAGTGTGAAAATTTGGCCGAATTCTACAGCTGTGATGTTGATGGACAGCAGCTATATGAAGAAATTTGGGATTGCAGAATGTTGCTATTAAGTCATGCCAACATGAAAATAATAAGACCTAAAGAGCTTCTCAAATTTATTGTTCAATATGGAGATGAGAGTGTCTTCCCCAATCTTCGCATTGGTATTCAGATACTGCTAACTATTGCACCTGTTACCTAGGGAGTGATTCTTACTGTGGGGGGAGGGGACTGACTGGGGGAGATGACTGATCGGTGTTCCTCTGTACAAGGGACACATGATCGGTGTCCTCTCCTCTAACAGGACGCGGATCTGTGTGTTTACACACACAGATCCACGTCCCTGCTCTGTGACAGGCAATCGCGGGTGTCCGGTGGTCATCTCGTCCGCCTGGCGCGCTCATTGGCTCCCGAGTGATGTGGCCATTCTTTGACTGGGCCATTCTAACACTGAAATTAAACCTTTGTCATGTATTACTTGAATACAGTCAGGCTATGTATACAGTAAAGCATATGCTTGTGTTTTTTTTCCATAAAATTGTATTTTTACCCCTGCATCATCACTCTGAAGAGGCAGACCACTTCTCTTACATCATGATGACCTAGCTCTCCAGAAGTCCAGCACTTCTCTCTGAAAAATGCTCTAATCAACAGACCTATCACCACCTAAGCAGCATTTTTGATTGGAGTGTTTGGTGTGGGGACATCTTGCGCCACTACATTGTGTGTGAAAGCAGAAGTCCGACTCTTCAGAGTGCTTCAGTAGAGAATATTTTAGCCCTTGTCACAACACAAAGAATGTACAAAACAAGAAAACGAAATCACAAGCATATTTATTGCTGTACATGCAGTCTGGGTGTATTCCAGTAATAAATGGCTAAGGTCCAACTGGAATAACATTGTGAAAATTTTAGAAAAATTATGTAAATAAATATGTTTTATTTTCTAAATAGGTTCCTTTAAGCTAGTGCATTGTTGGTTCACTTACCTTTTCCTTCGATTTCCCTTCTAAATGGTTTTTTTCTTTGTCTGAATTTCTCACTCTCTGTAAACTTTCCCCCATCATCCGAGCTGTTCTGGCTCGGGATTAGTCAGCCAGAACAGCTTACTGAGGAGGAACAGGAAGTGAGAAATTCAGACAAAGAAAACTAAGAAAAAATAAATTTAGAAGGGAAATCATAGGAAAAGGTAAGTGAACCAACAATGCACTAGCTTAACCACTTAAGGACCACCTCACGATGATATACGTCAGCAGAATGGCACGGCTGGGCACATGGACATATATATATACATCCCCTTTAAGAGCCCAGCCATGGGTCGCGAGCACGCTGCCGGCAGCGCGCTTGCGACCCGGTCCGAAGCTCCTTGACCGGGACCCGCGGACCGGGTCACAGGAGTGTTCCGCGATCGGGTCACAGGAGCTGAAGAAAGGGGAGAGGTGAGTGTAAACAAACCTTCCCCGTTCTTCTCTGTGGCAATGTCACTGATCGTCTGTTCCCTGATATAGGGAACGACGATCACTGACGTCACACATCCAGCCCCGCCCCCCTACAGTTAGAAACACACATAAAGTCACACTTAACTCCTACAGCGCCCCCTAGTGGTTAACCCCTTCACTGCCAGTGTCATTTTCACAGTAATCAGTGCATTTTTATAGCACTTTTCGCTGTGAAAATGACAATGGTCCCAAAAATGTGTCAAAAGTGTCCGATGTATCCGCCATGTCGCAGTCACGAAAAAAATCGCTGATCGCCGCCATTAGTAGTAAAAAAAAATATTAATAAAAATGCCATAAAACTATCCCCTATTTTGTAAACACTATATATTTTGCGCGAACCAATTGATAAACGCTTATTGCGATTTTTTTACCAAAAATAGGTAGACGAATACGTATTGGCCTAAACTGAGGAAAAAAAAATATTTTATATCTTTTTTTGGGGATATTTATTATAGTAAAAAATATAGAATTTTTTTCAAAATTGTCGCTTTATTTTTGTTTATAGCGCAAAAAATAAAAACCACAGAGGTGATCAAATACCACCAAAAGAGAGCTCTATTTGTGGGAAAAAAGGACGCCAATTTTGTTTGGAAGCCACGCCGCACGACCACGCAATTGTCAGTTAAAGCGACGCAGTGCCGAATCGCAAAAAGGGGCAAGGTCCTTAACCTGCATATTGGTCCGGGTCTTAGCCGGTTAAAGGAACCTAATAATGAGAGTACCACTCTAAAAAACAGAAAGTTCAATGTGGTCAAACAGCGCTAAAAAATTGGTAATGATTGTCCAATTTCAATAAAATAACGTGCAGGCATTCATCTGAAACGAATTAAGGAGATCAAGGTAGTGAAGATAGTTGATAGAATATCCTACACCTCTTCCCAGGATAAGTCACCACTTGTGGAGCACACTCCCCTTCGGGGTACTCACTCACCAAAAGGCATAATATAGTATACACTGAAAGGTATCTTTACTCTCTGGATCCTCCGTTTCTCAAGTAGGTATCAGGCAAAGGATAAGGCTCCACATAAAAACAGAGAAGGGTACCAGACAATAGTGTAATCCCGTTTTTATTCCATAAAATGAAGCAATCCCTTTTAAAACAACAGATCCCCGCTCTAAATGCACGTACCGCACAATAGATGGTAACACACGTAAGTCCTCGGTAAGTGGAGGTGTCCTCTGACCGGCATCCAATCTCCCAGGTAAACTTCACGAACAAACTTGCTGGCCGAAGTTTGCAGGAAACCGTCGCATGGAAAGAGAACACTCTGAGACGCACGCTTGGAGCGCACGCGTCACTTCCGGGTCGCCGTAAGAATCTTGCCCTGACCAGTTTCGCTGACCAATCAGCTTCTACAGAGGGCGTGAACTGACGGCGAGAATAGCTACTATATATGCACAGCCCATTGCTTACGTAGCACATGTGGGCGGCGCAGCCTAGCAGCATCCACAATAACACCGATACGGAAGCCAAGAGGGCTCAGAAAGGTTTCTTTATATCGGGGATTTCAATCTTTACTGCACAAGTCAGTGGACAGAAAAATGACATTTCTTTCAATATCACTATTCTGTATATACAAGAATCAATAATATAGGATGAGCATATAGTAATGCTTCAAAGTACATCATTAACACCTTATCAAAAAGGGACTTTGTATTTAAAGAACAAAGTATCTATAGGAAAAGCGGATGTTATATGTAAAGTGCCCTGGGGTCAAGGATAACCGATCAGACACACCTCCTAAAAAACAGGAAAATACAATATAAACTTAAATGAAAATAAATCCTACTATATACAATCTCATTTGCAATAAACTAATCGGTGTATATTTAGTAGGTGTATATAAATATTCTAATGACTGGTTTGAAACACATTAAAATAAATTACATATAATTAAAAAATTACGTTATAAATATATAACAAACACAGAGGCAATAGGTTTCAAACAAGAGACAATATTCAAAGCCAAGCCCAACTATATGTTTATGTTCCTAAATTTCATATTTAGCGGAAATCAATTCATAGAAACTGGAAAAATGAATAAATGATAGATATTAAAGGAGATAATATAATGATATCATAATTAGTGTAATATTTAAAAAATAATTAAAATTGTTAAAAATTTATTAAAAAATTATTAAAAAATTAATTAAAATTAATTAAAAATCACTAATAAAACAATTGATATCCAATTCCACGTTAAGGCCTCTCGGAGCTAATGTGTCAATACAGTGGATCCATTTAGTTTCGAGCTTGGAGAGCTCTCTTACTCGGTTGCAGCCCCTCCAATTGGGGCTCAGATGCTCTATTCCCCAAAATTTCAATCCGACTGGATTTTCATCATGGAACATCTTAAAGTGTAGAGACACGTTGTGGTCCTTATAGCCAATCTTTATGTTGGCTATATGTTCCGCAATCCGTATCTTAAGTTTCCTTTTTGTACGGCCTACGTAGAGTAATTTACAAGGGCATTCTAGTACATACACTACATAAGTGGTGTTGCAAGTGATAAAGTCCTTAATCTGGAATATAGTATTATTACGGGAAGTGAAATTATCGAGTCCTCTCATTTTGCATGCTACCTCTTTGCACGGGCCACATTTTCTACATGCAAAAAAACCGTCCTTTTGCCAAAAAGTGGCAGGTTTAGTAGGTGGGTCTAAGATTTTTTTCACAATCCTATCACCGTAATTTGGAGCTTTCCGATAAATAAAATTAGGTTTTACAGGAATCACATTTCTTAAAATTTTGTCCAACATTAAAATGTGCCAGTGAGCAATAAAGATCTTCTCCACTTCTCTATACTGTGAGTGGAAGCCGGAGACGAAGCTCCATTCATGATTAGTCAATGGTTTAGTTAAAGGTACATTATTAAGATTAGAGGAAGAAGGTAGCACAATCAGTTGTTCAATAATGACATCCAACTTATTTTCATTGTATCCCTTTTCCACAAATTTATTCTTTAATATTAGGGCCTGTGAGTGGTAGTCTTCATCGTTGGAGCAGTTCCATCGGACCCTCATAAACTGCCCTCTAGGGATGTTTCTTAGCCAAGTTGGATGATGGCCACTTTGGGTTGGTAAAAAACTATTGGCATCGGTAGGTTTAAAATAAACTCTTGTTCCTAGTGTATCCTCATCTCTGTATATCTGCAGATCCAGGAAGTGTACACTTAATTTGTTATATTCACAAGATAGTCTGATATTTCGGTTATTATTATTTAGTGTACTGAGAAAGTTTTCCAACGAGGTCAAGGTTCCTGTCCAAATAAAAAAGAGGTCGTCTATATACCTACGGTATAATAATAACTCATCTATTTTTGTGTTAAAAATTGTCTTATCCTCCCACTCAGACATGAATAGGTTTGCGATGCTGGGGGCAAATTTAGCCCCCATTGCAACGCCGGTCTTTTGGGAGAAAAATGAGTCATTATACCAAAAAAAGTTGTGGCTCAAACAAAAGTCCAATGCATTATGTAAGAAAACTTTTTGGGTATAGCATAGATCATCCCTCTTACATAATGCCCAATTTAAGGCCAACAGAGCGTCGTCATGTTGTATAATTGTATATAATGAAGCGACGTCTGCGGTCACTAAATAAACTTCATCCTTTCCAACAAGATTGATGTTACTCAACAGGGCCAATAGATCCTTAGTATCTTTTAAATAGGCCTTTGTGCATTTAACACTGTCCTGTAAAAAGTGATCAAGATATTGTCCCATCCGTGACATTAATGAGCCAATACCATTGACAATAGGACGTGCTGGGGGGTGGAGTTTATCCTTATGGATCTTGGGGAGGGTATAGATCGTAGGGATCCGTCCATTACTCGGTATAAGGTACTTCTTCTCTTTATTTGAGAGTACTCCTGTGCGGTGTCCCTTTTCTACTAGTATTTTAAGATCTTTTTCATATTGAGCGGTAGGATCTTTATTTAATCTTTGATATGTCGCATCTTCCATCAGCATATTTGTTAATTGATCTTGGTAGTACGATTTAGTCATGATTACTACCCCTCCACCTTTATCCGCTGGTCTTATTACTAGTTCTTTTCTCTTTTCCAAAGATTCTATACCCTCCTTAATGTAGCGTGGATTAACATTCCTTTTAGGTACAATATTCTCCAAATCACGTAATACTAGACCTTTAAATACGTCCAAAGGTTGATTCGACCCCACAAGATCCTCCGTTTCTCAAGTAGGTATCAGGCAAAGGATAAGGCTCCACATAAAAACAGAGAAGGGTACCAGACAATAGTGTAATCCCGTTTTTATTCCATAAAATGAAGCAATCCCTTTTAAAACAACAGATCCCCGCTCTAAATGCACGTACTGCACAATAGATGGTAACACACGTAAGTCCTCGGTAAGTGGAGGTGTCCTCTGACCGGCATCCAATCTCCCAGGTAAACTTCACGAACAAACTTGCTGGCCGAAGTTTGCAGGAAACCGTCGCATGGAAAGAGAACACTCTGAGACGCACGCTTCATCGTGATCTTAAAGATTTTAGGACTAAGAATGTATATTCATGGCAAGCTACCCACTTGGTCACTACAGGTGACGAAGAAGATGTGACCAATAATATGGAAACACAACAAGGGGCAAGTGCAATGGGATCGCAGATGTCTGTAAGTCAACCCCCTAATGTAGTAAGATCCAAAGTGCCACCGGTTCACAAAAATTCAACTCACCAATCTACACCAAACAGAAAAGAGACGAATTCTGGAAGGGGTAGATCAGTGAATGCGGGTGCTTCGAATTATTCTCACGAACACTACTCTAATGACTATTATCCACCTGTATATAATAGGTTCGAACCTATAAGAGATGAGAATAATAGCCAGTATTATCAGTCCCCGAAACCTTTTTTAGGAAGAGGCAGAGGATGGCAGAGGAGGGGCAGAGGTTCGAACCCCCACAGAGGGAGGTCTTCCTCGCAGCCCCAACACAATCCTCAATACAGGGAACAATATCACACTTACAACGAAAACCAATATTGGAGGAATCCACCACAACGGGAGAAGGAACAACAAGTACAACCAAGATCCACGAGAGTAGAAGAAGAGGATGCAGGGCGGGACGGTTCGTCCAAAAAAAGAGGAAGGAACGAATACGAAAAGAATCACGACTAAACGGCATCTTCAATTTAACAGACATAATACTCTCAGATAAAGAAACCAATGTCCTAAATTTAGGACTAAAATGCGGTCTACATCGCCCAATTAACAAATTTGAGGTCTATATTGACGTTCATAAATATGTGCGAAGGATTAACATGAAGAAATATTTCCTTAATAGAAATTTAAATTTAAATATTCCTGTCAGCACCACTATAACGACCAACACTATGGTATTACCAATTGATTCAGGATTACGTAACAAATCACTATTTAACCCCCTTGTGGGGTCGAATCAACCTTTGGACGTATTTAAAGGTCTAGTATTACGTGATTTGGAGAATATTGTACCTAAAAGGAATGTTAATCCACGCTACATTAAGGAGGGTATAGAATCTTTGGAAAAGAGAAAAGAACTAGTAATAAGACCAGCGGATAAAGGTGGAGGGGTAGTAATCATGACTAAATCGTACTACCAAGATCAATTAACAAATATGCTGATGGAAGATGCGACATATCAAAGATTAAATAAAGATCCTACCGCTCAATATGAAAAAGATCTTAAAATACTAGTAGAAAAGGGACACCGCACAGGAGTACTCTCAAATAAAGAGAAGAAGTACCTTATACCGAGTAATGGACGGATCCCTACGATCTATACCCTCCCCAAGATCCATAAGGATAAACTCCACCCCCCAGCACGTCCTATTGTCAATGGTATTGGCTCATTAATGTCACGGATGGGACAATATCTTGATCACTTTTTACAGGACAGTGTTAAATGCACAAAGGCCTATTTAAAAGATACTAAGGATCTATTGGCCCTGTTGAGTAACATCAATCTTGTTGGAAAGGATGAAGTTTATTTAGTGACCGCAGACGTCGCTTCATTATATACAATTATACAACATGACGACGCTCTGTTGGCCTTAAATTGGGCATTATGTAAGAGGGATGATCTATGCTATACCCAAAAAGTTTTCTTACATAATGCATTGGACTTTTGTTTGAGCCACAACTTTTTTTGGTATAATGACTCATTTTTCTCCCAAAAGACCGGCGTTGCAATGGGGGCTAAATTTGCCCCCAGCATCGCAAACCTATTCATGTCTGAGTGGGAGGATAAGACAATTTTTAACACAAAAATAGATGAGTTATTATTATACCGTAGGTATATAGACGACCTCTTTTTTATTTGGACAGGAACCTTGACCTCGTTGGAAAACTTTCTCAGTACACTAAATAATAATAACCGAAATATCAGACTATCTTGTGAATATAACAAATTAAGTGTACACTTCCTGGATCTGCAGATATACAGAGATGAGGATACACTAGGAACAAGAGTTTATTTTAAACCTACCGATGCCAATAGTTTTTTACCAACCCAAAGTGGCCATCATCCAACTTGGCTAAGAAACATCCCTAGAGGGCAGTTTATGAGGGTCCGACGGAACTGCTCCAACGATGAAGACTACCACTCACAGGCCCTAATATTAAAGAATAAATTTGTGGAAAAGGGATACAATGAAAATAAGTTGGATGTCATTATTGAACAACTGATTGTGCTACCTTCTTCCTCTAATCTTAATAATGTACCTTTAACTAAACCATTGACTAATCATGAATGGAGCTTCGTCTCCGGCTTCCACTCACAGTATAGAGAAGTGGAGAAGATCTTTATTGCTCACTGGCACATTTTAATGTTGGACAAAATTTTAAAAAATGTGATTCCTGTAAAACCTAATTTTATTTATCGGAAAGCTCCGAATTACGGTGATAGGATTGTGAAAAAAATCTTAGACCCACCTACTAAACCTGCCACTTTTTGGCAAAAGGACGGTTTTTTTTGCATGTAGAAAATGTGGCCCGTGCAAAGAGGTAGCATGCAAAATGAGAGGACTCGATAATTTCACTTCCCGTAATAATACTATATTCCAGATTAAGGACTTTATCACTTGCAACACCACTTATGTAGTGTATGTACTAGAATGCCCTTGTAAATTACTCTACGTAGGCCGTACAAAAAGGAAACTTAAGATACGGATTGCGGAACATATAGCCAACATAAAGATTGGCTATAAGGACCACAACGTGTCTCTACACTTTAAGATGTTCCATGATGAAAATCCAGTCGGATTGAAATTTTGGGGAATAGAGCATCTGAGCCCCAATTGGAGGGGCTGCAACCGAGTAAGAGAGCTCTCCAAGCTCGAAACTAAATGGATCCACTGTATTGACACATTAGCTCCGAGAGGCCTTAACGTGGAATTGGATATCAATTGTTTTATTAGTGATTTTTAATTAATTTTAATTAATTTTTTAATAATTTTTTAATAAATTTTTAACAATTTTAATTATTTTTTAAATATTACACTAATTATGATATCATTATATTATCTCCTTTAATATCTATCACTTATTCATTTTTCCAGTTTCTATGAATTGATTTCCGCTAAATATGAAATTTAGGAACATAAACATATAGTTGGGCTTGGCTTTGAATATTGTCTCTTGTTTGAAACCTATTGCCTCTGTGTTTGTTATATATTTATAACGTAATTTTTTAATTATATGTAATTTATTTTAATGTGTTTCAAACCAGTCATTAGAATATTTATATACACCTACTAAATATACACCGATTAGTTTATTGCAAATGAGATTGTATATAGTAGGATTTATTTTCATTTAAGTTTATATTGTATTTTCCTGTTTTTTAGGAGGTGTGTCTGATCGGTTATCCTTGACCCCAGGGCACTTTACATATAACATCCGCTTTTCCTATAGATACTTTGTTCTTTAAATACAAAGTCCCTTTTTGATAAGGTGTTAATGATGTACTTTGAAGCATTACTATATGCTCATCCTATATTATTGATTCTTGTATATACAGAATAGTGATATTGAAAGAAATGTCATTTTTCTGTCCACTGACTTGTGCAGTAAAGATTGAAATCCCCGATATAAAGAAACCTTTCTGAGCCCTCTTGGCTTCCGTATCGGTGTTATTGTGGATGCTGCTAGGCTGCGCCGCCCACATGTGCTACGTAAGCAATGGGCTGTGCATATATAGTAGCTATTCTCGCCGTCAGTTCACGCCCTCTGTAGAAGCTGATTGGTCAGCGAAACTGGTCAGGGCAAGATTCTTACGGCGACCCGGAAGTGACGCGTGCGCTCCAAGCGTGCGTCTCAGAGTGTTCTCTTTCCATGCGACGGTTTCCTGCAAACTTCGGCCAGCAAGTTTGTTCGTGAAGTTTACCTGGGAGATTGGATGCCGGTCAGAGGACACCTCCACTTACCGAGGACTTACGTGTGTTACCATCTATTGTGCGGTACGTGCATTTAGAGCGGGGATCTGTTGTTTTAAAAGGGATTGCTTCATTTTATGGAATAAAAACGGGATTACACTATTGTCTGGTACCCTTCTCTGTTTTTATGTGGAGCCTTATCCTTTGCCTGATACCTACTTGAGAAACGGAGGATCCAGAGAGTAAAGATACCTTTCAGTGTATACTATATTATGCCTTTTGGTGAGTGAGTACCCCGAAGGGGAGTGTGCCCCACAAGTGGTGACTTATCCTGGGAAGAGGTGTAGGATATTCTATCAACTATCTTCACTACCTTGATCTCCTTAATTCGTTTCAGATGAATGCCTGCACGTTATTTTATTGAAATTGGACAATCATTACCAATTTTTTAGCGCTGTTTGACCACATTGAACTTTCTGTTTTTTAGAGTGGTACTCTCATTATTATGTTTTGATGCATACGTCTCTTTGATAGTATGTTTTAAATAGCTGCTTTTTACACACTTTTACCTATTTTATATGAAAATTTGGTAAATAATAATATATCCACATTCACTACTTTGAGGTTTGTGTGTCAGACCATTAACCTCTAGGTGATTGACTGAATCATCAACATATCATTTGTGGCCTAGCATCCTGGCGCTAAGGTGTGTCACTAGGCCTGGTGTGGCACTGTATTAATACGGTTAAAGGAACCTATTTAGAAAATAAAAAACAAACCTTTACAATCCCTTTTTGCAATTGAGCTGTTGTCAGCTGATAAAAGTAAAGATTTCCTGAAAACAAATACTCTCCCTCTTGTAAAATCAATGCAGCAATCAGGCACAATCCTAAAGTTGGAAATGAAATACAATCATAAATATTCTTAGTTTCGTGCAAAACCACAACTTATTCTAGTTCTCAGACTTGACAACAGCAATCCTTGTAAATACTAGTTTGCTATATCAGAGCCGACATACTAAATCACTTTTATATTGTTAAAGGTTGTATTGTGTGGGGCCAATTATTTATTATATACAAGCCCTGAAAATATATTGTTGATGATGTTTTGACTGTAAAAAATGTTACATTACAAGGAATGTTTTACTGAAACTTCAAATTAATATTCAGAATTTAGCTATTAAAGGTAGATCTCACAAAGATCTTATATTTTTTAACAGAGTGTATACGTGATTCATTAGGAGAAAATAAATAACTGTATAGTCTAAATTAGACATAATCATGGGACAATCTGCTTTACAGAATGTTGGTTTCAAATCAAACAACTATGCCCACAGTAATTAAGGCCATAATAAAAATGTGAATAAAGTACTCATAGAACATTATTATTATTTTATTATTATTATTATTCACGATTTATATAGCGCCAACAGTTTATGCAGCACTACAATGTAGAGCAGGGATCCTCAAACTACGGCCCTCCAGCTTTTGTCGAACTACACATCCCATGAGGCATTGTAACACACTGATATTCACAGACATGACTAGGCATGATGGGAATTGTAGTTCCTGAACAACTGGAGGGCCGTAGTTTAAAGACCCATGATGTAGAGGGAGGACAAAACATGTCTGTTCCTTTGTATGGTCTTCTGTTTGGAGCTCTTGAAGAAGATGCAGAGTGAGGAAAAGATGACAGTGGAACCTTGGATTACAAGCATAATCCGTTCCAGGAGAATGCTCGTAATCCAAAGCACCTGCATATCAAAGCGAGTTTCCCCATAGAAGTCAATGGAAACAAAAATAATTTGTTCTGCATTGACTTCAATGGCATGCAATACCGCATGTGACCAGAGGTAGGGGGCGCCTGAGAGCCTCGGAAACACTCGGAAAGGCCAAAGGACAGCTCGGCTGAACTCTGAAAACCTAGGAAAGCCTCGGAAATAGAGTATTTCTGAGTTTTTCTGAGAATTTCCAAACAGTTCGGCTATGGCCTGAATCTTGCTTGTTTTGGGAGACAACCCAATTCTGAGCAAACACAATTTTTGTCTCTAGTCTTGGATAAATTACAAATTTCTCTTTACCCCTTGACAGTAATCAGAGGGGATTTTATTATATGGTTAGACAAATTTCTGCCTTTACAAACATAGCCTCAACATACAGGCATTTTAAGTCCAAACCATTAAATAAATAAAAGTAGAAATAGAACAGCTTTTGTTTAGTGGACCAGCTGCTTTTAATCTGACTCATTGAAAAAGCAATTATTTTCTTATTTAGAAACAAACTACAACATACATATAATACCAACCATGAGGTGGGAAATGTTGCTGCTATGGGAGGCATAAAATACAAGGAAAGTAGGAAAGGAAAATAGTCTGTGCAGTAGTAAGTTTCAACATTTCTTGTAGAGCATTTACTTTTCTCCATATTAGTAAGATCTGTCCAATGAAACCAAGTGTTACAACTTTTTTCATCAGTGCCTTTAAATCAGCTGGTAAGGCTCTTCTTCATATGTTAAATGTCATTTATTGAATTTAACTATTATGGCATTGTAGACGGGTGTGATATTTTCCAGAGGGCCTGTACTACCAACCACCATCCGACTGGAGTCGGACCACTTGGCCTTCAGGAGAAAGATTAAAACCCATCTCTTCTGAGGTCAAGGGGTTCCTTACCCACGAAATGGATACAGCGCCCAGAGGCGATTCAGTTCGCATGTGTTGCGCTTTACAAGTCTCTCTCTCTCTCTCACCTGTTGCAATTACTAAATACTTAAAAATTGGCTAATGTAAAGTTTTGATTTAATAAAAAGAAAATAAGGTCTATTGGAATTATAAGGTTAGTACATTTCTGCATTAGACCTAAACATGTGACAGTTTTGGACAAGATCAATAGATGTCTAACGTACCATATACTACTGTGTTAAATTTTTATAGCTGGAATCCTGATATTTATTATTGCTGGAAGATTTGATAAGTTAAAAATGTTGGATTTTCCTGTGACCTGAGGCATAAGCCCTCTCTATTCCATTTCTCGAAAAAAAAAAGGTAAAGAATCTCTGTCCATATAAAGTAATAATGTATTGCCTAGGAAGAGGACATGATTAATGATTACTGGTTTTAAGCATTCCTTTTCATAAAGCGTCAAAGTTTGGTCAAAAGTCATAACGGTAAAGAAGAGAGAAACAAATTATAATTGTTTCCATTTGTAATGTCCCAAAGGTGCTAGGTTTGTATCCAGACAAAGTAAGAGCCATGTGTGAGACATGTTGAGAAAGTGGGTCTTGGAGTCCAGGATATGGACAGAATTTTAGAATGTTGGATTTCCAATGACTGGAAATGGAGGACTTGGGTGTTCAGAAAGATGCATAGTGTAAAAGACCCTCTGGTTAGTTTTCCATGTGGGGCCCATTGTTGTTTGAAGTTTAACCTCCCTGGCGGTATGATTCTTTCCGAAAAAACATGCTGAAAGCGGTACCATTATTTGCAAGGAAATTTGGCGTTTTATATTGTAGGTCTGTAATTTTTAGAAATAACTCACTTAAATCTGACCAAACAAGATTCTAATAGGCATCCCGGGTATGACATTTTTTTAAAAACAAAATTATAAATTATAATATAATAAATAATTATAAATAATTATAACAAATAATAATATAATTATAATAAAAATTATTCAATAATGTAATCAAATTAAAATCACTGAAATTTGCTCAGTTGCAGAATTGTTGCTGTCATTATTTTTTTTTTTTTATGACGAATTTCCCCACAAATCGCTATCGCACAATTCTGCAAGTGATTATAATTTATTATCGCTGTTTTTTAGCTGATCTAAAACCATTTTTGACATAAAGGGACACTTTTGGTTGCTATGGACAATCTACAGTTTGCAGGGAGAAAGAAACGTTTTTATTATATAAAATGACATGCATGACACAGGACAGACCACTAGGGACAGGGGGGGTGTGTTTTTTTTTACATACAGTACTGTAATCTATAAGATTACAGTATACTGTATGTAAGGTGTTTGTTTACGTTTTTGAATTTGGCGCCGTTCTCCGTCCCCGTGCGTCGTAACGTCGCAGGGAACGGAGATCGGCGTCACACGGAGGCACTATGTGAATCGAGCGAGGTCCCGCTCGCTCACACAGCGCGGTGGCATCGCTGGATCCAGGGACAAGGTAAGTAAAAAGTGCCTGTGGATCTAGCGAGGCAAGCCCGAGACTGACTCGGGGTTACCGATCGTAGCAGGAAAATCTAACCCCGAGTCAGTCTCGGGAACACCGCCAGGAAGGTTAATAGATCATGGGAGGGATTGGAGGCACTGTTCAAAGAGTATCCATAGCTTAAGTGTATCATGTCTTCACCAGTCTACATCATGGACTAAATGAATAACAGTGTATAATTTGATGCCTGGTAAGGTCAGGCATCCTTCATTCTTGAATTTGCACAGAATAGTATGTTTTTAACCTAGGGGATTTGTAGGAGATACAAAAAGCTTGATGGAATATTCTGTTTGATGCGGGAAAGTTAAGGTTAAACACAACAGTAATGACTTTAAGTAAATGAATATCCACATATTTAGTGTTCGAAGGTTATGAGAAATTATGTTTTAGCTTAGAGAATGTTAAGATTCAAGGTTTTGGACATCTCATAATTGATATGAAAGTTTGAAGGTTCTCCATAGTTCTAAAATTCTGACACGAGATTCAGGATAGAAATATTTGGATAGTAGAAAAAGAACGAAGGTTGCAGAAAACGTATTATAGTGTGAGGCTGTATGGATTCCTTAGGCATCAGGATTTTCCCTAATAGAGTGAAGTAGAGATTCAAGGGTCAAGATAAATAAAAGTGTAGATAAGGGGCAACCCTGTCTAGTCCCATTACAGATAGTGAAAGGAATTATTAAGAATCTGTTAACATGGACCCAGGCCAAAGGGATAAGTTAAAAAAACATTATCCATTTGATTATGTGGGAACCTAGGCATATCTGCTCCAGAGTAAGGCATATGAATGACCTGTCAACCCTATCAAAGGCTTTTTCTACACCTGTAGAAAGTAGGATGCATGAAATTGTCCTCAACAGGGCCAAGTGTATAATATTGAGAGCTCATGTGGCATTGTCTCTTGCCTCCCGCACAAATCCCACCTGAGAGAAGAGAATATTTTTCTAGATACAAAGGAACAAGAGAAAGATACAAATCTTAAGCACAGTCTTTTTCAACCAGGGTGCCCAAGCACCCTGGGGTGCCTTGAGGTTTCTTCAAGGGGGCCTTGGCAAAATGCCTAAAAATTGCCCAAAATTTTGCCCAAGGATTAAACCTGCCTTTTAGTATCACAAAGTTACGGGTTTTTAATGAGCGCCATTTCAACCTGTCGGCCCCAGCGTCCTAACAAGCAATGACATCATCGGTTGATAAGGAGGAAGTTGGGTGCCTGCAAAGCATCCTTGTTTGCAGCTCCCCTGTCCCTCTGCATTAGAACTGGGGTCGCTTTAGCTGAGTGAGGGAGAGAAATATCTCAGAACTTGTCAGTACCAATGCTCAAAGGTATGTTTGCTTTGGAAGAAAAAATCATGTTTGGTGTTCTACATGAGTGAATGTTGCTATGTTATGTTATTGTGCATAATTGTAAGGGTGCCTTGACTTACAAAAGTTGAGAAACACTGTTTTAGCAAATAATTGTGTGCCTATAATAAGCAGTGAGAAAGGTCGGTATCTGGAACAAACTGTAGGATCTTTACTATCTTTTGAAATAATCGTAATATGCGTTGAAGCAGGCCGTGGGTCCCAGGAACTCAATGTTCCCGGGAGGCCCGCGATTGCGTTTGGCGAAGGGCAGAACAGGGGAATGCATTTGTAAACAAGGCATTAGCCTATTCTGCCTAGTGACACTGTCACTGATGACCATTCCCCATGATCAGGAACGGTCATCAGTGACGTGTCACGTGTAGTGACGCCCCCTAACAGTAAGAATCACTCCCTAGGGAACACTTAACCCCTGCAGTGCCACCTAGTTGTTAACTGCTTCACTGCCAGTGTCATTTTTACAGTAAACAGTGCATTTTTATAGCACTGATCACTGTAAAAATTACAATGGTCCCAAAATGGTGTCAAAAGTGCCTGATGTGTCCGCCATAATGTCGCAGTCACGATAAAAATCATTGATCGCCGCCATAGCTAGAAAAAAAAATATTAATAAAAATGCCATAAAACAGTCCCCTTTTTTGTAGAAGCTATAACTTTTGCGCAAACCAATCAAAAAACGCTTATTGCATTTTTGTTTACCAAAAATATGTAAAAGAATACGTATCGGCCTAAACTGTGGAAATGTTTTAATATATTTTTGGGGGATATTTATTATAGCAAAAAGTAAAAAATATAGATTTTTTTTCAAAATTGTCGCTTATTTTGTTTGTAGCGCAAAAAATTAAAATTGCAGAGGTGATCGAATACCACCTATTCAAAACCTCTATTTGTGGGAAAAAAGGACGTCAATTGTGTTTTGGAGCCACGTCGTACGGCCGCGCAATTGTGAGTTAAAGCGACGCAGTGCCGTTTTGCAAAAAGTGGCCAAAATGGTCCGGGGCCAAAGCGGTTAATAAAGTATGGGGATAAAATGTGAAAAAAATATGTAATATATAAGTGTGAGCCCATCCAGACCTTGCGTTTGGTTTGTTCAATAGCTATACCCATAATAGCCTTTTCATGATTACAGGTCATTCAGTTTTGGTGAGTACACCCTATTAAAGTGTGGCTGCAAGTCACACCTTTGTTTTGACCATTTGGAAGTACTTGGGTACTGAATGGTAGCAAAGGAAGTAGTAGACAATTTGAATATTGGATTGGCAGGATGAATGTACCCAATATAATTGATCGATCAACTTTGTTACAACCAGCATGTTGGATTTTTCATACAATTACTGCTAGCAGCTATTATAATCACTGTGTATTCCACATTGTTTCTGCATCTATGGCTGGCTTTACACTAAGGCCTCGTACACACGACCGAACATGTCTGCTGAAACTGGTCCACTGACCAGTTTCAGCAGACATGTTTGGTCGTGTGTACAGCCGACCGGACCGGATTCCCGGCCGAGCGGACTTTTTCCAGCAGACAAATGTTTCTTAGCATGCTAAGAAACATGTCCGCTGGAAGCCTGTCCGTCGGACGTGTTCGGTCGTCTGTACAGACTCATTGGACACGTCCGATCTGCCGCCATCCCTCGCATGCGTCAAAGTGATTCGACGCATGCGTGGAAGCATTGACCTTCCAGGGTCGCGCACGTCGCCGCGTCATCGTGGCCGCGTCACGATGACGCGGCGACGGCGTGGCCACGTCATGACACGTCACCGCGTTTGTTTTCCGCTGGGATTTAGGTCTGATGGTGTGTACAGCCATCAGACCAAAATCCGGCAGAGGATATGTCCAATAAAAACGGTCCGCGGACCGTTTTCATCGGACAGATCCGCTGGTGTGTAGCTTGTTGTCGGAAATGCTGACCGTGTGTAGGCTCCATCGGACATGTGTACACAATTCTGACGCACAAAATTCCACGTATGCTCATAATCAAGCAGAAGAGCTTTACTGGCTACTGAACTTAATTTTTCTCGGCTCATCGTACGTGTTGTACGTCCCCGCGTTCTTCGTTCTTGACGTTTGGACTTTCCGACAACATTTGTGTGACTGTGTGCATGCAAGACAAGTTTAAGCCAACATCCGTCAGAAATAAATTCACGGTTTTGTTGTCGGAATGTCCGATCGTGTGTACGGCAAGTTCGTTTTTTTTTATGTTGCTCTGGGTAACAGTTTAAGCATATATTTACCTTTTAAACTCTGAATGATATTTTGCTTTCATGGTCATTTATTAACACTATTGCACCTATAATACTGGTAAAATGTATTTATTCATCTTCATCTGGAAATGAAAGGGATGTCATTTAATTTAGTGACAATTTAGTTATTTATTTGTTCTAATGATTTTTTAGAACTATACATCGTCTGTAGTCTTTAAAATACATTTACTTTAGATAAAGTACAATCAGAATTTTATATCAGGTTAACATATTAGGCACTTTTTTATATGATTTACAAGATTGATGTTATTGAATCCCTCAGTTCTCAATGACATTTCAGTCATCTTAATATTTTCACAGCAAAATATGCTATTATCGTAAGTTTGATGTTTTTGTTTTTTTTCCTGAAGATGGAATTGCAATTACATTTCTGTCACTTTTTGGCTTAGGGAATGGCTGTTTTGCTTAGTTTACAAAAAAGGGGCTTATAATAACAGGTTGGCTTATACAAGGATAAAATGCAGTAGATGGAAGTTTCTTGGGTAGTGGATCATATTATACACAATGCTTTAAGTTGCCTTAGTAAACATCATAATTATGATTTCTGCATTATGACATAAAAGAGTGTTCTATCCAATTTACTTACATTGCTTCCATGGAAGGTAAAGGCTAGCTCTTCGACATCCCCTTTATGTGTTTGCTAAAAAATAATTTGAACATGGTTGTTTTCATACTAACGTAATAGTAGAGTACTTCTAAAAGCTCACTAGGAAATGGTGCTCTTTTGTAAGTGCAATAATGGTAATGGCAAGCTGGGGCTTTATAATTTTGTAATGAGAAAATCTGATATTTGGTAGTGTATTGTGTAAAACTCAGTAGGAGGTAAAATATTATCTGCCATATATGTGATTAAGAATGTGAATCAATATGACAGGAGTAAATTATGAATTTTGAAAGCATAAATACATGCAAAGAACACTACATCTATTTGTTAAAGCGGGGGTTCACCCTAAAAAAAATGTTAACATTAGATTGAGGCTAATTGCGGGAAGCACAATCAGGTGTTTTTTTTTAAATCAATGTAGTACTTACCGTTTTAGAGATAGATGTTCTCCGCCGCTTCCGGGTATGGTCTTCGGGACTGGGCGTTCCTATTTGATTGACAGCCTTCTGACCGTCGCATACAGCGCGTCACGAGTTGCCGAAAGAAGCCGAACGTCGGTAGCCTCAATCTAATGTTAAAAATGTGTTTTTCGGGTGAACTCCTGCTTTAAGTGTATTTAATAATTTGTAATATGATGAAACTAATCGGATGCCCTGGTCAGGAGATCTAGTCTCAGCTCAAGTATAGTGAGCTGTTAAGCGCACAGTTGTTAACTATAGCAACCAAATAGGTCAACAAGTAGCATGTATGTACTATTTTGGTTTAAAATGGTTGTAAAGGGTATTTTTTTATGTAAAAAAACTTAGCATACTTACCTGTTTTGTGCAGTGGTATTGCACAGAGCAGCCCTGAACCTACACTTCTGGTGTCCTCCACCAGTTCTCTTGGCTCCTCCTCTTCTCTTTGTGCCAACATAGCAAGCTGCCATCTGTGAGTTCACTTTTGAGCTCCCATTGACACACAAAACGTTACTCACCTCCACCCCACTTCCTCCTTAAAGGATTTGATAGCAGCAGAAGCCAATGGCTACCACTGTTGCCTCTGAGTCTGTGAGGAGAGAGAGAGAGACCACTGCCGATGCAAACAGGCACAACACTGGATCGGGATAGGACTCAGGTAAGTATAAAGAGAGGTTAGGAGGCAAAACAGCTATAGGGGCATATTTTTTAAGCTAAAAAACAATCTTAAAATTTAAAAATTCCAATACTATGTATATCATGTCTGAGCTGTATGCTATGTGAGCCTATAGCTATTCTTTATTTTGTAGCCAAATGCATGACATTTAAAGCGTTTATTACCCTAAAAAAAGATACATCGGAACTGTGACATTATGGTGGACACATCGGACACTTTTGACACATTTTTGGGACATTGGCTTTTACACAGCGATCAGTGATATAAAAATGCACTGATTACTGTAAAAATTCACTGGCAGGGAAGGGGTTAACACTACGGGCGATCAAGGGGTTAATTGTGTTCCCTAATGTGTGTTCTAACTGTATAGGGATGGGACTGACCAAGAGGAAATCACAGATCGTCATTCCTAGCTATTAGGAACTCACAATTTGTCTTTCCTCAGCTCACAGAACAAGGATTTGTATGTTTACACACACACACAAGTCCCTGTTCTGCCTCTAGTGCCCACGATCGCCCGATGCAGTGGGCGCATTAGCCCGCTTAAAACGACCGACGTACAGCTACGATGGTTCGCGCAACAAAGCCAGCCTGCTGCAGTATAACTCCTTAAACGGTTAAAGGGTTTGTAATGGAAATATATTTTTTTTTATCTTAATAGCTTCCTTTACCTTAATGCAGTGCTGTTTTCATGTCCTCATTGTTCGTTTTTGCTCTCAAGTTGCTGTAATTCTTCTCTGATCTCCACACTTCCTGGTTGTCTGTTTCCTGATAACCACAGTACTGGGAGCTTTCTCTCTGTGGTCACGAATCAAGGAGGTGTGATTACTGTGTGTCTAAAACCCCAAATCACTCATTTGCATTGATGGAATGTTTCGGTGATGTGTTTATGAGCTGTGTATTGGCTGTGATTTTCTTTTATGTTTTAAAAAAAAGAATTTCTTGTTTTTTTTTTTTCAATAAACATTTCTGATTTAAAAAAAAAAAAAACCAAAGCACCAATCAGTTTCAGTTTCCAAACCATCACTGCCCTGTATTGGCTCTGTGGCTCTGTACTGCAGAGAAACAGGAAACAACATACAAAAACGAAACTAGAAACTACAGGTGCATTATATGATTGATTTTTATCTATTTTTAATCGTTTTAAAAGGAATCAGTTAACTATTATGTCTCTATACCCTGTAAACAGTCATTTCAGCAAAAAAAACTTTTTTATTTACAACTCCTTTAAGCATTAACCATGGTTATCATCTGCTTCCTGGACCAAGATGCTGGCTCAGAGATCACACAGTCATGTACATCCTGGTGCCTCTGCAGTCTTTGGTTTTGCTTACACGTGGGGGGTTATTTACGAAAGGGCAAATCCACTTTGCACTACAAGTGCAAACTACAAGTGCAAAGTGCACATGAAATTGCACTGAAAATGCACTTGGAAGTGCAGTCGCTGTAAATCTGAGGGGTAGATCTGAAATTATGGGAAGCTCTGCTGATTTTATTATCCAATCATTTGCAAGCTAAAATGCTGTTCTTTATTTCCCTTGCATGTCCCCCTTGGATCTACAGCAACTGCTCTTCCAAGTGCACTTTCAGTGCAAACTTGTAGTTTGCACTTGTAGTGCAATGTGGATTTGCCTTTTGTAAATAACCCCCAAGGTGTCTCACACAGATCAGCTCACTGGTGATCACCATTAAAAACAATGGTATGGAAATGTACATGTGAAGCTGCCTGTGAAGCCTTTATCACTCTATGACAGTGAAGAATAAGCAGTTCTTTCTATTTTTGCGGATTATTGGAACTGTCACTGATAATGTGCAGGCACTCTCTCACACACCGCTTTAGATGTTGGATGTTTCATAGCCAGTCATCTTGGTGATGTCAGAGCTAGTACAGGGCTTAATACAGAAATCTGACACTCTTAAAAATGTCAGACAGTGAAGAAAAAAAAACTACAGGGCTATAAATGAAAAAATAAATAAATGGATTGCTATAACAAGGGAAGCATCAGTAAGTGCTAATTTCAAACATTTTATGTACAGTATGTGAGCAGTCAGAAAAATGTTATCTGACGACATTAACTTTTTAAAACAGAACTCCATGGAAATATAGCCGTGTATCCAATCATGTATTTATAAAGCATTAGAAAATGTTTGGACTTTTGAGGCACTGCATACTCACAGATTATTTGTTTTAGAAAAATATAGCAAATTGAATTCATACAAATCAACCATTAAAAGTAATTCAGTTGGTTAAATTAATGCCACCATGAGCTCAAAGGAGTTCCCAGATTGTAACCTGGTGGGTCAAGAGGTATCTCGCTGCAATATATGGATATTAGGGGTTTGTCAACTCATTATGTATTATATGAATGTTCAACTGTCATGTTTTATTATTTGTTATAGTATTTGACCCTATGTATTCACGATGAAGCAGTTACAGATCGGGAGATGCGTTGCGCTCAAGGTTGGCTATCGGAAGAAATCAAAAGGAACTGGCCAACTATAATATTGAGCTATGCACCCGGTAAAATAGATCTTATTTGCCTTATACCCTTTGGTCTCAGTTGCATAGGGAGCTCAGAGAGGAGGAGAAATAGCAGCTCTTCCCAGCTAATGTCTGTGTGAATTGGGGGGGGGGGGGGACAAGTCTGATTATTGGATGTGCTCTCATGCCAAGTGTGGTCAGTTTTTATTGTAGGAAGGCATTGGGACTGGCAGGGACACCAAGTATTGCTCACAAAGGAAGTAATAGGTATATAGAGGAACGTATACTTTTTCATGTACAAGTACATGGTACAGAGGGGAACATAACAGGAACATGAAATGTTGGGTTTACATATTCTTTAAATGGACCATAAAGCAATAACTTGTTAGGTGGTATGTACAAAACCTCTATAGAGATAGAGAAAGAAAGGACTTTAAGGGCTGCCACTCATAACCCCAATGTAAAGAAAAAAAAACACTAGAGTATTTCATAGAGTAAAACAATATACAACGATTATTAACCACTTCTCACCTGGCCCTTAGCAGATTGATGGCTGGGAAGTGGTTCTGTTATCCTGACTAGGGATGAGCCGAACATACCCGGGTTCGGTTCGCATCAGAACGTTCGAACAGACCGCGGGTTCGCGCGAACATTTAGAACCCCATTGAAGTCTATGGGACTCGAACGTTCGAATTCAAAAACGATCATTTTAAAGACCAATATTCAATTTAATGTTGGTAAACGTCTTTCAGAACCCGGGTCTTGCCCCAGGGAACATGTATCAATCGAAAAAAATATTTAAAAAACGGACGTTTTTGCGGAGCAGCGATTTTAATGATGTTTAAAGTGAAAAAAAAAAAATGAAAAATTCCTTCAAATATCACACCTGCTGTGTGTCTCTAGTAGTGGCACATGTTTAGAAATGTCCCTGCACAACATTAAATTATTATAAGAACAAAGTAATTTAATACTGGTTGCGCACGTGCTGTCTGGGAACAATATCTCGATTATTTTAGGGGTGGTGGGGGGATGGCATTATCTTTTTGGGAAAGCAAAATTGTAGAAAAAAGGGCACCCCTCAAACATACTGTAATTGTAGCGCAACAAAGAGCCACGTGCAAAGTATTGCATCAAAAATTGTTATTAGGCGCCCTTGTTACAAAGGGGCATAAAAATGTGTCCGTAGGCGCAACATAACACTGCAACCCCTCCCAATATCTGTAATTGGAGCGCAACAAGGAGCCACGTGCAAAGTATTGCATCAAAAATTGTTATTAGGCGCCCTTGTTACACAGGGGCATAAAAATGTGTCCGTAGGCGCAACATAACACTGCAACCCCTCCCAATATCTGTAATTGGAGCGCAACAAGGAGCCACGTGCAAAGTATTGCATCAAAAATTGTTATTAGGCGCCCTTGTTATACAAGGGCATAAAAATGTGTCCGTAGGCGCAACATAACACTGCAACCCCTCCCAATATCTGTAATTGGAGCGCAACAAGGAGCCACGTGCAAAGTATTGCATCAAAAATTGTTATTAGGCGCCCTTGTTACACAGGGGCATAAAAATGTGTCCGTAGGCGCAACATAACACTGCAACCCCTCCCAATATCTGTAATTGGAGCGCAACAAGGAGCCACGTGCAAAGTATTGCATCAAAAATTGTTATTAGGCGCCCTTGTTATACAGGGGCATAAAAATGTGTCCGTAGGCGCAACATAACACTGCAACCCCTCCCAATATCTGTAATTGGAGCGCAACAAGGAGCCACGTGCAAAGTATTGCATCAAAAATTGTTATTAGGCGCCCTTGTTACACAGGGGCATAAAAATGTGTCCGTAGGCGCAACATAACACTGCAACCCCTCCCAATATCTGTAATTGGAGCGCAACAAGGAGCCACGTGCAAAGTATTGCATCAAAAATTGTTATTAGGCGCCCTTGTTACACAGGGGCATAAAAATGTGTCCGTAGGCGCAACATAACACTGCAACCCCTCCCAATATCTGTAATTGGAGCGCAACAAGGAGCCACGTGCAAAGTATTGCATCAAAAATTGTTATTAGGCGCCCCTGTTACACAGGGGCACAAAAATTGTGCCTTAGGCCACGTGCAAAGTATTGCATCAAAAATTGTTATTAGACGCCCCTGTTACACAGGGGCACAAAAATTGTGCCTTAGGCCTTAGGCCACATGCAAAGTATTGCATCAAAAATTGTTATTAGACACCCCTGTTACACAGGGGCAGAAAAATTAGGCCTTAGGCCTTAGGCCACGTGCAAAGTATTGCATCCAAAATTGATATTAGGCGCAACATAACACTGCAACCCCTCCCAATATCTGTAATTGGAGCGCAACAAGGAGCCACGTGCAAAGTATTGCATCAAAAATTGTTATTAGACGCCCCTGTTACACAGGGGCACAAAAATTGTGCCTTAGGCCACATGCAAAGTATTGCATCAAAAATTGTTATTAGACGCCCGTTACACAGGGGCACAAAAATTAGGCCTTAGGCCACGTGCAAAGTATTGCATCAAAAATTGTTATTAGGCGCCCCTGTTAAACAGGGGCAGAAAAATTAGGCCTTAGGCACTGGTGGCGGAGCACAGAAAAACAAAATTTCTTACTAGCTAACAGCATGAAAAGTGAGGAGGAGAAGGATATTCCATCAGCAGCACAACAGGACAGTCACTCAGCATCAGCAGTCTCAAAGGGATCTGATATTTCAACACAAAATTCTTATTCAGTAACATCAGCATCAGGTGCTTGGTAGCCGGTGTTGATCCAAGCCTGATTCATTTTGATGAAGGTCAGTCGATCAACAGAGTCGGTGGAGAGGCGTACCCTGTGATCGGTCACAAAGCCTCCAGCAGCACTGAATGTACGTTCTGAAAGAACACTGGATGCAGGGCAAGCCAGTAGCTCAATTGCGTACTGTGCAAGCTCTGGCCAGTGATCCATCCTCAAGACCCAGTAAGCCAGAGGATTTTTCGTGGGGAAGGTGTCCAAGTCGGATCTTGCCGCTAGGTATTCCCGGACCATGTAAACCAGACGCTGGCGATGGTTGCTGGAACCGGTCAGACCTTGGGGCTGCGGACAAAAAAATTGTCTGAACGCATCGCTCAGACGGCCACCTTCTCCACCGCTCCTTCTCTGACTCACCGAAGCCTCAGCAAGACGTTGTCCAGGGCCAGGTTTTGGTAATCCCCCCGGTTCTGGGAACGCATTGCACAGACCCTTCTGCAAGGCCTCCCGCAGTAGTTTCATTTTCTGCTCCCTCTGCGATGGCAACATAAGATCCGTTACCTTACTCTTGTAGCGTGGATCAAGGAGAGTTGCCAGCCAGTAATGATCCCTCTCCTTGATAGCACGTACACGAGGATCCTTACGCAGGCTTTGCAGAATCAGGGAGGCCATGCAGCGTAGGTTTGCAGAGGCATTCGGGGCACAGTCCTCTGGGTCACTGAGGACGACAGGATCCTCAGCCACCTCATCCCAGCCACGTAAAAGTCCACGTGTTCCTTGGGACTGTAAATGATCCCTTGAAGACTGCTGCTGTTGATGCTGAGTGCTAGGCTCCACCTCCATGCTGCTGATACAATCCTCCTCCTCCTCCTCCTCCTCTTCCTCATCCTCCTCCTCCTCTTCCTGTGTTCCAGGTGGGCAAGCAGGAACAGTGTCTGGATAAAGGGGGCCTTGAGAGGTAAGGAAGTCCTCCTCTTCCTCCCTCTGTTCTGCCTCAAGGGCCCTGTCCATTATTCCACGTAGGGTGTGCTCCAACATGTGAATAAGCGGGACAGTCTCACTGATGCATGCACTGTCACTGCTCACCATCCTCGTGGCCTCCTCAAATGGTGACAGGACAGTGCATGCATCCCTGATCAAGGCCCACTGGCGTGGTGAAAAAAACCCAAGCTCCCCTGAGCCAGTTCTGCTGCCATATTGGCACAGGTACTCATTGATGGCCCTCTGCTGCGTGTGCAGCCGCTGCAGCATGGCCAACGTAGAGTTCCATCTGGTGGGCATGTCACAGATTAGGCGGTTCTTGGGCAGGTTGTATTCCCTCTGGAGGTCTGTCAGCCGAGCAGTGGCATTATATGACCTCCGGAAATGCACACAGACTTTCCTGGCCTGCCTCAGGACATCCTGTAAGCCAGGGTACCTGCCCAAGAACCGCTGCACCACCAAATTGAGAACATGCGCAAAACAGGGCACATGGGTGAGTTTTCCACGTCGCAGGGCAGAGAGGAGGTTGGTGCCATTATCGCTGACCACCATTCCAGGCTTCAGCTGGCGTGGCGTCAACCACCTCTGAGCCTGCCCCTGCAGAGCTGAAAGAACCTCTTCCCCAGTGTGGCTCCTGTCTCCCAAGCACACCAGCTCTAGGACCGCATGGCATCTCTTGGCCTGCATTCCTGCGTAGCCCGTCGTACGCCTACGGAGCACGGCTGGTTCTGAGCCAACATCACCACAGGAAGAGGCCACAGAGGAAGAAGAAGAGGAGGGGGTGGAGGAGAGAGGTGTGTCACAAGCAGTTGTAGTGTTTTGGAGGCGTGGTGGTGGAACAACCTCCAAAACTACTGTGCCTTGACCTGCGTCCTTCCCAGCTGCCAGCAGAGTCACCCAATGGGCCGTAAAAGACAGGTAACGTCCCTGTCCATGCCTGCTGGACCATGAGTGAGCGGTAAGATGCACCTTACCACTGACCGCCCTGTCCAGCGAGGTATGGACATTGCCTTCCACATGCCGGTAGAGAGCCGGAATCGCCTTCCGTGAAAAAAAGTGGCGTTTGGGTACTTGCCACTGAGGTACTGCACATTCCACAAACTCACGGAAGGGGGCAGAATCTACCAACTGAAAAGGTAGCAGTTGAAGTGCTAGCAATTTTGCTAAGCTAGCATTCAACCGCTGGGCATGTGGATGGCTGGGAGCGTACTTCTTTCGGCGCTGCAGCAGCTGGGGCAGGGAAATTTGTCTGGTAATATCAGTAGATTGGCCGGATGTACTACCACTACTACGTTGTGACACACCTATTTCTACACCTTCGGTGCAGGCTGCAGAGAGGACTAGGGGTCTAGTGGGGTTTGAGGTCACAGAAGGGCAAGGGGAGGACCGCTTTGGTCTTTGGTGTGGGTCTTTCTGGTATGCCTGCCAACGAGCTGCATGGCAGGTCGACATATGTCTGGACAAGCATGTGGTGCCCAAGCGGGTGATGTTTTGGCCACGCGAGATACGCTTGAGACATATGTTGCAAACAGCAAAGGTAGCATCTGATGGACAGGTTTCAAAAAAGGCCCACACCAAAGAACTTTTGCTGTACCGTTGAGACACAGCAGCGCCACGTAATGCAGTTGGTGTACTGCCCTTAAGCTGACCCCTGGAGGGCTTCCTGCCTCTTTGAAGATGTGCCTGTGCCTCGTCCTCTTCCTCCTCCTCCTCTCTCCTACCAGGCACCCAGGTAGAGTCAATGACCTCATCATCCCCTCCCTCCTCATCATCACTGGCGACAACCTGGCAGTATGCTCCAGCTGGGGGAACATCACTCCCAGATTGTTGTCCCTCTCGGCCACCCCCTCTCCCTGGGCTCACATCAATGCCTTCCTCTATCAGTGTTCCGTCATCGGAGTCTTCAAAACGCTGTGCATCTTCAGCTAGCATGTACCCAACACTGTGTTGAAACAGTTCGGGGGACTCCTCAGGAGGACACGGTGGGACTAGGGAAGGATTGTGTGATCCCATTGTGCAGAGGGTAGAGGACGCCTTGGCAGCTGCTTTGCCAGACAAACTATAATCAGTCTGTGTGAGAGAGGATGAGGAGGATGAGGACGGCTTGGTCATCCACTCAACTAATTTCTCAGCATGTTGAGGCTCAACACGGCCAGCTCCCGAAAAGAAGGACGAGCGGCCACGGCCACGTGCTGAAGAGGATGCACCACATCCATCACCAGCGTTACCTCTAGATGCAGAGCCTGCTTGCCCTCGTGACTCTCTGCCTCTCTTTGTCCTTCCAGCCATAGTTATGCGTTCAGGTGTTATGTAACAAAATAGTCGCTGTCACACCAACTGCGTTCAGATAGTATTAAACAGCAACCACACAGTAAGAGCGACTTGGCTCAAGTGTAAAGTAACAAAATAGTCGCTGTCACACCGACTGCGTTCAGATGGTATTAAACAGCAACCACACAGTAAGAGCGACTTGGCTCAAGTGTAAAGTAACAAAATAGTCGCAGTCACACCAACTGCCTTTAGTTGCTATTAAGCAGCATGCACGCAGTAATAGCGACTTGGCTCAAGTGTAAAGTAACAAAATAGTCGCTGTCACACCAACTGCGTTCAGATGGTATTAAACAGCAACCACACAGTAAGAGCGACTTGGCTCAAGTGTAAAGTAACAAAATAGTCGCTGTCACACCGACTGCGGTCAGATGGTATTAAACAGCAATCACACAGTAAGAGCGACTTGGTTCAAGTGTAAAGTAACAAAATAGTCGCTGTCACACCAACTGCTTTCAGATGGTATTAAACAGCAACCACACAGTAAGAGCGACTTGGCTCAAGTGTAAAGTAACAAAATAGACGCTGTCACACCAACTGCGTTCAGATGGTATTAAACAGCAACCACACAGTAAGAGCGACTTGGCTCAAGTGTAAAGTAACAAAATAGTCGCAGTCACACCAACTGCCTTTAGTTGCTATTAAGCAGCACGCACGCAGTAATAGCGACTTGGCTCAAGTGTAAAGTAACAAAATAGTCGCTGTCACACCAACTGCGTTCAGATGGTATTAAACAGCAATCACACAGTAAGAGCGACTTGGTTCAAGTGTAAAGTAACAAAATAGTCGCTGTCACACCAACTGCGTTCAGATGGTATTAAACAGCAACCACACAGTAAGAGCGACTTGGCTCAAGTGTAAAGTAACAAAATAGTCGCTGTCACACCGACTGCGTTCAGATGGTATTAAACAGCAACCACACAGTAAGAGCGACTTGGCTCAAGTGTAAAGTAACAAAATAGTCGCTGTCACACCGACTGCGTTCAGATGGTATTAAACAGCAATCACACAGTAAGAGCGACTTGGTTCAAGTGTAAAGTAACAAAATAGTCGCTGTCACACCAACTGCTTTCAGATGGTATTAAACAGCAACCACACAGTAAGAGCGACTTGGCTCAAGTGTAAAGTAACAAAATAGCCGCAGTGACACCAACTGCCTTTAGTTGCTATTAAACAGCACGCAGTAATAGCGACTGCGGTCAAATGCGATTTAACAGCACGCACGCAGTGGCACCAACTGCCTTTAGTTGCTATTAAACAGCACGCACGCAGTTATAGCGACTGCGGTCAAATGCGATTTAACAACACGCACGCAGTGACACCAACTGCCTTTAGTTGCTATTAAACAGCACGCACACAGTAATAGCGACTGCGGTCAAATGCGATTTAACAGCACGCACGCAGTGACACCAACTGCCTTTAGTTGCTATTAAACAGCACGCACGCAGTAATAGCGACTGCGGTCAAATGCGATTTAACAGCACGCACGCAGTGACACCAACTGCCTTTAGTTGCTATTAAACAGCACGCACACAGTAATAGCGACTGCGGTCAAATGCGATTTAACAGCACGCACGCAGTGACACCAACTGCCTTTAGTTGCTATTAAACAGCACGCACGCAGTAATAGTGGCTGCGGTCAAATGCGATTTAACAGCACGCACGCAGTGACACCAACTGCCTTTAGTTGCTATTAAACAGCACGCACGCAGTAATAGCGACTGCGGTCAAATGCGATTTAACAGCACGCACGCAGTGACACCAACTGCCTTTAGTTGCTATTAAACAGCACGCACGCAGTAATAGCGACTGCGGTCAAATGCGATTTAACAGCACGCACGCAGTGACACCAACTGCCTTTAGTTGCTATTAAACAGCACGCAGTAATAGCGACTGCGGTCAAATGCGATTTAACAGCACGCACGCAGTGACACCAACTGCCTTTAGTTGCTATTAAACTGCACGCACGCAGTAATAGCGACTGCGGTCAAATGCGATTTAACAGCACGCACGCAGTGACACCAACTGCCTTTAGTTGCTATTAAACAGCACGCACGCAGTAATAGCGACTGCGGTCAAATGCGATTTAACAGCACGCACGCAGTGACACCAACTGCCTTTAGTTGCTATTAAACAGCACGCACGCAGTAATAGCGACTGCGGTCAAATGCGATTTAACAGCACGCACGCAGTGACACCAACTGCCTTTAGTTGCTATTAAACAGCACGCAGTAATAGCGACTGCGGTCAAATGCGATTTAACAGCACGCACGCAGTGACACCAACTGCCTTTAGTTGCTATTAAACTGCACGCACGCAGTAATAGCGACTGCGGTCAAATGCGATTTAACAGCACGCACGCAGTGACACCAACTGCCTTTAGTTGCTATTAAACAGCACGCACGCAGTAATAGCGACTGCGGTCAAATGCGATTTAACAGCACGCACGCAGTGACACCAACTGCCTTTAGTTGCTATTAAACAGCACGCACGCAGTAATAGCGACTGCGGTCAAATGCGATTTAACAGCACGCACGCAGTGACACCAACTGCCTTTAGTTGCTATTAAACAGCACGCACGCAGTAATAGCGACTGCAGTCAAATGCGATTTAACAGCACGCACGCAGTGACACCAACTGCCTTTAGTTGCTATTAAACAGCACGCACGCAGTAATAGCGACTGCGGTCAAATGCGATTTAACAGCACGCACGCAGTGACACCAACTGCCTTTAGTTGCTATTAAACAGCACGCAGTAATAGCGACTGCGGTCAAATGCGATTTAACAGCACGCACGCAGTGACACCAACTGCCTTTAGTTGCTATTAAACTGCACGCACGCAGTAATAGCGACTGCGGTCAAATGCGATTTAACAGCACGCACGCAGTGACACCAACTGCCTTTAGTTGCTATTAAACAGCACGCACGCAGTAATAGCGACTGCGGTCAAATGCGATTTAACAGCACGCACGCAGTGACACCAACTGCCTTTAGTTGCTATTAAACAGCACGCACGCAGTAATAGCGACTGCGGTCAAATGCGATTTAACAGCACGCACGCAGTGACACCAACTGCCTTTAGTTGCTATTAAACAGCACGCACGCAGTAATAGCGACTGCGGTCAAATGCGATTTAACAGCACGCACGCAGTGACACCAACTGCCTTTAGTTGCTATAAAACAGCACGCACGCAGTAATAGCGACTGCGGTCAAATGCGATTTAACAGCACGCACGCAGTGACACCAACTGCCTTTAGTTGCTATTAAACAGCACGCACGCAGTAATAGCGACTGCGTTTCTGTGCAATTCAATAGCCCAGTTGCATTAACAGCGACTGCGCTTCTGTGCAAATAAATTGCACACGTGCAGTAACAGGTAATGCGTCTGTGTGTGCAATTAACTAGCACACGTTAAATAACACAGAATAATTATATTTAAAGTAAATCCCTAATGCAGGCAATACAACACGTTAGAGCGCTGCATGTAGAACAATCTCCTGCCTGATAGATAAACTAGCTGAGCTGTACAGTTTATAAATATATTGACAACGCCTAAGGATGTGAATATATTCTCTACAAACTGTACTTTTAACTATACTGACTACACTTCCTACTCTATCTATCTTTCTATCTATCTATCTATCTAGTTAAGACACTGTGTCTCTATCTCTCTATCTCTCTCTGTCTGACTGACTGATCTTCTCTAGAACCGCCAACACACTACACTAGGCAGCCGTGCAGGCTGCCTTTTATAGTGGGGGGCGTGTACTAATCCCCCTGAGCCATAATTGGCCAAAGCCACCCTGGCTTTGGCCAATTATGGCTCTTCGTTTTTTGAGCGCTGTGATTGGGCAAGCATGCGGGACATACAGCATGCTTGGCCAATCATCAGCGCTCAACGCCCCAGTGAATTATGGGACGTTTAGTGTCATTCGAATTTGGCGCGAACGACCCGTTTTGTTCGAGTTTCGACGAACGATCGAACGACCGATGTTCGATTCGAACATAGGTTCGAATCGAACGCGGAGCTCATCCCTAATCCTGACTGGACATCCAGCAGGAGAGCATGGAAGCTAAGTCTATTGAAATACATAGAGATCGGAGCTGCGGTGGCTCAACGCGATTGGCACTGCGCTGACAAGCCATTCACCTCTGCAGCTAGGGGTTCGGATCCCGCTCTCAGCTACATGTGAATTGAGTTCGGTGGTCTCAGCCGGTTCCCGGTGGGTGTGCTATGCGAGGTAAGCCTGCGCTTAGTACGCCCAACCCCCTCCCACAAAAACCACCACACTTACACGCACTCGAAATTGGGTTAACATGCACGCACTTTGACCACGCGGTCTCTAAAAAGAGAGGCAAAGGACTAACGGGGCTGGTTGAGCAGGCTAGATCCTCTCACTCCCTTATAGGGAGTCCCTCTGCCCCGTTGGGCTTCAAAGCGGAGCAAGTAGGGCGGGCTGTGTGGGAGGACCCCCTCACACACCCACCATTGCCACCCGGGGCATGGAGAAAGGTGGCAGATTGCCTCTGGGAGAGGCCTGCCTACTCCCAACTCCTGCAGTCCGGCTCCTCTCTTGAGTACACGCACAAAATACACTTGAAAAAAAAAATCCATAGAGATCAAGGGCCAGATTCACGTAGAATTCCGGCGGCGTAACGTATTGCATTTACGTTACACCGCCGCAAGTTTTATGGGCAAGTGCTTGATTCACGAATGTACTGCGCATGCTCCGTTTTGAAATTTCCCGCCGTGCTTTGCGCGAAATGACGTCGCACCGACGTAATTTTTTGAACGTCGACGTGAGTTACGTCCTTTCCTATTCATGGACGACTTACACCAAAAAAAAAAAAAATTTAAATTCGACGCGGGAACGACGGCCATACTTTAACATGGCAAGTCTAAAGATAGGCCACGAAATACCAGCTTTAACTATACGCCGGGAAAAGCCGACTAGTGACGACGTAAGAGAATGCGACGGCCGCGCGTACAGTGGGTGACCGCGATATTGTGTCTATCTCGCTCCCTTTCTCGGCGAGATTGAGCACCTACGAGCCCCATCGCGGGAGCCAGCGCCGAGCTGGCTTGCCACGATGGAGACAAAGCCGTCATAGAAGCGACGGGAGATCCGACTTGTATTCCCGCCAATTCTACACGTGTGCGGCGTTTGTTATGAATCCTGAGGGGGAAGTCCCCGCCGGATTTTAAATAAAAATCCGGCATGGGTTCCCCCCTCAGGAGCATACCGGGCCATTAGGTCTGGTGTGGGTTGTAAGGAGACCCCCTACAATCCATACCAGACCCGTATCCAAAGCACGCTACCCGGCCGGCCAGGAAAGGATTGGGGACAAGCGAGCGCCCCCCCCTCCTGAGCCGTACCAGGCTGCATGCCCTCAACATGGGGGGGTTGGGTGCTCTGGGGCAGGGGGGCGCACTGCGGGGCCCCCCCACCCCAGAGCACCCTGTCCCCATGTTGATGAGGACAGGGCCCCTTCCCGACAACCCTGGCTGTTGGTTGTCGGGGTATGCGGGCGGGAGGCTTATCGGAATCTGGGAGCCCCTTTTAATAAGGGGGCCCCCAGATACCGGCCCCCCACCCTAAGTGAATGGATATGGGGTACATTGTACCCCTACCCATTCACCTGGAGGAAAAATGTTAAAGTTAATAAACACGACACAATGGTTTTTAAAATAATTTATTAGTCTGCTTCGGAGGCACCCCCTGTCTTCTTTAGCTCTTTTCACCAGGGGGGGCTTCTTCTTTGACGTCTTCGGGTGGGGGCCGCTCTTCTTCGCCGCCGTCTGGTTCTCTTCCACCGCCGGGGGGGGGTCGCTTTGTAAAAGCGCCCACCCCCCGGCGGGTTTCCTCCGACATCTTCGGCGGGGGGTGGTGTGCTTCTCAGGGGGGCTTCTTCTTCCACTATCCGGGGGGGTCTTCTCCGCTATCCGGGGGGTCTTCTCCACTCTCCGGGGGTCTTCTTCTATGTTCGCCGCTCTCCGCTGTTGACTCGGCGCACCCCGGTTCTTCCTCCTGCTGTCCGGTGCCTTCTCCTTCAGGGCTGAACGTCTTCTTCTTCTGTGCTGTGACATCTTCTTCTTCTTCTGTGCTGTGACATCTTCTTCTTCTTCTGTGCTGTGACGTCTTCTTCTTCTTCTCTTCTCCCGATGTTGACACGTCGCCTCTTCTCGCTGCAATGACAGGTGCGCGGCTTGCATCTGACTTATATAGGCCTCACAGTCCCATCATGCTCCGTACCTACCCATGTGATACCTACCCACGTGTGTAGGTACCGGAGCATGATGGGACCTGTCATTGCAGCGAGAAGAGGCGACGAGTCAACATCGGGAGAAGAAGAAGAAGACGTCACAGCACAGAAGAAGAAGAAGATGTCACAGCACAGAAGAAGAAGACGTCACAGCACAGAAGAAGAAGAAGACGTTCAGCACTGAAGGAGAAGGCACCGGACAGCGGGAGGAAGAACCGGGGTGCGCCGAGTCAACAGTGGAGAGCGGCGAACATAGAAGAAGACCCCCGGAGAGTGAAGAAGACCCCCCGGATAGCGGAGAAGACCCCCCCGGATAGCGGAAGAAGAAGCCCCCCCTGAGAAGCACACCACCCCCGCCGAAGACGTCGGAGGAAACCCGCCGGGGGGTGGGCGCTTTTATAAAAGCGACCCCCCCGGCGGTGGAAGAGAACCAGACGGCGAAGAAGAAGAGCGGCCCCCACCCGAAGACGTCAAAGAAGAAGCCCCCCCTGGTAAAAAGAGCTAAAGAAGACAGGGTTGTCGGGAAGGGGCCCTGTCCTCATCAACATGGGGACAGGGTGCTCTGGGGTGGAGGGGCCCCGCAGTGCACCCCCCTGCCCCAGAGCACCCAACCCCCCCATGTTGAGGGCATGCAGCCTGGTACGGCTCAGGAGGGGGGAGCGCTCGCTCGTCCCCACTCCTTTCCTGGCCGGCCGTGTAGCGTGCTTTGGATACAGGTCTGGTATGGATTGTAGGGGGACCCCCTACGCCGTTTTTTCGGTGTAGGGGGGGTCTCCTTACAACCCACACCAGACCTAAGGGCCCGGTATGCTCCTGAGGGGGGAACCCATGCCAAATTTTTATTTAAAATCCGGCGGGAACTTCCCCCTCAGGATTCATAACAAACGCCGCACACGTGTAGAATTGGCGCGAATCCAAGTCGGATCTCCCGTCGCTTCTATGACGCGCTTGCTGGAATGTGCTTGTACTATTCCAGCGCGAGTGCGAGATGTCGGCACCCTGTCGCCGAGAATCAGCGCGATGCCGTCGTGCTAAATACACATTCTCGGCGGCAGGCACTGTACCTTTGTGAATCGCCGTAAACAGCTAATTAGCATACCTGATGCGGAAAACGACGCAAACTCCACCCAGCGGGCGCCAAAGTATTACACCTATGATCCGAAGGCGTACGAAGCCGTACGCCTGTCGGATCAAAGCCAGAAGCCGTTGTATCTTGGTTTGAGGATTCAAACTAAAGATACGACGTGGCAAATTTGAAAGTACGCCGAAGTTTCAGCAGATACTCCGGCGTACTTCTTTTCTGAATCTGCCCCCAAGATCTTTGGATCCTCCTTCATCCAGCCCATTGATATCTGTATATCATGTTAAATACTCGCTCTTCATTATTAATGTACCATATGTAAATGTCGGGATTAGATATTGTAGTTGTAGAGGTTATGGGAGTTCAATATACCCCTTATGGGATGTTGTCACACATCCTAGGTATATATATGTTAAAAATTTGAAAAAATAAACTTTGTATATTGTTTTACTATATGATATACTCTAGTGCCTTTTTACTTTACAATTGGGCTATGAGTGGCAACCTTTAAAGTCCTTTCTTTCTCTAGCTCTATAAAGGTTGTGTACATTTTTCCTATTGGATGTGGTGCCATGTTAACAGATTGTACTTCATACTTAGTTTAAACTTGTTAGGTGGTTTTTACATGCTTTCTTTTGCCAAAATGTATTGTTTTTAATGGTCAATTTGTATAGATTAAATTTGTTATATTGTTCTAAAACAAATAATCTGTGAGTATGTAGTGCCTCAAAAACCCAGCAATTTTCTAATACAGGTATATTGATAAAGCATTAATTTTCAAATACAGTGCTTACAAATACCTAAATCTGTCTTTAAATAAGATCTCTGTAAACCTCTTACACCAGCACGTGCACTGGGACAGGGTGAAGCGGCTGTGTCAGCTAGGTAGGGTTCTGTTCTTTTGCTTCAGGTTGTGCTGTTGGTTTAGCAATGTAAAGATACTTACAAGGAATGAGAGCAGAGGAATTACCTTACCAGTTTGTACTCCTCCATATTTTTTCTATATTGGTGAGCACCATTACCATGATTTTATAGTGGGAATGTTGTTTTGTGCACATAGAGGTTGCAAAAAGTAGGGTAGTGCATCTATATGGAGTGCTCCTATGTGGAATACCTAGATTTTGACAATATCACTTATGTATAGAGTTCTAGTTTAGGTTTTATTCTTTTACAGCCACTTCAAGTCTATTAAAGAGAATCAGAGGGGCACATTTCATGAAAATTTTAAAATACAAAAATATATTATGTTATTGGTAATGCTTCAAAGCCAGATGTTTTTTTCTTCAATTGACCTTTCTTCTAAATTTTGTTACAGCAAATAGCATATCTCAGACAATGTAGTATCATTTCATTTTTAATCTACTGGAGATATTGTTCTTTCTCAAGTATCTAATCAATTAAAATCCGCAGACAAAAAAATCTGAAATTCATAGGCAATTTCATATGTATGAGTTTGCCTACCACTGTTTATTTTGCTGCAGCATTTCACAAAGAACATAATAATTTAAAATAAGTTATTGTTCAAATTTTATAAAGATGCCTCAATGAGTTGTACGTTGTAGAGATTCACTAGCAAAATTCTGAATTCTAAAATATCATCTTTGGCAGTTAAGCCATTTTGCTAAGTCGGCACATTATACAAATGTGTGAGATATGACTTTCATTTATGTAATGTAGCTAAAATATGGGCCCCTTTCCTAATCAGACTCTCAAAGCAGTTTTGATTAATGTTTTTGATATACAGACATTGATTGGTGTAATTCTTTGCTTATTGATTTCTTTAAAACATGCAATCATCGAGTTTAATTAATTCCAAAATAGCCTAGTACAGCTCTTATCCAAGTAACACTTTGAATGTGTTCTAAGTACTCGTATTAACTCTTCCTTAATGCATTGATTTTTTTTTTAACAGCAGATTGATATTTTTCTTTTACAAAAGCTTCAAATTACTGTTAGTTCCATTTTCAAATGAATTACTATAGTTACTATGGAAACACTTTCTTAGGGTGGAAAATACTTGCAACAAAAACTTCTAAAAGCTTACTATCTTTCATAGGTAAAGCATCCCATCTGATATAGTCATGGTTGTTGATATACTGTAAGCTCAGGGGTGTAATTTGTCTATCATTAGAGAAGATGATTTTGCTTCAGAAGCTATGCAAGTACTGACATGACCTAGGTTACAATAATGCCACGTACACACGATCAGTCCATCCAATGAAAATGGTCTGATGGATTTTTCCATCAGTTAACCGATGAAGCTGACTGATGGTCAGTCGTGCCTACACACCATCAGTTAAAAAAACGATCGTGTCAGAACGCGGTGACGTAAAACGCAACGACGTGCTGAAAAAAACATTCAATGCTTCCAAGCATGCGTCGACTTGATTCTGAGCATGCGTGGATTTTTAACCGATTGAAGTGCCTACAAACGATAATTTTTTTTCTATCGGTTAGGTATCCATCGGTTAAATTTAAAACATGATTGAATTTTTTAAACCGATGGATAAATAACTGATGGGGCCTACACACGATCGGTTTGGTCTGATCGTGTGTACGCGGCATAAGTCACAAATTATAACACAATGCAGATAGCCCTTAATAAGCAGTGGCCATATAACAGAACAACTAGTGTTAGGTACTAAACTCTCCCTAGGTATAAGGCTTCTTGCATATGTTTGAGATTTCTGAAAATTTAAACTGTCACAAATCTGCTTTTGAGGCTTTCTTTAAAAAAGATATAAGCATGATGGAGGATGTTCATTTCTCATGAGCCACATAGAACATTATAACAATGAAAGTTATTCTTGTTCCATCCCTATAATGACTATGCTTTGTTCTCTAGGCAGATTCATGGTGCAGTCTGTATTTACAGTAACCAACAGTTAGGTTCAGCTGAACACACAAGAAGCATCTATTTCTAATGTGAATATTTTAAAACAACTGTGACACCAATAACATTTGAACAAAAATTGATTTGTAAGGAATAATAATACCTACCTGTTACCAGCAACTCAAATCTTTAATTCTTGCAAATTTACACAGGTCAGGTTCTACATAACTAGTATGCTCCTAACAACAGAATTGCTTTAAAGTGGAATAAAAGTAAATAGTATGTGATTATTTAGTGCACATAGTAGTGGCAGTAATTGTAGAAAAAAAAACGAAAAATCCTTTCTCGGAAATTTTGTTCTGCTTGTATAATTACTACTAACTGTTACTGAGTTTGTGCAAGTATTTTCTGAATATATAAGTGTCTTTTATTTGGAATGTGCATTTAGAAAACTGCATACTGGTTAATGGAATGGGATTCTTTAGAGAGCACAGTGGATGTAGTGATAGTGGACACAAGCATGCTCCATACATACTTTCTGAGGTGGTGTATGTCATTTGGAATTCAGCTCTCTAAAAAAGAAAAAGAAAAAGACTATGGGCCAGATTCACAGAGATCGGCGTATCTCTGTGCGGGCGTAGCGCATCTCATATGCGTTACGCCGACGTAGCATAGAGAGGCAAGTACAGTATTCACAAAGCACTTGCTCCTTAAGTTACGGCGGTGTAGCGTAAATGGGCCGGCGTAAGCCCGCCTAATTCAAATTAGGCTGGTAGTGGGCGTGTTGTATTGAAATGAATCGTGACCCCATGTAAATGAAGTGCATGCTCAGAATCACTGCGAATTTACGCCCTAAGATACAACAGCTCAATGGCAACGACGTGAACGTAACCTACGCCCAGCCCCATTCACGTACCACTTATGTAAACAACGTAAAATCCGACGGCTGTTCCATCGTCCATACCTTAGCATTGACTGCGCCTCATATAGCAGGGGTAACTTTATGCCGGACGTAAGCCTTACATAAACGGCGTAGCTAAATCCGACGGGCGCAAGTACGTTCGTGAATCGGTGTATCTAGGTCATATGCATATTCAATGCGTAAATCTACAGAAGCGCCCCTTGCGGCCAGCGTAAATATGCACCCAAGATACAATGGCGTAGGAGACTTACGTCGGTCGTATCTTGGCAAATTTCAGGCGTATCTCAGTTCCTGAATACGCGCATAGATACGACGGCGCACATTTGGACTTACGACGGCGTATCTGGAGATACATCGTCGTAAGTCCTTTCTGAATCCGGCCCTTTATGTTAATTTCTGTTCCCCTTAATAAAAAAAAGAAGGCGGAAGGTGGGTAAAGTGTAATAATTACTGTACTGATTAAATAGCAATACAACATTTGAGCATAGGCTTTATAGTTCAAGCGTTATAATTGAACAGGTTTATAACTACTGTAATACAATTTCTGTTCAGGAAAGAAAGTACAACTGTATCTCCCACAATACAATTGTCTTAGGGAGAACTTGATTCTTGTCAGTAGTTAAAATGTCGAAATACTGTATCATTCAATAGGTCAGGAGCCAATGCATATGCGTTAGCTATGGACATATGTCACATATGGATGTCATTTAACTATGTTAGAACATGAAAAGAGCACAAGTATATTTTTGTCTGTGGAGAGCTGTCACCACCAAAGTTATGCTATATAACTTTGTTACAGAGTTGCCAGAACTATTGCCAAAAGTATGTATTTTTTGCATAAGATAATGTATTCATATTGGACTTGATCTCATGCTTATGACCTTCTTTAAAAGCCCCCCTAAAAAGGTTTCCTGTTTTTGTGAAATAGAATCCTGACTTATGCCCCATTCACACGTACGGGTTTCCCGGCTGACTTTTTACCGCCGGGAAACTCAAGGGGAAAACTGGTTGTGTGTACGAGACATAACTGTCCAATCTTGGTATTACCCAATTTTTAACTCCTCTAAAAGCGCATAATAGGATATCTAGACAGGGTTGCAACATGCAGACTGAACCAGTCATTTTTTAACTCCTCTAAAAGCACATCATAAGTAGAGATGGGCCGAACGACCACCTGTTTGTTTCGAAGTAGAACTTTCAAACATCGCAAATGTTCAGAACCAAATAATGAACCCCATTTAAATCTATGGGAGATTGAAAAATCAATAGTGACCATTTTGAAGGCTTATATGCAAGTAATTGGGCATACAATGGTTATGGGGACTAAGGAACCATCAAAATGAGAAATAACAAAAAAAGAAATTGATGGCACATTGGCTGCGTTTGGCATGGCACAGTGGCGACAATTGATGGGCACAGTGGTGACAATGGCATGGCACAGTGGCAATAATTGATGGGCACAGTGGCGACAATGGCATGGCACAGTGGCTGCGTTTGGCATGACACAGTGGCAACAATTGATAGCACAGTGGCTGCGTTTGGCAGGGCACAGTGGCGACAATTATTGGGCACAGTAGTGACAATGGCATGGCACAGTGGCGACAATTTATGGCACAATGGCTGCATTTGGCATGGCACAGTGGCGACAATTGATGGGCAGAGTGGCGACAATGGCATGGCACAGTGGCGACAATTGATGGGCACAGTGCGACAATGGAATGGCACAGTGGCTACATTTGGCATGGCACAGTGGCGACAATTGATGGCACAGTGGCGACAATGGCATGGCACAGTGGTGACAATTGATGGCATGGTACAGTGGCGACAATTTATGGGCACAGTGGCAACAATTGATGGCACAGTGGCTGCGTTTGATGGCATGGCACAGTGGCGACAATTGATGGGCACAGTGGCTGCGTTTGATGACATGGCACAGTGGCTGCATTTGATGGCATGGCACAGTGGCGACAATTTTATTGCACAATTGCGACAATTTTATGGCACAGTGGCTGCGTTTGATGGGTACAGTGACTGAGTTTGATAGGCACAGTGGCTGCGTTTGATGGGCACAGTGGCGGCAATTGATGGGCACAGTGGCGGCAATTGATGGGCAAAGTGAGGCTGCAATTGATGGGGTTTTTTTTCGTTTGTTTGCGCCCCCCCCCCCCAAAAAAAATTGAAACCTAACACTATAAACTTCATAGTGTGTAGAATACTGGCAAACTCAGACCAGATACAAATAATGAGCATCATTTTTTTATACAGACAGAAAACAACAGGAATTGTAAGGCATACATGCTCTACAATCAGATTTGTGTACCAGAAAAATACAACAAATGTACAAAAATCAAGGGATTCCAAAGGAGTAAACTCCATTTATCGCACATGTGACATACCGTATCAAACCATAACTTTATGTGCAAAAAAAAGACAACCCTGTTATGTCTGGTACATTAATCATATCAGTAGCTGACTTTCAGAGCGAAATCAGGGAGAAGTGAAAATAGAAAGCAAGAGAAAAGAAGAAAAGGAAGAGAAGAAAAAAAGGGGGGAGGGAGGAAAAGGATTAGAAAGTAACAGGAAGGGGAGGGAGGGGAAGCAGGGGCGGGGAAGACTATTGAATATATTATAAGAAGAGTATACTCCACTGTCTCCGCCCCCCCACCCCCATCCATGGCCCCTTAATTACGCCAACGTATAGTTATGTGATTCACGCATCAACGTGACATCTAAGAGCTAGCTGATTGGAAATATTCAGTTGTTTTAAAGAGACCAGCATGCCCAAGTTTCCGTAAACTTTAGTATCCATTCCTGAGAAATATGTATTAGTTCCTCCATTTCTTCTTTTTTAGAGATCTTGGCAAACCATTCTCTAACAGAAGGCGGGGTAATAGATCGCCAGTGTAACGGGACACACAGTCTTGCATTCCCCATGTGCATAGCCAGGGATTTAAAGTAACTTCTCCTAGATAATGTTGTATGATGTAATAAATATTGTGCTGAGGTATAATCTAAAGAGTATGTGGTGACATGGGAAATAATGTCATGTACCTTTTTCCAGAAAGGCTGGATGGAATCACAGTCCCACCAAATGTGGAGCATAGTGCCTTCTGTTTTACCACATCTCCAGCACATGTTAGGTATAGATGGTGAGAATTTGTGTAGCAGTGAGGGAGTTCTGTACCACTACGTTTCAATTTTATAACAGTTTTCCTGAATTGCTACATTCATGGAGCCCTTGTGTGCATATTCATGTATAGTTTCCAATTCCTCACCGGACAGGGAGACCTGAAGCTCCCTGCCCCATGCGGACCATGCAGGGTCTTTAGTGATGTCAGACTCGTCCATTAGCATCGTATAGATGAAGGATACTAAATGCTTTTGTGGAGTTTTTCTCGAGCAAAGGGATTCAAAAGGCATAAGTTGTCTTGTCCATGTTGATCGTGGTGTGTGTGTGTGGATAGGACATTTTGTATCTGTCTAAATGTGCAAAAGGGGAAGGATTCGGTCAATGAAACATTGACCAGGTTTTCATAGGTACAGAGATTACCTTTCAGGAAGAAATGTTGCGCTCTCATGTCTTTATATGGCCATTCATTCCTCAAAAATTAGCTTACATTACCCAGTGGGAAGTCAGGATTGCCTTTTTACGTGGTCAAGGGCCCCGGAAGCCACAGTTTTAATCAACTGTGTGAAGGCCAACAAGGATGGGCAAATAAGAGGGTGTGTCAAAGACTCTTTTGGCCAGTGGTTGGGTGAAATCCAAGGAAGATTATGAATAGGAAATTGCGTAAAATAATTCTCTATGCATACCCACAATTTTCGGTCATTGTGAATGTTCCAGTCTACTATTCTGGTAAGATGGCTAGCCAGATAGTATTTGTAGAGGTCGGGTAAGCCTATTCCCCCTTTAGCCTTAGTACGAGTCAGTCGAGCATACTTTATACGTGGTGGAGAATTTTTCCAAATAAATGTCGAACAGGCCTGTCTGTATACCAAAAAAAAGGTTGGTGGGAGATGTATTGGAATGGTCTGCATCAAGTAAAGGAAGCGTGGGAGAACAGACATTTTGAGCAAGGCCGACCGGCCAAACTAGGAGACATTCAAGCCTGCCCAATCCTTCAGATCTGACTTAGTTTTGTTCAAAATCACCTGAAAATTATATTTGTACAACTCTGACAGTTTGGCTGTGATCTGGATGCCTAGGTATGTAATTGCATCCCTCTTCCATTGGAATGGGAAGGAGTCTCATCGATCAGCGTTTTGCAAGGAAGGGGAAACATTCAGTGCAAGAGATTTTGAATAATTAACTTTAAAATTTCACAGGGTACCAAAATGTTCTATATCTTTTAGGTTTGGCAGAGTAACAAAAGGAGACCTCAATGACAACAAAATATCATCCGCATAAGCGGCTACCTTAAATTCTCTGCCCCCTATCTGAAGCCCCTTGATGTCATTGTTTGCTCTCAATTTGTTTAGAAAAGGTTCTAAGGTAAGGACATAAATCAGAGGGGACAAGGGGCAACCCTGACAGGTGCCGTTACCGATGGAGAAGGCGTCCGACAGATGGCCATTTACCCGCACAAGAATATAGGAAAACATGTGGGACCGGAGGCCTATCTTTTTCAGGAACTCACGCATGTAATCCCAGGCCACTCTGTCGAACGCCATCCAACGACAGAAAGAAACCTGGAGTTTTAGAAGTCGTCATCCAATGGTGGACATTTAATGCTTGTATAGTATTGTCCCTGACCTCTCTACCAGGAACAAAGCCCACTTGGTCCAGAGAGATGAGACCAGGGAGAAGGGGTAGTAATTTATTGGCCAGGATCTTCGCATACAGTTTAATGTCCACATTGAGCAATGAAATGGGCCTATAGTTGGTTACTTGCGTCACATCTTTACCTTCCTTAGGAAGGACTGTTATATGTGCTTCTAACATGTGTCCCATAAAAGCATTAGGTGTTGAGAGGGCATTAAAGGTTAAGAGAATCTTGGAAGACAGGACATCCGCAAAACATTTATAATATTGTAGTGAGAGTCCATCAGGGCCTGGACTCTTGCCTGGCTTCATCTGTTTCATGACTGCCTGCAATTCCTGCTCAGTAAGAGGGCTCTCCATATCCTCAGCCTGCTGTGTGGTAATTGCTTCAGGGACAAATTGGGTTAAAAATTCTGCAATGTCTGCCTTTCTTGATTCCGGGGACATTAGATTTGTGGTTCCTGAATTTAGATTATAAAGTCCAGAGTAGTAACGTTCAAAACTTTTAGCTATGTTCTCATTAGTTGCGTGTAAAGTGCCCTGTCGATCGCGTATAAGGTGAATTACTGTTTTACTGTTATCTAGGGTTCTGCTCCCCTTCACTTATTGTCTAGACATGTGCAATTAGTTTTGTTCCGGATATTATTATTTTTTGCAAAATAGTTATTTCAGAAATATCAGAATTAACAAAAACACGTTTAACCCATTTTTTTTTAATATTCGTTAATACGAATATTTGAAAATTTGTGAATTAGAAAATTAGTAAATTCGAAAAAAATGTAATTAGAAAAATTCGGAAATTTGAAATTCATGAATCCGAAAACCTGAAGATTCGAAAATCTGAAATAATAACTAACTAATAATAACTTAACTCTTACTAACTATTAATTTATAGGTATTGGAATTTCCTTTCAAATTTGGCTGTTAGTGAACATAACTAATACAAACTAATACGTAACTAATACAAATTTATCAAAAGTTACGAATTAACCGAAATAACGAATGCCATATCTAAACTAATGGAACATAATAAATTAATAATTATAAATAACAATAATAATAATAATAATAATATAAATGTTTTATTATTATTAATATTATTATTATTTAGTATTAATTTGTTCCGTTCCACTTATTTAGATGTAGCATTCGTTATTTCGGATAATTTGTAACTTCGGATAAATTAGTGTTCGTTACATTCACTAAGACCCCTTTTACACTGAGGCGCTTTGCAGGCTCTATAACGCTAAAAATAACGCCTGCAAAGTGCCCTGAAAGAGCCGCTGCTGTCTCTCCAGTGTGAAAGCCCGAGGATGGAAAAAAAAGTCCTGCAAGCAGCATCTTTGAAACAGTGAAGGAGTGGTGTGTATACTGCTCCTCCACCGCTTCGACCCATTGAAATGAATGGGCACCACGGCTGTACCGCTGGCAAAGCGCCGCTGGTTTTAACTTTTTTTCGAGTGCTAGCAGGGTTTGAAAGCGACCCGCTAGCGGCCAAATAGCGCCGCAAAATTGTGAAAGGGGCCTAACAGTCAAATTTGAAAGGAAATACCAATACCTATAATTTAATAGTTAGTTATTATTAGTTAGTTAGTTATTATTTAGAATTTTCCGATTTTCTTTCTCATTTTCCGATTTTCTAATTTATAAATTCACAAACTTAAAAATGTACGAATTGCAATCATAAATCATGACCTGAAAAACTAAAATAAAAACAAACACATTTTTCAGCAGTGCACATGTCTATTTTTGTCCAACTTACAACAGTTTCAACAGTCGGGAATTGAAGAAAATTCTAGGATATTGACACAGACACAAATAAAGTTCTAACAAGGATTCTTAGTCTTCCCCTACTCTAAAATGCATTTTTGATTTCAGTCCGTGTTGCTGTTGGCGTTTCTAATCTTTTACCACTTGAAACCTGAAAAGCAAAGTTTTGGCCATACACTGTTTAGCTGTTCAGATCATTACCAGTTGTGGTTATAGATGAGTTTCAAATAACAATGTGTGAATGTAAAAATCACATTGATATACTACAAAATCAAATGTTCACTGCTGTGTAAAAATACAAGTTTTAAATTAATGTGCAAAAATTCATATAATACCCACATCAATTCAATCAAATCAAATTAACCCACCACTATCAAATCATTCTCTGCGGCTATTACCTTTTGTACCACCACCTCCTCCCTTTAGAATGTAAGCTCTACGAGCAGGGCCCTCCTGTACCTTCTTTATTGAACTGTACTGTAATTGTGCTGTCCCCCCTCTACATTGTAAAGCACTGTGTAAACTGTTGGCGCTATATAAATTGTGTATAATAATAATAATAAAGCCCAAATGATATGCAAAATTCATATGATAAACATTTCATATCGAGTGCAAAGTGCAAAAATCCACAAAATGAATAACTGTAATGAATAATCAATAATTCATGCATAAAAAAATTAAGCATAAAAGTCCAAACAAAGTCCATCCAGGTGCAAGAAAAGTGCTCTTGTGTTGAAAACAGTTTTAAATAAAGTACTTATTTGTCACCACCATGCTCATGAAGGCAAACAGGTTGCTTACCAGACTATAACATCCCACAAAGGAAATCATAAGCTCTTAGGAATATTTCCCTCTGGAGGACCACAACTTGCTCATGAACAGTCCCTAGAGATTGTGGTGTGTTCCACCCTCTGATTCCCACAAACTTGTGCATTTAAGAATGAGGAAGAGAGCTTATGGTGCTATACAGGTTAAAATGTTTATTTATTAGGAAAGTATTGCACTTACAGAGTAAACCTGGTATACAGGCAAAAACGATTTCCAATAAACACAGTGACGTCACACCGCTAGCTCCGTCCTGCTTGTTTCCCCTTAGAAAGCATCATCTGGAATTGGAGCCTCCAATCCAAAGCTGCCCAAACCAAAAGTCTTTATTGTAAAAGGAACAATATATGAGGTTTGGGTACATTTAGGCCCCATGAATACTAGGGCTCTTCTAACTGCTCTTATTCTGGCAGCTTAAAAATGAACCTAAGGCCTGGTTTTGTGCTTTTTGCAGAAACGCACTATAGTCCATTTAACATGGTTTCCTATGGGACACATTCAGAAATTGAACAAAAGCAATCTGCATAGGTGTAAACCAGCCCTAAGCCACATTTTTGCAAATACATTTAGGCATGTCAGACACTTGAACTGTTCATTCATTTCATTGGCCAGAATATTAATTTATTCTGCTTATTGAAATCAATAAATACTTAGGCACGCTTAGACATGTTTGCACGCATTTTTTCAGTCAAAATGCTCCTCTTGATGCAAAAAGTGATTTTTTTTCTGCTTTTAAACATTCCTATCTATATATTCCTGTAAAAACCTATGTCTGCATGGATATGGGCTAAAATGGAGGGTCGTTTAGATGCCCAAGGGTGCATGAGGCCTAAAAAATAACTGCTACAGTCACATGACCAGGTTCACCAGTTTATCCTTTGCCATTTTTTTTTTGGAAGTATAATTTCCAGTTAGCTTAACGTTAACTTTAGCTGAGTTGGTTTAAAATGGTTACATCTTCCTCCTTAATGGTCATTGTTTAGGCACTTAAAGTGTCAGAAAGGGAGAATAAAATTAGTTGTCAATAGGTGTAATAGACTACAAGCTATAATAACATCTCTTGCTGTTAATATTATGCATTCCCTGAACATAAACACGTGAGGTCTAACCCTGTGATGTCGCTATTTCTAATAATAAAGGCGGATGTCAAAAGTAACAGTCTGAGCATGGACACTCCAGATGAAAGTGCTGAGAATATATTTCTCAGAAATCTTTCTCTTGCATCTGTCCTTGGTATGCTTCAATTTAATTTACTTCTCTAAGTTGCTCCTTCTTTCAAAACAGAATTAATAGTCACCAGAGTTCAGTGGCTGTGTGCTCTTGCCAGTTATCACTGTGGTAACAGGATTTATTCTCTTTGTCTTTTTCAGGGTCCCTGAATTCTTCCTCCTTCCCTGTAAAACAGTCTTTCTAGACAGGCTTATTAAAATAACAAGATAAATTGCTGAGAAGATTCATGATTCTACCAAGCAGCCCAATTTCTACACAGACGTAATTCATTTAGTGAATTTCTATGAAGGCTCCAGGAGACGGAATGGTTTCAGATCTTTATATCTCTTTGGTTACAGATAAATGTATGCTTTTGAAACATGTAGTTTTGTCCCTACCAAGAAATGTAGATGTGTTTTGAACAGTTTTTTGAGTCAAGCAGCATAGAGATTATATTGAATTTAATAGCTAACACATTCCTGGTATACATAAAAAAGATTCTTCAGTTAATGTATGCCTTATACATGTTAACCTTGACAAAGCTTAGCATTTTTCTGTCTCTTTCCATATCTCTGTAGCTACAGGCACTGTGGACCAACTCATTCCTAAAGTAACATTTAAGCCCTGTACACACGGCCCAGATTCTTGTCAGGAAAAAAACGTTGTTTTTCCTGACGAGATTCCTGGCAAGAATCTCTTGCTGGCCGAGTGTACAGACACGCCATTCAAAAAAACAGCCGTTTTTTTGAATGGCACAAACGTGTTGACGTCATCAACTACGATGAGCATGCGCTCGTCACATTCAATGCCGTCTCCGCCATCTTACTTCACCCTATGCCTTGAAAGCTACCATGCATGCGTCAAAGTTTCCATGGAGAGGTAAGTATAGACACGCTCGGGTTTCTCGGCAGGAAAACACTGCCAAGAATCTCACAACGAGAAAATAGAGAGCAGGTTCTCTATTTTTCTCGGCTAGATTCTAGGCAGTTTTCTTGATGATAAACCTCAAAGCCTCATACACACGCACGGTTTACTCGGCAAGAAAGCTCTGCCAGCAGTTTTCTTGCTGGTTCTTGCAGAGAAAACCGTGCGTGTGTACGAGGCTTTAAGGATGAAGGTTTTTTACTTTCATGCATTCTATGCATTAAGGTAAATAAAAACTTCAGTATGCAGCTCCCCCACCCAAGCCAACCTTATATTTTCCTGAGCCTGACCTCAATCCAGCAATGTGCAGAAGAGCTGAGGCTCTCCTGGTCCTCTGCCTTCTTATTGGCTCAGAGACAACAGTGGAAGCCATCATAGCCAGTTATATTGACACACAGCGATGGGCTCAGGAGCAGGCATGCACAAGTGTGCCCAAAGCAAGTGGCTTGCTGTGGGGGCACTCAACAGGTGGGAGAAGCCAGGAGCACTGGCAAGGGACCTAGGAAGAGAAGAATCAGGGCTGCTTTGTGGAAAACCATTGTACAGAGCAGATAACTATGACACATATATATATATATATATATATATATATATATATATATATATATATATATATATATATATATATATATATATATATATATATAATGTCTTTTTTTTGTTTTGTTTTTTTGTTTACAAACTTTTATTGAAAAAAAAATAGATAGTGGTACAAATCCATATATATATAAAAAAGACAGTGTCATTACAAAATTGCAGTTAGCTCAAATCAGAAACAGAACCATTATATGAAACAGCTAATCACATAAAGGTTACAAGCATCTACAGGGATAGAGGATAACATAAAAGACTATGAATCAATGGGCATAGTAAAAGACTCACCATACCAGAAGGGGCATATTATGTTGAAGGATTTAGACTGTGTTGAAAAACAGGGGGGAATATTCAGACCAGGGGGGCCATTTGTTGTTAAAGATGTGCATAGTGTTTTGTAGTGTGTGGGATATTTTTTCCATCAAGTTTATTTCATTGATCCTGGGTTTGAGTGGGCCTAGGAGAATTGTTGGAGATTTCCATTGGGATGCTATCAGCCAGTGTATGGCGACACAAATTGTGTATATATATATGTCATAGTTATATATATATATATTACATTTACCTTGTATGTGCATTTTTGTAAATATTTAAATATATATTTTCATGTGAAAACACTGAAGAAATTACACTTTTCTACAATGTAAAGTAGTGAGTGTGCACCTTGTCCATCTCAGAATAATTCCAACCAAAGTGAGTACACCCCTAAGTGAACATTTCCAAATTGGGCCCAAAGTGTCAATATTTTGTGTGGCCACCATTATTTTCCAGCACTGCCTCTTGGGCATGGAGTTCACAAAAGCTTCATAGGTTGGCATTGGAGTCCTCTTCCACTCCTCCATTACAACATCACGGAGCTGGTAGATGTTAGAGACCTTGCACTCCTCCACCTTCCATTTGAGGATGCCCCACAGATGCTCAATATGGTTTAGGTCTGGAGACATGCTTGGCCAGTCCATCACCTTTACCCTCAGCTTCTTTAGCAAGGCAGTGGTCATCTTGGAGGTGTGTTTGAGGTCGTTATTATATTTGAAAACTGCCCTGTGTAATTTGTTCAGTGTTGTTACATGAAAAGATATAGTAAAATATTTACAAAAATGTGAGGGGTGTTCTCACTTTTGTGAGATACTGTATATATATGGACACTTCTCAAACAAATGCTGTTGAAAAACCTTTACACAAGCTGTGTTCGTGACCATAGATACTAATGTTGTATGTTGTATGTTGGGCATATGTCAGTTGACAGTTAAATGTTTTTAAATACAAATGGAAATATCCATATAGGTCCAGCATGCATATATAAATGGTGATCACACTACACATGCGATGCATCGCTGTAGTCAACTGTAGAAAAATAATTCTAGGGCCATAGCTCATGTTTACTTCTAAATCGTATAACCTGTATGGGCTTTTAAAGTGTCACCTATGGACATTTTTAGTTACTGTAGTGTGCTGCCATTGTATAGCCATAGACACTCACAGCCTCATCCTGCACAAAGATTTTCCAGGACCACAATACACTTTAACGTGATAATAATGCTGACAGAATATTAGTTTGTCTTTTTGACTATTTTTGACTATTTTAGAACATACACATTATAGTGTTCTTACCAAAGTGAACCTTTTACCTGCCAAATGATTGGCATTTCTGTCCAATAAGTTCTGTGATTAGCAAACACCACACAGTCCTATCTGGCAGATCAAAATACCAAATTTTTCCTTTGGAGCTCAGTAACACTCATAGGTCTTGTTCCTCCCCTAGTCTGTGACTGGATGTTGAAAGGGAAGAAGCAGATTGATGAGCCTATCTCTCTCTTAGCTCTCTTCTATCTGCATACACCTGGCAAATTTGCATGCACTTTGCTGTACAGGGACTGAAAGAGGCTGATATCAAGTCAAATTTTGACACTTTCACACAGGGCCACCAAAAATCATAGGGCCCCTCAAAGCCTGCTGCTCATCTATGTGTGTGAAATACTGTAGCTACCCTGAGAAAGAATAGAGACCAGAGTGAGGTGAGGAGCAATACAAACCAGGGCCTGGTAGCAAGGCGACAGCTAGGCCTGGTATGGAAGTATTGCCCATACCCCTGGTTACATTGTTTGAATTTAAAAAATACTATTAAGGATGTTTACATTAAGTCTTATTGGCGAATTGGAAGCATAATGAATCACACATGTCCTCAGATTTAAACACAAATACAAAAAAAAGTTGTCCTCCAAATCCATACCAGACCCTTAAGTTTGGTATGGATTTTGAGGGGAATCCAATGAAAAAAATGTAAAAAAAAAATGGCACGGGGGTCACCCCCCAAATCCATACCAGACCCTTATCCAGCTCTGCCATCTTTTTTTACAGGGCATTGTGATTAATGCTGGATCTACACTAGGGGACATTGTTTTTATGTTTTTGTTTTTTTCAATAAAGGAATTGTATTTATTTTTGACACTTTTTTTGGTGAATGTGTAGGGGTACCCCATACTCGTTCACATAGGGGGGGAGGGATCAGGGCCCAGTTAAAGGTGAATTCCAGATTCTGATAAGCCCCCTGCCTGCAGACACCCACAACTACCAATTATATACAATAAAGCGCATGTGGTATGCCGTGTAGATCAAAATAAAGTCATTTGTAAAGGTCCTATAAGCTAGGTGAGCTTTTGCATGAGTTACAATTCTTGGTACCGGGCAGCCATGCCGAGGGAGCTGAAGCGACACTCCAGGTGCATAAAATAAAGAAATGAGTGAATGAGAATGAAAGTAAAATTAAAAATAAATAAATAAAAATAAAAATAAAAATAAAAATGAATATATAAACATATATATATAAAAATGGGAAAACAATATAGGAGTAGTGGGAAAAATAGGAAAAAATTAATGGGAAAAAAAATGTAGAATCGAACATAAAATAAAAATAATAATAAAAATAAAATAAAAAAAAATAAAAAAAATAAAAATAAAAATAAATATAAAAATAAGAATAAAAATAAAGATATAATGCTGGGTGTGGACGACGTATAAGATGGTGGTATAAATAAATACATGTGCTATATTGTTTAGTGCACATATGTTTTAGATGGAGAATCAGACGAATCACCAGGACACCACACATATGCCTGAATCTCCAATATGACATGTGAGTGCTTTTATTACTCATTTTAGTCAAAGTTTTGCAGTTTACTAAGCAGTGCCTGCTTTTTCTCTTGTTTCTTTATTTTATGCACCCACAACTACCAAACAGTGTTGTTGGGAAGAGGCAATTTGTACACAGCCATCTATCACCAGCTATACTAAATACCGTATTTATCGGGGTATTGCGCGCTCCGGCGTATAGCGCGCACCCCTAAAGTGGACCCGCATTCCTGTGAAAAAAAGATTTTAGTACTTACAGTTTTGGTGTCTTGCGCGGCGTCCATCGGCGGCCTCGTCGGGTCCGGCGTCCTTCTGCGGTGTCCTCCCCGCTCGATCTCCGCTTCCCCCGCTAAGTTTGAACTACTGCGCCGGCATATACCATAGTCGGGCAGGCTCGGCTCCTCTCGCGGTCACGTCCTGTGCGTCCTGTACGTCCAGGACGTGACTGCGAGAGGAACCAAGCCTGCCCGACTATACACGAGTGTACTGCGCTCGGTAAATGCCGGTGCAGTAGTTCAAACTCGTCGCGGGTATCGGCGTATATCGCGCACCCACAATTTTGCCCTGAATTTCAGGGCAAAAAAGTGCATGGTATACGCCGATAAATACGGTACAAATCTACAGGTGTTATCTGGGTCTTAGGTTTGCCTCTGTATTGGTACTAAATTTGAAAGATGTTTGAATATGATTAGGAATAAATAATTTTACTAGCAGCATAACAAAAATATGTTCTCTGTAATATTGTGTAAGCATAACTGCTACTGCAACATCAGAACCAGCATGCATGTTTAGATTTTTTGCTGGCCATGGATGAACCAGAAAATTACAATAATTTCCTGCAATATCTGTTACACTGGTGTTTAAAATGCACTAATTTCAGTCACAGATAATAATAATATCTGATAGTTGCACAATCTCAATTAAGATTTATGCAATCAGACTGTAGTAATGTATGTAGTTCTCATATGACCTATTTATATCTAGTACTTTTTACTTCATTAACTATTATTATTGTTGTCAATGTATGAAAAATTAGATTACCCCTGAGAGCTGTTTTACACCTGGCTGTACTATCTTTGCCATAATTACACAGCAGTCTATTAAACTGAGAAAGGTTGAGATAAAAGTAGCACACAAGATATCTTGCTTTAGCATGTGTTTCCATGGTGGCCTGCCTGAAATCCCTGATGTGTTTCATGTGGGATTTATTTGTTACATCCTAAATAGCTTCTTTGTGCTATCTCTACTGTATTTCAATTCAAAAATAATAACATTTGTAGCTCTATTTTTAACTAGTTAAATATTGCTTAATAATTATTGCATACTTATATACAATTGATTACATTGCAGATTACCCATCTCCAATATGGTGGTTGCTTGTTTATTTTATTTTTAGGTGTTTTGCTTTTTTTTTTTTACCTAAACACATTTCCTGTACTAGGGTGATGAATAGTGATGAGCCAAACCTGCACTGGGCTCGGTTCGGTGAACTTCAAAGAAGTTTGGATGCCAAACCCGAACCCCATTGAGAGCTGAATCTGTCAAATTAAAACCACCCATTTTCTGGGCTGATATGCAAGGGGGTGTCAAAAATAGCATTGGGTGTGTACTGCCCTAGGGAACATGTATCAATACAAAACAAAAATTAAAAACACTGGATTTTTTTTTAGCACTGACATTTAAACAGGAATAAAGGTTTAAAATTGCCAACAATTGACTGACTGCTGTTAATGCCAGCTTCACTTTTTAACCAGTTGCCAACCGCCTTCTGCATATATACTGCAGAAAGGCCACTTGGCTGCGCAAAACCGACATACCTGTACGTCGGTCCGTGCATATGATAGTGTGGGTGCGTATGTGCCTGCTGCATGCTGGGGCAGCGCGTGCAATCGCCGTACAGGGAGGCAGAACATGAATCTGCCTATGTAAACAAGGTGGATCCCCGTTCCGACAGGGGACAACATTGGGATCTGCTGTTCCTAGTGATCAGGAACAATGATCTCTGTGTTGTCCCAGTAAGCCCATCCCCCACATAACTAGAACACACCCAGGAAACACTTTTAACTAGGGCTGTGCAAATTAACTTTTAATTAATCGATTAATCTTTAATTTTTTTGATCGATCAAAATCTTTTTGATCGATTAAAATTCTTTTGATTGGTACTCACCTCTCCGCCGGCTTCCGGGCCTTCAGGGAGTTCCCTTGAGATCCAGTAACGTCACGGACACCGGTGGGGATTGCCGTGTCCATCTGAAGGGCTCCTTTGCTGTGCCTTCATATCTGCATGCCGGCGGGACCTCACTATCTGCCACACGCAAGGGCTGTTACACTTCCCTCTATCACTTCCCTCTATCAACCTGGGATTCTACAGCCATCCACTGGGAGTTGTGATAGTTCCCTTAACGGGACATCTACATGCCGACTGATGTTAACCCCCTCCTCATCTGGATTCAGCAGTGGTATCGCTGTACACATTTTTATACCAGTATCATACTTAGCTACATGTTTTTATGATTGCTTTTGGTACCATTTGGTATTACTCGCACCATTTTTACAGTTTATGTCGATTTTATCTCCAGTGTAATATTTATTTGGTTACCTACTTGAAGACTATAAAAGCTTTAATGTTATTCCCATCGAGCGCTGCCTTTGTTTGTTTTTTGTATCCTGCTATCCATTTTTCCAGTGGTTGGTAGCTGCACTGGGAATCAGCCTGCAAGGAGATCAGCTAAAAGTAGTTGGATCTGTATGTGCGTTATAATTAATCAAAATTAGTCGATTAATCGATTTAAAAAAAAACGATTAATCGAACAGAAAAATTTTGATTGGTAACAGCCCTACTTTTAACCCCTTGATCACCCCTAGTGTTATCCCCTTCCTTGTCAGTGTCATTTATACATTGATCATTTTTTTAGCACTGATTTCTGTATTGGTGTCACTGGTCCCCAAAGAGTCTCACTTAGGGTCAGATTTGTCTGCTGCAATTTCCCAGTCCCACTAAAAATCGCAGATCGCCGCCAATACCAGTAAAAATAATAAAATAAAAGTCCCTAAATCTATCCCGTATTTTGTAAACACTATGGCCCAGATTCTGAAAGGACTTACTAAGGCGCAGCGCCATGTACGCCGTCGTAAGTCCTAATCCGACCCGTCGTATCTATGCGTCTGATTCTTAGAATCAGTTACGCATAGATATCCATTAGATCCGACAGGCGTAAGTCTCTTACGCCGTCAGGTCTTAACTGCATTTTTTTTTGACCGCTATGTGGCGCTTCTGTCGAATTCCGCGTTGAGTATGCAAATTAGCTAGATACACAAATTCCCGAACGTACGCGCGGCCGACGCAGTAAAGTTACGACGTTTACGTTAGGCTTTTCCCGGCGTATAGTTGCCCCTGCTATATGAGGCGCAGCCAATGTTAAGTATGGCCCTCGTTCCCGCGTTGAAATTTGAAAAAGTTACGTAGTTTGCGTAAGTCGTCCGTGAATGGGGCTGGACGCCATTTACGTTCATGTTGAAACCAATGACGTCCTTGCGGCGTACTTTGGAGCAATGCACACTGGGAAATTCCACGGACGGTGCATGCGCCGTTCCGCAAAAACGTCAATCACGTCGGGTCACAGCTGTTTTACATAAAACACGCCCCCCTGATCCAAATTTGAATTAGACGGGCTTATGCCGGCCGATTTACGCTACGCCGCCGCAACTTACGGAGCAAGTGCTTTGAGAATACAGCACTTGCCTGTGTAAGTTGCGGAGGTGTAATGTAAAGCGGATACGTTAGTCCCCGCACAAAATTACTCCGCTGGACGAGAATCTGGGCCTATAACTTTTTTGTTATGATTTGTTTGCCACAAATATGTAGCAGAATCAGGGCCGTCTTTAAGGCAGGGCAAAAGGGGCAGCTGGGCCCTGCCATTGTTGTGGGGTCCAAAGCAGCTGATACTTGCCAACTATGCTAGTTGAAATTCCCTTGCTCCTTGAAGTTTAAGTCCTGGGCTGGGCTGTGTCCTGATATCTCAATGTGAAGTGCTGCTACTAATGCTGCCCAGCTCTGCCCTATTGTTGTGTACAGATAACTCAACTGCAGACCCTGTGTTTACATGTAAATAACTGGCATTCATATGCAAATAACATGATCATTCATATGTAAATTGTGTTATCATTGATATGTAAATAGCTGGGGCTGGCATTATTGATATGTAAATGAAGGCAGCATTCATATGTATATAATACCCCTCTGCAGTGAGGAGATGATTTGCTGTAACCTCTAGCACCCAATCAGTAAGCAGTATTACTGTACAGTAATCTCTAGCAACCAATCAACAAGCAAAAATCATGTGCTGTAACCTCTAGCAACTAATCATTAAGCCGTAATGTGTGCTGTAACCTCTAGCAACCAGTCAGTAAGTGGTAATGATATGATGTAACCTCTGGCAACCAATCGCAATTGTTGCCTGATCTGATACAATAAACTGATTTTAAGTCTAGCTGATATTTATTGTATGTCTCAGAGCAGGTGGAGAGCGAAATTGCATGGGGGCCCCCATGAAATTCTTTGCCCAGGGTCCAATCAACATTAAAGACGGCCCTGAGCAGAATACATATTGGCCTAAACTGATGAAGAAATTACATTTTTTTACTTTTTTTTTATGTGTATTATAGCAGAAAGTAAAAAATATATTTTTTTTCTAAATTGTCGTTCTTTGTTTGTTTTCTAATGCAAAAAATTAAAACTGCAGAAGTGATCAAATACCACCAAAATAAATCTTTATTTGTGGGGGAAAAAAGGACATTTATTTTGTTTGGGTACATTGTCACATGCCCGCACAATTGTCTGTTAAAACAACAACGCAAAAGGATGGGCTGGTCATTAAGAGGGTAAATCCTTCCAGTAGTGGTTAAAAATAAATACATAAATAAATACGCCGTCGTAACTTTGAGTCCGAGCCGTCGTATCTATGCGCCTGATTCTTAGAATCAGTTACGCATAGATTTGTATTAGATCCGACCGGCGTAAGTCTCTTACGCCGTCATATCTTAACTGCATATTTACGCTGGCCGCTAGGGGCATGTACGCTGATTTACGCCTAGAAATATGTAAATCAGCTAGATACGCAAATTCACGAACGTACGCCCGGCCGACGCAGTACAGATATGCCGTTTACGTTAGGCTTTTCCCGGCGTAAAGTTACCCCTGCTATATGAGGCGTACAAGCGGCATACCAATGTTAAGTATGGACGTTGTTCCCGTGTCAAATTTTTAAAAATTTACGTTGTTTGCGTAGGTCGTCCGTGAATGGGGCTGGACGTAATTTACGTTCACGTCAAAACCAATACGTCCTTGCGGCATACTTTGGAGCAATGCACACTGGGATATGTCGACGGACAGCGCATGCGCTGTTCGTAAAAAGTGTCATTTACGTGGGGTCACATAACATTTACATAACACACGTCCACATCTTCCACATTTGAATTAGGCGGGCTTACGCCGGCCTATTTACGCTACGCCGCCGCAACTTACGGAGCAAGTGCTTTGAGAATACTGCACTTGCCCGTCTAAGTTGCGGAGGCGTAACGTAAATAGGATACGTTACGCCCGCTCAAAGATGCGCCGCTGTACGTGAATCTGGGTCATAGGGTCTAATAGATCTCTCCATAAAGAGGACCTGTCATGACCCATGTTATCACAGGGGATGTTTTTTTTTTTTTTGTGATAGCAATAAAGTCGTTAAAAATAATTAAATGTGCAGTGTTAAATAAATAAATACATACTTAAATAATAAATAAATAAAATGCATCAGCTCATGCTAATGCTCAAAGGTGAATGTGTGCGTTGTTCCCACGCACATATGTAAACAATGATCTCACCACACATGTAAGGTTTTACATCAGAGTGAGAGCAATCATTCTAGTGCCAGACCTTCTGTGTAACCCTAAACTGGTAACCTTGAAAGGTTTTTGAAAGTGTCTCCTTCCACAGTCGTACACAATTTTAAAGCATGACATGTTTGGTACCTATTTACTCTTATTCCAAACTATTTGGTATTATATTGTATGACAAGAAAAATGTAACACCCACTATTTTATTCTCTAGTGCCTCTGTATAAAAATATGTAATATTTGGTGGCTCTATATAAGGGAAGGGGTGGGGATGGCTAGTGGATATGCTTGGGGAATCCCAGCCATGTAAAGAAATGCACAGTGTGGTTCCTAGGAACATGGCAGGTATACCCAGTTCCTTACTTAAGAACCAGTGATAGTGGGAAGCTGTCAGAGCATAATCCAACAGTTAGGTCTGAGCTAAGGGTCAGGCTAAATGTTGGCTGTTTGTGTGTACAGCTAAATGCCCAGACTTTTGCCCATTCAGCCCCCTGTTCGGTGGGTGCTGAGCATCATATATAGACCATAGTTTTACCCACTTCTATATATGACAGCTTCCTGCTGTTAATGGATTTAAAAGACACAATAGGTGCTGGTACCCACTGCATCCCTAGTAACCGCTGTTGTTGGAATCTACAGCCACAGCTAGTAAGGGCCAGGGAAAGCAGTGATATCACTGCCCATATCTGGTCACTGACCATATTTTGGCAATGATAATTAAAAGGGCCATGGACATATTTGGTCTGTGACATCACTACTATCCCCGCCCCTACCTTTATAAAGCAGACAACAGCTTAGGATTCAATATGCAGTACCATTGGGATAGATCGCATGGTCCAGGTTTATTGTGTTTTTAACCACTTGAGGACCGTCGCACGAAGATATTCATCGACAAAATGGCACGGCTGGGCACAAGGGCCCAGCTGTGGGTCACACAGCGCTCGTGACCCGATGCTCTTCTCAGTGACCGTCCCCATGGGAACAGCAGACCCGATCGCCGCCGGTGTCCCGCGATCGGGTCACAGAGAGGAAGAACAGGGAGAGGTAAGTGTAAACAAACCTCTGCCCGTGCTTCCTAGTGTGGCTGTCACTGATCGTCCGTTCCCTGTGTTAGGGAACGACGATCAGTGATGTCACACGCACAGCCACGCCCCCACAGTAAGAACACTCCCTTAGGACACACTTAACCCCTACAGTGCCCCCTCCTGGTTAACTCCTTCACTGCCAGTGTCATTTTTACAGTAACCAGTGCATTTTTATAGCACTGTTCGCTGTAAAAATGACAATGGTCCCAAAATAGTGTCAAAAGTGTCCGATGTGTCCGCCATAATGTCACAGTCACGAAAAAAATCGCTGATCGCAGCCATTACTAGTAAAACAAAAAAATTATTAATAAAAATGCCATAAAACTATCCCCTATTTTGTAAACGCTCTAACTTTTGCGCAAGCCAATCAATTAATGCTTATTGCGATTTTTTTTTACCAAAAATATGTAGAAGAATACATATCGGCCTAAACTGAGGAAGAAAAACGTTTTTTATATATTTTTGGGTGATATTTATTATAGCAAAAAGTAAAAAATATAGCATTTTTGTTTATAGCGCAAAAAATAAAAAACACACAGGTGATTAACCACTTACCCCCCGGACCATATTGCTGCCCAAAGACCAGAGACCTTTTTGCGATTTGGGACTGCGTCGCTTTAACAGACAATTGCGCGGTCGTGCGACGTGATTCCCAAACTAATTTGGCGTCCTTTTTTTCCCACAAATAGAGCTTTCTTTTGGTGGTATTTGATCACCTCTGCGGTTTTTATTTTTTGCGCTATAAACAAAAATATAGCGACAATTTTGAAAAAAATGAATATTTTTTACTTTTTGCCATAATAAATATCCCCCAAAAATATATAAAAAAAACATTTTTTTTTCCTCAGTTTAGGCCGATACGTATTCTTCTATATATTTTTCGTAAAAAAAAACGCAATAAGCGTTAATTGATTGGTTTGCGCAAAAGTTATAGCGTTTACAAAATAGGGGGTATTTTTATGGCATTTTTATTAATATTTTTTTTTACTAGTAATGGCGGCGATCAGCGATTTTTTTTTTCGGTACTGCGACATTATGGCAGACACTTCGGACACTTTTGACACATTTTTGGGACCATTGGCATTTTTATAGCGATCAGTGCTATAAAAATGCATTGGATTACTATAAAAATGCCACTGGCAGGGAAGGGGTTAACACTAGGGGGCGGGGAAGGGGTTAAGTATGTCCCCGGGTGTTATCTTACTGTGGGGGGGGGGGTGGCCTCACTAGGGGAAACACTGATCCTCTGTAGTGTTGAGCAGAATATGCCATATTCGATTTCGCGATATATCTCGAATATATATTCGAATATTCGAGATATATTCGCTAAATTCGAATATTCGTGATATTTTATCGAAATTAATTGAATGCGATTTTTCGCTATTGCGAATGCGAAAATAATTGCGATTTTTTTTAATAACTGCGGTAGGAGCGCTCTGATTGGCTTAGAATATTCGTGATATTTTATCGAAATATCGCAACATGCGAATGCGATATTTATTGCGCAATTTCGAGATATGCTGGAGGAGCGCTCTGATTGGCTCAGAATATTCGTGATATTTTATCGAAATATCGCAACATGCGAATGCGATATTTATTGCGCAATTTCGAGATATGCTGGAGGAGCGCTCTGATTGGCTCAGAATATTCGTGATATTTTATCTAAATATCGCAACATGCGAATGCGATATTTATTGCGCAATTTCGAGATATGCTGGAGGAGCGCTCTGATTGGCTCAGAATATTCCTGATATTTTATCGAAATATCGCAACATGCGAATGCGATATTTATTGCGCAATTTCGAGATATGCTGGAGGAGCGCTCTGATTGGCTCAGAATATTCCTGATATTTTATCGAAATATCGCAACATGCGAATGCGAAATTTATTGCAGATATTTCGAAAACTGCTGTAGCAGCACTCTGAAATCGAATATGTATGATATTTTAACCAAAATACATATTGCGATTGCGATTTTTCGATCGCGCATGCGCAATTGCGCGAACAACACGCGACCATTTCCTGGAGCCTTGCCAGTTTCCCAATATTACAGCAACATGGTGGGAAGCAATTTCACAAAGTCTGAGGAAAAGTTGCTGATTTGTGTAAGTATTTTGACCACTGTTATTTCATCATCTTCAACTGCATTTAAGTCTAGTTTAAAAGTTAGTATATATGATCAGATATTAGTATTTAACCAAAAATGTGTCTCCTGCTTTTACAAAACTACAAGTCCCAGCATGCCTGGACAGCTGCAGACACCCTGGTTGGCAAATGTGTATTTAGGCACTTTTCCTTGTTATTTAGCATAATGAATTTAAATTTTTTTTGGACATAGGACGTATGCGAACGTCCTGACTTCAGTGTCCTCAAGGCCCAAGGACGTTCGAATACATATTGCCCTTTAGATGTTGCAGAACTACAACTTCCAGCATGCCTGGGAATGCTGGCACTTCTAGTATTGTAAGTTCTGCAGGCCCACATTTTTCAGGCCTTTATGCACGGGTCTCTAAACTGTGGCACCCTAGATGCAGCAAAAGTAAAATTCTTAGCATGCACTGAAAGACCGTGGCTGATGGGAGTAGTAGTTTTGCAACAGCTGGAGGTGGACTGGTCTTGAAACCCAGAGTTAGGTAACAAACCCGTAGTGTTTTGCAACCATTCTGCCTCCAGCTGGTTATTTTCTGTTGAAAAGCCTGTGGCGTGCAAAACACAACCCAAAAACTCCACCCGGTGCAAGGAAAAATTTGCACACACCTAAAGAGTGACATCACAAAAAACTGCGACGGTTGCATACGTCAGTGGTCCTCCGAAAAGGTCCCGTCTCTGACCCCCCGGGGCGTTAGGCTCCTAGGCTCCTGACAGGGAAAAGAGTTACTGTGGTCCATACAGCCGAAGCCATATGGACCCATCTCGGTCCAAGCAGCGCAATCAACACGCGAACAACACGCGACCATTTCCTGGAGCCTTGCCAGTTTCCAACTTATGATCGCAGCGCAATCACACAGCAACATGGTTGGAAGCAATTTCACTAAGTCTGAGGAAAAGTTGCTGATTTGTGTAAGTATTTTGACCACTGTTATTTCATCATCTTCAACTGCATTTAAGTCTAGTTTAAAAGTTAGTATATATGATCAGATATTAGTATTTAACCAAAAATGTGTCTCCTGCTTTTACAAAACTACAAGTCCCAGCCCAGCCCAGCATTTAAGTCTAGTTTAAAAGTTAGTATATATGATCATATATTAGTATTTCACAAAAAATGTGTCTCCTGCTTTTACAAAACTACAAGTCCCAGCATGCCTGGACAGCTGCAGACACCCTGGTTGGCAAATGTGTATTTAGGCACTTTTCCTTGTTATTTAGCATAATGAATTTAAAATTTTTTTGGACATAGGACGTATGCGAACGTCCTGACTTCAGTGTCCTCAAGGCCCAAGGACGTTCGAATACATATTGCCCTTTAGATGTTGCAGAACTACAACTTCCAGCATGCCTGGGAATGCTGGCACTTCTAGTATTGTAAGTTCTGCAGGCCCACATTTTTCAGGCCTTTATGCACGGGTCTCTAAACTGTGGCACCCTAAATGCAGCAAAAGTAAAATTCTTAGCATGCACTGACAGACCGTGGCTGATGGGAGTAGTAGTTTTGCAACAGCTGGAGGTGGACTGGTCTTGAAACCCAGAGTTAAGTAACAAACACGTAGTGTTTTGCAACCATTCTGCCTCCAGCTGTTTTTTTCCTGTTGAAAAGCCTGTGGCGTGCAAAACACAACCCAAAAACTCCACCCGGATGCAGTGAAAAATGTGCACACACCTAAAGAGTGACATCACAAAAAACTGCGACTGGTACATACGTCAGTGGTCCTCCGAAAAAGGTCCCGTCTCTGACCCCCCGGGGCGTTAGGCTCCTGACAGGGAAAAGAGTTAGCAACGCATATCTCCCCTATACGTGTATCCTGTGTTGTTAATAATATATTCATAATTATGCAAATGATAATGGCTGCTATATTTATGCAAAAAAGGTGGCGACCGAAATGGCAGGATATAAAATCTTTCATGTTACCCCTGTCATTGATTAATAAGGCGAGAATGCTTCCAATTGTTGAATAGCATACATTTACGTCATATATCCATAAGGCTGTCAACAGAAGTATTACAATATACTTTGTTCTTCATCTTGCAGAAGTTCCTGGAAACAGGATACGATGATCTGCGGCGGCAGCCACAGAAAAGGGCTGTGGTCAGCGCCCTAATCGCTGACTTTGGCGGCCAACATGACCACAAGGCCATTGTTAAGAAGTGGTCTGACCTGAAGAGGCGCCAAATGGGTAATGTCAGACGTCTTCGGGCTAAATATCATCCAGGTAAGTTATTGTTGACAGTTATGTTTTTTTTTAAAAAAGTGTATTTTGTGCGTGAACTCGAAAGAGAGAGGAGCCGGCCTGCAGGAGTTGGGAGGCCTCCCCCAGAGGCAATCTGCCACCTTTCTCCATGCCCCGGTTGGCAATGGCGGGTGTGAGGGGGTCCTCCCAACCCAACCTCGCATAGCACACCCACCAGTGGCGGGGCTGAGACCACCAAACTCAATTCACAGGTAGCCGAGAGCGGGATCCGAACCCCTAGCTGCAGAGGTGAATCAGTTGTCAGTGCAGTGGCAATCGCGTGGAGCCACCGCAGCTCCTTTGGTGACAGTTATGTAAGGTCATATGTAATTCATGTAAGGTCAGATGTTGTTAACCAAGATGCCATGTTGTGCTAACATATATCACCACCGGCCAAGGTATTCATAGTACTGTTGAAAAAAGACATGGGGCAGCAGACAGGAACACAGAAGTTATGTGGGAACATAATTTTCCCATTGCTTTGCATGGGACTTTAAAGAAAAACCCCGACCATGGCAAGTGGGGGTGGGTAAGGTTTAAACCACCTATCCTATGTTTGTGGCTGACATATAAGTAACCTGTGTGCCAAGTTTCATATAAATATCTTTAGCCGTTTGTACGTGATGCTGGAACATACATACATACATACATACATACATACATACATTTATGCACACACACACGTTGAGTTTTATATATATAGATTACCACTAAATTCCTGTGTTAGGAGTGGGGTTGTTATAGTAATCCCGTGTGCTCCATCAGGCCCTTTTTTTAACATGAGATGGTCTGAACAAAACAAAGTAGACAAAAACAGCTCATTTTAACATGGTTGCATCCCAGCTCACGCTCAGTCCCCTGTAGTGCCCACAAGACCCTTTAATATAACATTGTCCCATTGGTTAACTGTCTATATAAATCAATTTGTATTCATATACAATACAGCAGAGTACACAGAATTTGCATACGTCATTAGAAAACATTTTTATAATATATGAACATTGTGTTATTATAGGAGCTCCAATGCCAGTTATCCGCGCCAAGCGCAGAAGGCGCCAGGCCGATGAGGAGGAGGAGGAGGATGCGGCAGAGGAGGATGCGGCAGAGGAGGAGATGGATGAAGAGGAGCAGCCAGGGCCCTCCCACTCCCCAACCCCAGCTCCTGCTGAGGAGCAAGCTGAGGAGATTCCCCCCCCCACCACCCCAACTTCTCAAGCGGAAGAGCAGGAGGAAGAGAGCGGTCCTGTGAGCCTCGCTCAGGAAGGTAAATATGTGCACAATGATTAATAACATTTCAACAACAAAATGTAGATATAAAAATGGACAACATATAAAGCGCACCTGTCAGATTGTAGAACCATAATATGGTATTGATGCTAGAAGTATACAGGTAGTGCATAATTATTAGGCAAGTTGTATTTTTTGAGGATTCATTTTATTATTGAACAACAACCATGTTCTCAATGAACCCCAAAAACTCATTAATATCAAAGCTGAATTTTTTTGGAAGTAGTTTTTAGTTTGTTTTTAGTGTTAGTTATTTTCGGGGGATATCTGTGTGTGCAGGTGACTACTATTACTGTGCAGAATTATTAGGCAACTTAACCAAAAAATAAATAGATACCCTTTTCAATGATTTATTTTTAACAGTGAAACCAATATAACATCTCAACATTCACAAATACACATTTCTGACATTTAAAAACAAAACAAAAACAAATCAGTGACCAATATAGCCACCTTTATTTGCAAGGACACTCGAAAGCCTGACATCCATGGATTCTGTCAGTGTTTTGATCTGTTCACCATCAACATTGCGTGCAGCAGCAACCACAGCCTCCCAGACACTGTTCAGAGAGGTGTACTGTTTTCCCTCCTTGTAAATCCCACATTTGATGATGGACCACAGGTTCTCAATGGGGTTCAGATCAGGTGAACAAGGAGGCCATGTCATTACTTTTTTTTATTTAATACCCTTTCTTGCCAGCCACGCTGTGGAGTACTTTGACACGTGTGATGGAGCATTGTCCTGCATGAAAATCATGTTTTTCTTGAAGGATGGTGACTTTTTCCTGTACCACTGCTTGAAGAAGGTCTCTTCCATAATCTGGCAGTAGGACTGGGAGTTCAGCTTGACTCCATCCTCAATCCGAAAAGGCCCCACAAGCTCATCTTTGATGATACCACCCCAAACCAGTACTCCACCACCACCTTGCTGGCGTCTGAGTCGGACTGGAGCTCCCTGCACTTTACCAATCCAGCCACGGGCTCTTCCATCTGGCCCATCAAGACTCACTCTCATTTCAGCAGTCCATAAAACCTTAGAAAAATCTTTCTTGAGATATTTATTGGCACAGTCTTGACGTTGCAGCTTGTGTGTCTTGTTCAGTGGTCATCGTCTTTCAGCCTTTCTTACCTTGGCCATGTCTCTGGGTATTGCACACCTTGTGCTTTTGGGCACCCCAGTGATGTTGCAGCTCTGAAATATGGCCAATCTTGTGGCAAGTGGCATCTTGGCAGCTGCACGCTTAACTTTTCTCAGTTCATGGGCAGTTATTTTGCACCTTTGTTTTTCCACACGCTTCTTTTGTTTGATGATCACGCTTCAGAAGCTTTGCAACTTTAAGAGTGCTGCATCCCTCTGCTAGATATCTCTCTATTTTGGACTTTTCAGAGTCTGTCAAATCCTTCTTTTGGCCCATTTTGACAAAGAAAAGGAAATTGACTAATAATTATGCACACCTGATATAGAGTGTTGATGTCATTAGACCACACACCTTCTCATTACAGAGTTGTACATTACCTAATATGCCTAATCTGTAGTAGGCTTTCGAGCCTATACAACTTGGAGTAAGACAACATGCATAAAGAGGATGATGTGGTCCAAATACTCATTTGCCTAATAATTCTGCACTCCCGGGATGTGTTAGACACATAACAAGTGTATACACATGATAATGATTGATTAATAAGCAAAAAAAAAATTTTATTTATTTGGTAACGTTATTTTAAATCCAATTTTTTTTTTTATTATATCCTAACAGTATCAGGAAAGATGAGGAGGCAGACCGCGCTGATAAAGACAACCCACCAGAGGATCCAGGCAAATCAGCGCCAGATCCGCTACCTTATTCAGCAAAATGTGCTGCTGGAGCAGCAGCAATTAAAAAATATTGAGAAGCTGGAGCGCCTTCAGAAGCTCAATCAGAGTTATATCTGAAATTATGTTTTTATTAATAAATATTATTTTTTGGAAATGTTTCATTTCTTTTTGAGATAGATTTGTAGGTTTTTCAACACATCTAACTTAACATCAAACAAATCAACATCAACACATTTAACTTCATAATAAGCAAAAACATTTTATACTATTATTTTATTTAACAGTAACCTAGGACAAACTAAAGCACACGACACAGACACGACGAACACAAAATAAACAGTTGAAAAATGAACATAACAAAAGCAACAATATATATATATATACAAAGAGAGAGAGAGGGAGAGCAAGAAAGAGAGAGAATGCAGATGAGCTCTTGCAGACAGCCCAATGGTTGCAGTATAAATGCCGCAAAACAGTGTTTAACATAAGGTTCATTGTTATAGTTACACTTGCTGTTTAGATCCGGTCTGGTAGCTTGTAGCGGAGGCTGTTGGTGGATCCGCTGTGCCAGAGAGGTCATGAAGCTTTACTCAGCATGGAGGCAGCAGCAGGAGTATTAAAATATAATATAACTAGACAATGCATTTCCTGAGGAAAATGCGAGTGGGAATGCTGAATAGCTTAATTGGTGAGCCCCTTGCCAAAGACATTCACCATAACCACTACACTATCTTTAGGACACACAGCTTCTTTCTCTATCTGCAAAGTATAGCGTATGCTGACTTCCTGGTCGCCCCTCCCCCCTCAATAGGTTTCCCCTCCCCCCCAGGTCAGTGAGGAGGAATATTGCACTGAGGTCAGGAAAGTGATTTATAGAAAGAAATAACATTACAAACGCTTTTAATTCACAGATCTAATACATGATTTAAGCCTCCAAACAAAGCTTAATAAATCCTCAAACGTACATGCAATTGATACAACGACTACACCGTTTGAAATACACGGCCCTTGTAAACGCATCGATATGAAATTTATGTAGATAAACTTAAAAATGTGGCCATGTCTGCGATTTAGAAAAGAGCGTCTTTGTGAGTTCTGCAGCAACATTTTTTAGATAATTTAACATGAGAGTCTATGAGACATAATTTCTGGCTGTTGCTCCAATAACTAAAACTAAAATACGTATCGCAGACTTGATCACATTGCCATAAACCAGACAAGCATAGCTACGTTTTGATCTAAAAATTGTGTATGAAAAGTAGATCTTGTGGGCGTGAGACCAATTTGTTTCCCCTTTTTGTAAAGATATTTTTAATTACAAAGATCTAGAATGTTAAGGTCACATGACAGACTCTAAATCCCCTCCATAGGATTACATTATAACCTATCGCATTTTTGTGAAAAATTCGCAAAACGTAAATTGCGTTTTCACCAAAAAATTGTAAACGCTAACTATCTGAAAAGTCATAGCCGGATAGCTAAATATTTTGTGACCGCTTTACAGTTTTTTCAGTGTCTGTAAGTGAAAGTATGAAGTAGCTGAAACTTTTGGCAGGGCATGTGAATTCAAAGGGGAAAAGGATGTTCTCATTGACTTCAATGTTAAAAAAAGGGTCTTAAAAGCTAAAAATTTATAAAAGTGTAAAAAGTAGGAAAAAACTTGAACAAGTCCCATCATTTGCTGAAAGAGACGAACATTTTTACAGTTGAATGGTCTCAATAGCTGAAAGTATGCCGAAGTTACGCTGAACCAAAAAACGTAAGGAATAATAAGATTACTAAATTTACGGATATCAATACTGGAAATGTTTATTAAAGCATTCACACTAATTAAGATTAATACATTTACGGGTATCCATACTAGGAATGCTTATTAAAGCATTCCCACTAAGTATCACACAGGCACGATTTACAAGCAGTAGTGGTAATAGTAATACATAGCATAAAAACACTTGGGGAATACTTTACAGCATTAGTAGTGGTCATAATAGTCAATAGTGTACCAAAAAATTGGGACACAGGTGTCTTGACTGAGCTGTAATAGTAGTAGTAGACATTGACAATACAGTGTCAAATCACTCGGGCAAGAGGTGCCATGATGAACAGCAGTCTTAATAAGAGTATATAGGGTGTGAAATAACTGCTGACATAGGTGTCTTGACTGGGCAGCAGAAGCAGCAGTAGTAGTATTAACAGTAGTAGTTGATACAGAGTCATATCACATGGGCAGGAGGTGCCATGATGTACAGCAGTCTTAATAAGAGTATATAGGGTGTGAAATAACTGCTGACATAGGTGTCTTGACTGGGCAGCAGAAGCAGCAGTAGCAGTATTAACAGTAGTAGTTGATACAGAGTCATATCACATGGGCAGGAGGTGCCATGATGTACAGCAGTCTTAATAAGAGTATATAGGGTGTGAAATAACTGCTGACATAGGTGTCTTGACTGGGCAGCAGAAGCAGCAGTAGCAGTATTAACAGTAGTAGTTGATACAGAGTCATATCACATGGGCAGGAGGTGCCATGATGTACAGCAGTCTTAATAAGAGTATATAGGGTGTGAAATAACTGCTGACATAGGTGTCTTGACTGGGCAGCAGAAGCAGCAGTAGCAGTATTAACAGTAGTAGTTGATACAGAGTCATATCACATGGGCAGGAGGTGCCATGATGTACAGCAGTCTTAATAAGAGTATATAGGGTGTGAAATAACTGCTGACATAGGTGTCTTGACTGGGCAGCAGAAGCAGCAGTAGCAGTATTAACAGTAGTAGTTGATACAGAGTCATATCACATGGGCAGGAGGTGCCATGATGTACAGCAGTCTTAATAAGAGTATATAGGGTGTGAAATAACTGCTGACATAGGTGTCTTGACTGGGCAGCAGAAGCAGCAGTAGCAGTATTAACAGTAGTAGTTGATACAGAGTCATATCACATGGGCAGGAGGTGCCATGATGTACAGCAGTCTTAATAAGAGTATATAGGGTGTGAAATAACTGCTGACATAGGTGTCTTGACTGGGCAGCAGAAGCAGCAGTAGCAGTATTAACAGTAGTAGTTGATACAGAGTCATATCACATGGGCAGGAGGTGCCATGATGTACAGCAGTCTTAATAAGAGTATATAGGGTGTGAAATAACTGCTGACATAGGTGTCTTGACTGGGCAGCAGAAGCAGCAGCAGTAGTATTAACAGTAGTAGTTGATACAGAGTCATATCACATGGGCAGGAGGTGCCATGATGTACAGCAGTCTTAATAAGAGTATATAGGGTGTGAAATAACTGCTGACATAGGTGTCTTGACTGGGCAGCAGAAGCAGCAGTAGCAGTATTAACAGTAGTAGTTGATACAGAGTCATATCACATGGGCAGGAGGTGCCATGATGTACAGCAGTCTTAATAAGAGTATATAGGGTGTGAAATAACTGCTGACATAGGTGTCTTGACTGGGCAGCAGAAGCAGCAGTAGCAGTATTAACAGTAGTAGTTGATACAGAGTCATATCACATGGGCAGGAGGTGCCATGATGTACAGCAGTCTTAATAAGAGTATATAGGGTGTGAAATAACTGCTGACATAGGTGTCTTGACTGGGCAGCAGAAGCAGCAGCAGTAGTATTAACAGTAGTACTTGATACAGAGTCATATCACATGGGCAGGAGGTGCCATGATGTACAGCAGTCTTAATAAGAGTATATAGGGTGTGAAATAACTGCTGACATAGGTGTCTTGACTGGGCAGCAGAAGCAGCAGTAGTAGTATTAACAGTAGTAGTTGATACAGAGTCATATCACATGGGCAGGAGGTGCCATGATGTACAGCAGTCTTAATAAGAGTATATAGGGTGTGAAATAACTGCTGACATAGGTGTCTTGACTGGGCAGCAGCAGCAGCAGAAGCAGCAGTAGTAGTATTAACAGTAGTAGTTGATACAGAGTCATATCACATGAGCAGGAGGTGCCATGATGAACAGCAGTAGGAATAGGAGTATATAGAGTGTCAAATAACTGCTGACATAGGTGTATTGACTGGGCGGCAGCAGCAACAGCAGAAGCAGCAGTAGTAGTATTAACAGTAGTAGTTGATACAGAGTCATATCACATGAGCAGGAGGTGCCATGATGAACAGCAGTAGGAATAGGAGTATATAGAGTGTCAAATAACTGCTGACATAGGTGTATTGACTGGGCGGCAGCAGCAACAGCAGAAGCAGCAGTAGTAGTATTAACAGTAGTAGTTGATACAGAGTCATATCACATGGGCAGGAGTTGCCATGATGTACAGCAGTCTTAATAAGAGTATATAGAGTGTGAAACAACTGCTGACATAGGTGTATTGACTGGACGGCAGCAGCAGCAGAAGCAGCAGTAGTAGTATTAACAGTAGTAGTTGATACAGAGTCATATCACATGGGCAGGAGGTGCCATGATGAACAGCAGTAGGAATAAGAGTATATAGAGTGTTAAACAACTGCTGACATAGGTGTATTGACTGGGCGGCAGCAGCAGCAGAAGCAGCAGTAGCAGTATTAACAGTAGTAGTTGATACAGAGTCATATCACATGGGCAGGAGGTGCCATGATGTACAGCAGTCTTAATAAGAGTATATAGGGTGTGAAATAACTGCTGACATAGGTGTCTTGACTGGGCAGCAGCAGCAGCAGAAGCAGCAGTAGTAGTATTAACAGTAGTAGTTGATACAGAGTCATATCACATGAGCAGGAGGTGCCATGATGAACAGCAGTAGGAATAGGAGTATATAGAGTGTCAAATAACTGCTGACATAGGTGTATTGACTGGGCGGCAGCAGCAACAGCAGAAGCAGCAGTAGTAGTATTAACAGTAGTAGTTGATACAGAGTCATATCACATGGGCAGGAGTTGCCATGATGTACAGCAGTCTTAATAAGAGTATATAGAGTGTGAAACAACTGCTGACATAGGTGTATTGACTGGACGGCAGCAGCAGCAGAAGCAGCAGTAGTAGTATTAACAGTAGTAGTTGATACAGAGTCATATCACATGGGCAGGAGGTGCCATGATGAACAGCAGTAGGAATAAGAGTATATAGAGTGTTAAACAACTGCTGACATAGGTGTATTGACTGGGCGGCAGCAGCAGCAGAAGCAGCAGTAGCAGTATTAACAGTAGTAGTTGATACAGAGTCATATCACATGGGCAGGAGGTGCCATGATGTACAGCAGTCTTAATAAGAGTATATAGGGTGTGAAATAACTGCTGACATAGGTGTCTTGACTGGGCAGCAGAAGCAGCAGTAGCAGTATTAACAGTAGTAGTTGATACAGAGTCATATCACATGGGCAGGAGGTGCCATGATGTACAGCAGTCTTAATAAGAGTATATAGGGTGTGAAATAACTGCTGACATAGGTGTCTTGACTGGGCAGCAGAAGCAGCAGTAGTAGTATTAACAGTAGTAGTTGATACAGAGTCATATCACATGAGCAGGAGGTGCCATGATGTACAGCAGTCTTAATAAGAGTATATAGGGTGTGAAATAACTGCTGACATAGGTGTCTTGACTGGGCAGCAGCAGCAGCAGAAGCAGCAGTAGTAGTATTAACAGTAGTAGTTGATACAGAGTCATATCACATGAGCAGGAGGTGCCATGATGAACAGCAGTAGGAATAGGAGTATATAGAGTGTCAAATAACTGCTGACATAGGTGTATTGACTGGGCGGCAGCAGCAACAGCAGAAGCAGCAGTAGTAGTATTAACAGTAGTAGTTGATACAGAGTCATATCACATGGGCAGGAGGTGCCATGATGAACAGCAGTAGGAATAAGAGTATATAGAGTGTTAAACAACTGCTGACATAGGTGTATTGACTGGGCGGCAGCAGCAGCTGAAGCAGCAGTAGTAGTATTAACAGTAGTAGTTGATACAGAGTCATATCACATGGGCAGGAGTTGCCATGATGTACAGCAGTCTTAATAAGAGTATATAGGGTGTGAAATAACTGCTGACATAATTGTCTTGACTGATCCAAAGGAGTCATGGGAGAAAATCATGTGGTCAGATGAGACTATAATATAATTTTTTGATCATAATTTCACTAACCGTGTTCGGAGGAAGAATAATGATGAGTACCATGCCAAGAACGCCATCCCTAATGTGAAGCATGGGGGTGGTAGCATCATGCTTTGGTGGTGTTTTTCTGCACATGGGACAGGGTGACTGCACTGTATTAAGGAGAGGATGACCGGGGCCATGTATTGCAAGATTTTGGGCAACAACCTCCTTCCCTGAGTTAGAGCTTTGAAGATGGGTCGAGGCTGGGTCTTCCAACATGAGAATGACCCAAAGCACACAGCCAGGATAACCAAGGATTGGCTCTGTAAGGAGCATATCAAGGTTCTGGCGTGGCCTAGCCAGTCTCCAGACCTAAACCCAATAGAGAATCTTTGGAGGGAGCTCAAACTCCGTGTTTCTCAGCGATAGCCCAGAAACATGACTGATGTAGAGAAGATCTGTGTGGAGGAGTGGGCCAAAATCCCTCCTCCAGTGTGTGCAAAGCTGGTGTAAAACTACAAGAAATGTTTGACCGCTGTAATTGCAAAGAAAGCCTACTGTACCAAATATTAACATTGATTTTCTCTGATGTTGAAATAGTTATATTCAGCACTGTAAATACATCAGGTCCGGGGCTTCATCAGGGAATGCATGGCAAGGGACCCTTCAGCGCCCTGAACCGACGACGGGTGCCAGAAAGTCACCGCCGATCCAGGACTCATTCATCTTTATGAATGTGAGTCTGTCCACGGAGTCTGTGGACAGACGGGTCCTCTTGTCCGTGACCACCCCACCTGCCGCGCTGAATGTCCGCTCAGATAGTACGCTGGAGGGGGGGCAAGACAATAACTCCAGCGCATACTGAGCGAGCTCGCGGCAGGTGTCCAATCTGGCAACCCAGTACTCCATGGGGTCGTCGGTGCTCATACTGTCAGAAGCACCGACGGACGCCATGTAGTCTGCCACCATGTGGGCCAGCCGCTGGTGGTGACTGCTGCTGCTGCTGCTGGTGGTGGTACTGGGTCGCTCGGTTTGGAAGAACATCCTCATCTCTTCCATTAGGTCCCCTGCTCGGCTGCAGCTGGGTGCAGCCACCTGCTGGGTGAGATGAGGGGGGACAACTGGAGGCCGGGGAGTTGCCTGCTCCAACCGTCTGACAATGGCTGCCTGCAGTTCCTCCATCCGGTGCTGCCTCCGGCTGGCTGGGATGAACTGCTCCAGTTTCCCCTTGCACCTGGGATCCAAAAGGGTGGCCATCCAGAAATCATCCCTCGTCTTGATGGTCTTAACCCGGGGGTCCCTCCTGAGGCATCTCAGCATGTGGGCAGCCATGGGGAAGAGCACAGCCCGCTGTGACTCCTCAATGCTGGCCAGGTGAATGAGGTGCGACTCTTCTTCCCTGAGGCGCTGCTGGTCAAACTCAGACATGCCCAACCCCCGGACTATCGGTGCCCCCAACACCGGCTCTCCCTCCTGACCAGGCCCTGACTCCGGGACGACACCAGCAACCACCTCCTCCTCCTCTTCATCATCATCCTCCTCCTCCTCCTCCTCCTCCTGGGCCTGGCCCTGGTCTCGGTGGAGCATTGCTGACTCCTCCTGCTCCACCAAGGCACTCTCCCCAGCCTCGAGCAGGCGATCTAGTGTCCTCTCCAGCATGAACAGTATTGGCAGCACGCTATTGAGGCCAATTTGCTCACTGCTGACCATCTTGGTCGCCTGCTCGAAGGAGGACAACACTTGGCAGACCTGGTTTATCTGCCCCCACTGCGCACAGGCGATGAAAGGGAGTTGTGGTGAAGCCCTCTGAGTGCCTAGTTCCATCAGGTACTCCCTCACCGCCCTTTGCTGCTCCCACAACCTCTTCAGCATGTGGAGGGTGGAGTTCCACCGCGTCACACTGTCCACAATCAGCCTGTGAAGGGGCAGATTGTACTTCCGCTGCAATTTGGACAGGGACGCGGTAGCGGTTGGGGAGCGCCTGAAGTGGCTGGCAATCCTACGCGCCTTTGCCACAATGTCACTCAACCCTGGATAAGTGCGCAGGAACTTCTGCACCACCAGGTTGAGGACATGTGCCAGACAGGGCACGTGCGTCAGACTGCCAGCATGGAGGGCGGCGAGTAGGTTGCTGCCGTTATCGCAGACAACCATACCTGGCTGGAGCCTTCGGGGTGTCAGCCACTTCTGGACCTGAGCTTGAAGTGCTTTCAGCACTTCTTCTGCAGTGTGTCTCCGGTCCCCTAAACTAACAAGCTGGAGCACGGCCTGACAGCGCACGTGCCCCACACTTGAGTAGCTACGGGGGCGCTTGCTGGGAGGCTCAGCAGCTGCGGAGACAGTGGCTTGAGGGAGACCAGCAGTTCTCCCCTGGACACCCCGGGGCGGCACCACAAGATCGGTTGCCGACGATCCCTCACCGACGCCTCGGAGGGAAACCCAATGGGCCGTGAAGCTGATGTAGCGTCCCTGCCCATGCCTGCTGGTCCAGCCATCCATTGTCAGATGAACCCTGTCGCTGACAGCGTGATCCAGCGACAGGGTTACATTCTGCACAATGTGCTGGTGTAGGGCAGGGACACCAGTCCTGGCAAAGAAATGGCGGCTGGGGACACGCCATTGGGGTTGGGCCTGCTCCAACATCTGCCTGAAGGGGTTGCTGTCAACTATGTTGAAGGGCAGCAGATGTTGGGCAATAACCCTTGCCAGGAGCCCATTGAGGGAACGCACACGTCGGTCTCCAGGGGGGAAGGGAGTGGTGCGGTCAAAGGCGTCTGAAATCGACGCCTGGCGCCGGACGGCAGTGCGGGACACAGACGTGGAGGGTGCTGTGGAAGTAGAGGTCTGGCTGCCGGTACCAGTACCTCTACTAGAGGGAGCGGGGGGGCATGACCTGCTGGAAACAGATGAAGATGTGGCAGGGGCTGCTGTACCCTGCTCACTTGTGGTGGTGGCGCTGCTACCACCACCACGCTTCATCTCCTCATACAACGCCCAGTGGTTTATCCTCAGGTGCTGGTTCAGGGCTGTGGTACCCACCCGAGCCAAACACTTCCCTCTCTTCACCCTCACTTTACAAATCCGGCAGATGGCCACGGTAGGGTTGTCTGCCACCAGGGTAAAGAAATTCCAGACAGGTGACTTCAGCACCGCCCTCCTGTCAGATGGGGTGACGCTTACTTGCACCTGCTGGGATTCGGTGCGCACAGGTGGAGCTGCCTGCTGCTGCTGCTGCTGCTGCTGCTCCTCCTCCTGACACCTCCTGCTGCCATCACCAGTGGAGACCCTGACGATGGTCTCCCTGGTGGTGACCTGGCGCACCGTTTCACCAGGGTGCCTACCTTCCCCGTCGTCACTGACGTAGTGAGCCGACGCGTCAGATGGCAACCATGATGGGTCACCCTCTTCGCCCCCAGAGATGTCAGACCAAGGGCTGAGATGTGTTGGTCTGAGGGAACCACGTGACATGGAGCCTCTAGCCTGGCTCCGCTGTCCCCTCACCCACGCCTGGGTCTGACTAGGTGCTGCTGTTTCCTGCACCAAAACAGCAGCACCAGTTTGAAGGGATGTCTCTGGGATACTGCCAGCAGGTATCCCATCCTCCTCATCCATCCCTTCAAAAAGGTCCTGACCATCAGGACAGAGCTGGAGGTCTGCCTGATGCATGGCCTCCCCCAAGAGATCCCTATCACTGTCGCTGTCGAACAGTAAGATGCTGGACTCTTGGGGGCTGGGGGGGGGTAGTACAGGCAATGGTGTAATGGTGGTACTACTGTGAGTCGGGACCGACGACTCAGTGGCACTGCTGTGCCCCATGTAGTCCACCACTACTTGAGCCTGAGATGGCAATATCGGGCGGCTGCCCGATGGGAAGAACTCCCGGATCAGGCGTACTCCCCTTGCACCCGATCCTCTACCACTAGTAGGGGCACGAGAGGTACCCCGTGCTGGCAGCGATCCAGCACTGGGAGTAACTCCCCTACCCCTACTGCCACGGCCACGGATGCCGCTCATAATTGCTGATATGTGTGTGGGGGGGTTAAACTTTATTGGGGGGGAAAATGTGAACAAAATGTGTTTTTGTGTTTTTTTTACAAGACAGGCACGCAGACAAAGACGTACACAGACAGCTACTAAACTATAAGAAAAGTAGTACACCAGACAAGGACTACAAAATTAAAGAAAAAAAAAAAAAGCACTAAACAAACACTAACTTTTTTTTTTTTTTTTTTTTTTTTAAACACAAAACACAGACACTAAACACACACTAAGCTAAGCTAGATGAAATAAATGTACACTAACAGTGTGTACACTTACTACACAAAATTTAACTAAACTGAACACAAAACTTAGCTTTTATAAAAGCTCTTTAGGGAAAACTAAACAAAATTTGAACTGAGATGCCTATCAAATATCACTGAACAGCGAACCTGCAAGATCTGACAGTAACACAAGATGAACAAAACTTAGCTTTTAGAAAAGCTCTTTTATAAAGCTCAGATCAATATGTGTTCTGAAATCTCTTGCAAATATAACTGAACAGGGAGGATTGCAGGATCAAACAGTAACACAAATGAAAAAAACAGCACAAAACAGCACAAAACGTAGCTTTGAAAAAAGCTCTTGGGTCTATTGCTTTGAAAAAAGCAGTTGATATACTGGAAAAGATCCACTGGAATCACTAAATAGCAATGCTGGTGATGATCTAAATCAATCAAGAACAAAGACACAGGAAACCAGGAACACAGAAACAGCCTCCACACTCTATAGCCAGCTTCTGAATCTGCAATGAAATGGTGCTGGGAGTGAGCTTATATAATGTCCATGCAGGCAGGTTCCTATTGGTTGCTAACCTGTGACGAGTGTGGAAGGAGAACTCTGATTGGCTCTGATGCAAAAGGGCGGAGCAAATAATCGCGCAATATTCCTATTGCCGAATATTCGCATTGCGAATATTCGGCAATATAAAATGATCGCTTCAGCTACTCGGCCCAATGGCTCTAATCATACCAGCAATGCTTTCAGACGTCTATGGAGATCACTAGGATGTGATCTGTTTTAAAAATGAAACTGTAAAAATCGCTCTGATGCGGAAGATCGGGGCGAGGAAAATAATCGCGCGATATTGCGTTTGCCGAATAATCGCATTGCGATCTTTCTGGAAAATTCAATGAACGCTTCAGCTACTCGGCCCAGGGTCTCTAATGATACCAGCAATGCTTTTAGACGTCGATGGAGATATCTAGGATGTGATCTGATTCAAAAAAAAAATTGTAAAAAATCGAATATTCGGAATTGCGAATATTCACCGCGAATTTCGAAATATAGCGCGATTTCTCGAATATGCTATATTCGAGTCGAATATTCGCAATGCGAATATTCGTGAGCAACACTAATCCTCTGTTCATACATTGTATGAACAGAAGATCAGCATTTCCCCCGCTGACAGGACCGAGAGCTGTGTGTTTACACACACAGCTCCCGGTCCCCGCTCTGTAACGAGCGATCGCGTGTGCCTGGCGGCGATCGCGCCCGCCGGGCACACGCACGGGAGTCGAGGGCGAGCAGGGGGCGAGCGCGCCTCCGGCGGTGCGCACGCGCCCCTAGTGGCGGCTCAAAGAGCCGCCGTATAGCTACGGGCTCTCGCCCAGCAGAGCCGACCTGCCGCCATAGAATGACGGCGGCTGGTCGGCAAGCAGTTAAATAGAAAGCTCTATTTGTGGGGAAAAAGACCACGCAATTGTCAGCTAAAGCGACGCAGTGCCGAATCATAAAAGGGGGCCAAGTCCTTTACCTGCATAATGGTCCGGGTCTTAAGTGGTTAATATCAGCAAGTTGGCGGGTGCATGCTTCATTATTGACTATGGATTTACTACAAGAAACTTTTTTTTTTTATAAAGGGCTTATCAAGTCTTTGTTTCAGGGCCAGGGTTGTGGGGAAAATTTCCTCATCAACATAGTTACAAGGTACACCCCCATGTTGAGGGAATGTGGTTTGGTATGGATCAGGAGGGTAGGGGGGCACACTTGTCCCCTTCTTTCCTAGCCAGGCATGCTAAAAGCTCAGATTACGGGTCTGGATTTCCTGGGAACTTCACACATTTGTTGTGTTCTTTGATTGAGGTACATGCCTTAGAACAATGTCAGACTCAAAGGGGCAGATTTACTGAAACTGGAGCACTCAGAATCTGGTGCATCTGTACATGGTCGCTAATCAGCTTTTAAAGGGGTTGTAAACCCTCATGGTTTTTCACCTTAATGCATTTTATGCATTAAGGTGAAAAACCTTCTCTCATGCTGCAGCCCCCCCAGTGCCCTGTCTTTCTCGCCACGGGGACAAGCACACCAGCTATGGCCGGTGTCTCATGTTCTGATTGGATAGATTGATAGCAGTGCAGCCATTGGCTGCTGTCAATCAAATTCAATGACTTGGGCGATCGGGGGACAGGGCCAAGTCCTGCTTTCTGTGTCAATAGATGCAGAAGCAGGAAACGGGAGCGCGCTCGCATAGGTGTCCCGAGGGAGAGGGTTTCTCCGACGGGTCACTGGAGAGAAGGAAGAGCCATCAGTGATGCTGAGGGACCCCAGAAGAGGAGGATTGGGGCCACTCTGTGCAAAACTAACTGCACAGAGGAGGTAAGTATGACATGTTTGTTAAAAAAAAAACTTCAGCATGTTCAATTAAGCTTTCACAATAAAACCTGGAAGCTGAGTGATTTATCTGCAGAGCTGCACTAGATATTGCACGCTCTAGTTTTAGTAAATCTCCCCAAGGAGTCTGGTATGCATCTTGGGGGGACACATGTTTTTTTTTCCTTCTTTATGCTACAGCAAATGTGACATCTAAAAAAAAAAGATACTGTTAAACTTGCTGGCAAATGTAATTTCGTTTCTGGATTCTTTTTTTTTTTTTTTTTAAGGCACACAGGTCCCTTTAAAGGTCCCTTTTTTTAGGCTGCTTTCACACTGAAGCAAGGGGGGCATCGGTGGTAAATTTTTAGCGCCAATTTACGGTCGTGTTTACTGCGATATTTTCCCGCTAGCGGGGCACTTTTAACCCCCACTAGTGCCCAAAAAAGGGTTAAAACCGCTGCAGCTGCACTTTGCCGATGGTTCGGCGGTGCTGCCCATTGATTTCAATGGGCAGGGGCGCTTTAGGAGTGGCTAGCAGGACTTTTTTTACCGTCCTGCCAGCGCACCGCTCCAGTGTGAAAGCACTTGGGCTTTCACATTGGAGTGAAAGAAGAGGCTCTTTCAAGGCGCTTTGCAGGCCCTATTTTTAAGCGCTATATCTCCTGCAAAGCACCTCAGTATGAAAGCAGCCTTATAGAAATCAGAAAGAAAATGTCATTACAGGCAATTTAAAGTAATTTCTCATTCGTATATGTCAGTGTTTTAAAAAAGTACTGTTCCTGGGAAAATTAAATAAAAAAACATCTTTTTGCACAATTATATTTAATTTTATTATTATTTTTTATTTATTTTATGACAACCCTTTGCATATTAGCCCAGAAATTGAAATGTTTTAATTTGACATATTCAGCTCCAATTAATTACAATGGGGTACGGATTCTGTATCCAAACTAAACCAAGGGCAGTTCTGCTCTTGCCTAATAGAGGATCCATCAGATTTCAAGCAACCGTTCTGCCTAAAACCAAGCTATCAATTTCACAGCTGCAACAGTATGGACAGTAATGTGAAACAGCATGTGATGCTGTATAAAATGCAATTGTTTTAAGTAGCTGGTTGTGAAATATAAATTCCCAGATTAGAGTAAATGTAAAATACCTTGGGAACCATTACATCTTTGTCTCATCCACAAATTATCCCATTGACAACATTACAGGAAAATGTTTCTGTATTATAGGAATACTGGGCCAGATTCACAAAAGGGATACGACGGCGTATCTCCTGATACGCCGTCGTATCTGTGTTTCTATCTATGCGACTGATTCGTAGAATCAGTTACGCATAGATATCCATAAGATCCGACAGGTGTAATTGTTTTACACTGTCGGATCTTAGGATGCAGTACTGCGGCCGCCGCTGGGGGGAGTTTGCGTCGTAAACCAGTGTCGGGTATGCAAATTAGGAGTTACGGCGATCCACGATGGATTTTTGCGTTCGCTACGTCGCCGCTAGTCTAGTTTCCCGTCGCAAAGTTAGTCGTTATTTTGGGTGCCCTAACTTTAGTCAGCAATCGTATTGCTGTCTAAAGTATGGCCGTCGTTCCCGCGTCGAAATTTAAAATTTAACGTCGTTTGCATAACACGTCCGGGAATACGCGCGTCGCCGTTCGAAAAAATGATGTCACGTCGCGCAAAGCACGACGGGAATTGCGAAACTGAGCATGCGCAGTAGGTCTGGCGCACCTAATTTAAATGGCACACGCCCATTTGAATTGGCCCACCTTGCGCCGGAGGCCGCCGGTGTAGTTTTCATCACAAGTGCTTTGTGAATCAGGCACTTGCGATGAAAACTTGAGGCGGTGTAACGTATCTAGGATACGTTACGCCGCCGCAATTCTACGTGAATCTGGCCCACTGTGGAGTGTACACAGAGGGCCTCCATATTTTAATACAATAGATCCAACATTTCTTACAGCTCCTTCACATTAGCTGCAGTGTCTAATGCCCTCTGAAAAGTAATTTGCTGTAAAGGTGATCCTGCCACCTCCTATTTTTTTTTTTTTTTTTTTTAACAATCCGAAGGGGATTTCATATTACAATAATGCACCTCAAGCATTTGTCTCTCTGTTGTAGTGTGCTCCCATTGACCTCAATGGGTGAGTTTGAAAGGCAGTTCTGCCTGTCAAACTCAGCAAGCCAATGTAAAATTGTGAATTGTGAAGCAAATCATTGTGTCCATTGCATGTGTACAACACCGTATTACTGCAATGGTGGAATTTAGCTGGACAATTGTGAGATTATAAATCCATGGCTCAACCACCTGTTTTTACCACCCTCTGGCCACCCTGAATCAAATACTGTATGCAGTTGTGGAAAACGAAATGCCAAGGGGACATTAGTGTTCACCGAAAATGGAAAAATTAGCTTTTGTTGAAATTATCCATGGATTTGTTCATTTGAAAATACTATAGTTATTTTTGGCAGATGTTACATTATTTGTGATTTTATATCTAAAACAATAACTTGTATGATGCTTACTTTCTTGTTTAATATAACATTTTTTTGGAAGTATGTCTCCTGTTTGAATGCCTTTATCAATTTTTAAGGTAACCAACCACTGTAAATAGGTAAAATACGTTTATTATCACAAAATCCATACATATCCATGTCCCAAAAAAACAACCATTTTCCTGCAAAACCCTGAGTTAACACACTGGTAAATAATAGACTTTGTATAATGTAGCGATACATTATACTTAGCTTGGAGAAAATCTTCCACAGGGTAGCATAACAATGCCTCATTTCACTAAGTACACCCAAGACAATAATATGCCTGAACTTTCTAGAATCTAAGAATGCATAAACTTGAGCACTGAATGAAAGGTTCCTGAAATTTTGATCCTATACAAAAGTATATAAATCTTGACTGATTCTCAAGAATAATTCAAGTGAGTTTGATTTTTACTGCTCTGAGTTATGTATGATATTTAATATTAAATACAGAAGTGAAAAAATAGCTAGGAATGCCTGAAAAAAGCATATCTGATATTTGTTGCTTGTGGTCTGCTAAACTATATTTGTATCTAAAATGGCCTAATTTTACATAATCCAATTGCAATTTAGGAGAACTAAAACAGCTTCTGGGAAAACTTTAAGGGGGAATATGTAGTCTCATGAATGTTTTTTACATATGCATCCAAGCGATGTAAGCTTCATGTAAATAATCATTAATATATGTTAATGTTTTAAAAGCCCTGTGTCTATATATAATTTGTAATTGTGTATGTACAGGGTAGCCATATTTTCTTATGGAAGTCATGGCCTGTGCACCCTGCTTTGCCATGATGCACATAGGTTGTGCTTTACTTCTCCTTTGTATCCAGTAGATAAGGATCGTGTATGGGTTATAAGGGGGACCACACGTTGTTTGAAAAATGGACAGTAGACATTGTTTAAAAAAAATGTGTCTTGAAAAAATGGTGTGGGGTCTCCCCAAAATTCATACCAAACCTATGATTTGAATTTTGAGAGGACCCCAGGCAAAAAAAAAAAGCATGACTATATTAGTGAATGACATTACTTACTCAGGGTCCTGACTGGTTTGTTGGCATTCAGTAGAAAACTGGGAGCAGTAATTTGATATGGGGAAAGCACCAGGTTGTCTTGGCACCGTTCATCATAACTGATGTCGGATCAACATCACTAGACAACGTGTTCGGTGTTAAATTTACACTAAAGAACAATTTGTGTTTTGTTTTTTTGGGGAGGTTTTTGCGCAGTCCCCCTTAAAAAAGGGGCAGTCCCCTTTTAAATTTGTGCCAAGACCTTCTGCTAGTTAGAAGTATGGTATAGGTTTTTAAGGGGGACAAAAATACAAAGCAAAAGGCATAGGCTCTGTTAAAAATGCAAAACAGACCCTTATACAGGAATGCAGCCAGGCTGGCCAGAAAAAGAAGCCAGTGAGTGTTCGTTCTCCCCATTGAACCAAACCAGGCCCACATGCCCTCAACATTGTGAGGGTATCTTGCCAGATGTGAAAGATACCCTCAGATAGCTCACCTACATGATGACTTGCTAAATGACTGCTAAACAACTGTTTAGATCAATGTTTTATCTAATAATAAAAACTAAAAGACAAGCTATAATGACAAATTTCTAAAGGTAGTGACAAATTCATAAAGTAATATTAAAGTGTCTGATTTTTTTATTATTATTAAAATAATAGAATGCATTATAAATAAAAAAACTAAAAGCCAATCTTAAAGAATTACCACCAGTTTTCGGAATGGGAAGCTGACTGTAATTAAAACCAACTCTGAGCTGGCATACAGTAGTGTGTGTGCTGCTTTCATGTAATGTAATGAACATAAGGAGGAAGGAATTGGGTACACTAAGGAAAGAGAGAACAGTAAAGAAACTCTGACCTCAATTCAGGCACCAACAGATTTATACACAAGCATTGTCACATTTGGTGCTGTGCACTGATAGAATTCTAAAGGGTGTCTATTACAACATTTATGATTTCCTCTGAATGTTTCCACTGCGTAATTGCCATAAACTGTTAATTACAAAAGTCATTTTCCTTCCAACACCCAGGGCTTTTTTTCAGGGGGAACTTGGGGGAACTCAGTTCCACCACCTTTGGCTCAGACCCTTTGGTGCCTGCTCATCACAATCACTTGTAAACATAGAAGTCTGGTTTCTGTGTTTAAAAGTAACAGCTCTGCACTCTGTGTGTAACCCCTGAACTCTGCACTCTGTATGTAATGCAATCCTGGTATTTAATGCCCCTTTAAGACCCTTCTACTGTTTGTGAAATCTGAACGGGGTCGTGGTTGAGTTCCGGCACCTATTTTCTTAGAAAAAAAGCTCTGCCAACACCTATTTGAAACAGGTATAGCTACAACATTACATGTCTTCATTAATCACAACCATTTACAGTATCTCACAAAAGTGAGTACACCCTCATATTTTTGTAAATATTTTATTCTATCTTTTCATGTGACACCACTGAACAAATGACACTTTGCTACAATGTAAAGTAATGAGTGTACAGCTTGTATAACAGTGTAAATTTGCTGTCCCCTCAAAAATAACTCAACACCAGCCATTAATGTCTAAACCGCTGGCCAAAAAAGTGAGTACACCCTAAGTTAAAATGTCCAAATTGGGACCAACTAGCCATTTTCCCTCCCTGGTGTCGTGTCACTCATTAGTGTTACAAGGTCTGAGGTGTGAATGGGGAGAAGGTGTGTTAAATTTGGTGTTATCGCTCTCATTCTCTCATACTGGTCACTGGAAGTTCAACATGGCACCTCATGGCAAAGAAGTCTCTGAGGATCTGAAAAAAATATTTTCTCTACATAAAGATGGCCCAGGCTATAAGAAGATTGCCAAGACCCTGAAACTGAGCTGCAGCATGGTGGCCAAGACCATACAGCGGTTTAACAGGACAGGTTCCACTCAGAACAGGCCTTCGCCATGGTCTGATGAGACCAAGATAAACCAATTTGGTTCAGATGGTGTCAAGTGTGTGGCCCGGCAGCCAGGTGAGGATTACAACTACAGTCAAGCATGGTGGTGGGAGTGTCATGGTCTGGGGTTGCCAGCACTGGGGAGCTACAGTTCATTGAGAGATCCATGAATTCCAACATGTACTGTGACATACTGAAGCAGAGCATGATTACATTCCTTCAGAGACTCAGCAGCAGGGCAGTATTCCAACATGATATGACACCAAACACACCTCTAAGACCACCACTACCTTGCTAAAGAAGCTGACGGTAAAGGTTATGGACTGGCCAAGCATGTCTCCAGACCTAAACCCTATTGAGCATCTGTGGGGCATCCTCAAACAGGAGGTGGGGGAACGCAAGGTCTCTAACATCCACCAGTTCTGTGATGTTGTCATGGAGGAGTGGAAGAGGACTCCAGTGGCAATCTGTAAAGCTCTGATGAACTCCATGCCCATGAGAGTTAAGGCAGTGCTGAAAAATAATGATGGCCACACAAAACATTGACACTTTGGGCCCAATTTGGACATTTTCACTTAGGGGTGTACTCACTTTTGTTGCCAGCTGTTTAGACATTAATGGTTCTATGTTGAGTTATTTTGAGGGGACAGAAAATGTACACTGTTATGCAAGCTGTACACTCACTACTTTACATTGTAGCAAAGTGTAATTTTCTCAGTGTTGTCACATGAAAAGTAATAATAAACATTTTACAAAAATGTGAGGGGTGTACTCAGTTTTGTGAGATACTGTAAGTAGGGATGAGCTGAAAACCCCCCTGTTCGGTTCACACCAGAACCTGCGAACACACCAAATGTTTGTGTGAACTTTAGAACCCCATTAAGGTCAATGGGACTTGAACGTTTGAAATCTAAAGTGCTAATTTTAAAGGCTAATATGCAAGTTATTGTCCTAAAAAGTGTTTGGGGACCTGTGTCCTGCCCCAGGGGACATGTATCAATGCAAAAAAAGTTTTAAAAACGTTAGTTTTTCCGGGAGCGGTGAATTTAATAATGCTTAAAGTGAAACAGTAATAGTGACATTTTCCTTCAAATTTAGTACCTAGGGGGGTTGTAAAGTATGCATGTGAAATAGTGCATGTTTCCCGTACTTAGAACTGTCTCTGCACAAAGTGTAATTTCTGAAGGAAAAAAAGTAATTTAAAAATGACTCGCGGCTATAATGAATTGTCGGCTCCCAGCAATTCAGAGAGAATTCATTCATAAAAAAAAAAGTGTGGGGGTCCCCCCAAATTCAATTACCAGGCCCTTCAGGTCTGGTATGCACATTAAGGGGAACCCCGCCCCCAAATATCCATCCCAGACCCTACTGGTCTGGTGTGGATTTTAAGGGGAACCCCATCCCAAATTTAAAAGAAAAATGGCGTGGAGTTCCCCCAAAAAATCCAAACCGCAGGGCGTAGAAAAGAGGGGGGACTAGAGAGCACCCCGCCCCCCCCCTCCTGAACCGTACCAGGGCACATGGGACAAGGGCCTCATCCCCACAACCCTGGCCGGTGGTTGTGGGGGTCTGCGGGCGGGGGATTATCAGAATCTGGAATACCCCATTAACAAAGGGGACCCCCAGATCCTGCCCCCCCTATGTGAATTGGTAATGTACCCCTACCATTTCACGAAGGAAGTGTAAATAATTGTAAAAAAACACACACACCGTGGAAAAAAGTCCTTTATTAAAAATAAAAAATAAATAAATCCAGCGGTGGTAATCCACTCTCGATCCCCGTTCCCCGCTCCAACGTTGTCGGTATGCAGCGACGGGTGATCTCCTCTCCGCCGGGGTCCAGCGATGAGAAGATCATCCAGGTCCGGGATTCAGAGCGCAGCATCGTCGGCAGCCTGTCTCCACCGGAGACAGCCCGGCGAATGACGCGGCTGGAGCTAGTGACAGTTCTTATATAGTTGTGGCGGGGCCACACATCACGTGACCCCGTCCCCCACTGACGCACCCTCTGCTACATCACTGGGGAAGCCCAGGCTTCCCCTTTGCGTCAGAGGGGGCGGGGTCTTGTGACGGGTGGCCCCGCCTCACCTATATAAGAATTCACTGCTCCTGAAAAACGGCCGTTTTTAAAACTTTTTTTGCATTGATACATGTCCCCTGGGGCAGGACCCAGGTCCCCAAACACTTTTTAGGACAATAACTTGCATATTAGCCTTTAAAATTAACACTTTAGATTTCTCCCAACTCAACTCAAACTCGAAGCTCATCCCTAACAGTAAGTTTAGTCTGGTTTAAACTATATTGCATTCCCTAATGAGGTAGTGGATAAGAGGTATTTGTGTCTCAATGCTTTTCATGGAAGAACTCTGCTTTTCAGAAGAGTGATCAAGTTGGTTTCTGACTTAGACATAAAGCCATTGTATATGTATAATACATATGCTTGCATAAGCAAGGTATAATCAACAAGACAAAATATATTATGCAAACATGTATCAATGTTCCAGAAGCACAGTAACTAAAATATATTTCTGGGATGAATGTAGGGGCACATAGAGTTTGACAAATCCCATAATAATACTTTGTACAAAATCCTTTGTTGGTAATGACAGCTTCAAGAAGCCTCCTGTATGGAGAAACTAGTCACATGCATTGCTCTGGGGTGATTTTTGCCCATTCTTCCACACAAACAAAGGTTCCATGCGCCTCTTCCATGAACTCTGATCATTAGTTATTTTCATAGATTTTCTATTGGCTTCAAGTCAAGTGATTGGCTGGGCCATTTTAGCAGCTTTTTTTTTCTTTATTTGAAACCAATTGAGAGCTTCTCTGGCTTTGTGTTTGGGATCATTGTCTTGCCGAAATGTTCACCCTTGTTTTATCTTCATCATCCTGGTAGATGGCAGCAGATTTTTATCAAGAATGTCTTCGTACATTTGTGTATTCATCCTTCCTTCACTGATATTTACCAGTACCGTATGCTGAAAAACATCCCCACGCCATGATGTTCCCACCTCCAAACTTCACTGTTGTTATGGGGGTGTTTTTGGGGTGATGTGCAGTTGCATTTGACCTCCCAACATGGTGTGTATTATAGCATTCAAAGAGTTAAATTTTGGTCTTATCTGACCAGACTATCTTCTCCCAATATTTCACAGGCTTGTCTAGATGTTGTGCAGCAAACTTTAACCACTTCAGCCCCAGACCATTTTGCTGGTCAATGACCAGAGCACTTTTTGCGATTCGGCACTACGTCACTTTAACTGACAATTGCGCGGTCATGCCACGTGGCATGAAATAGAGCTTTCTTTTGGTGGTATTTAATCATTATTTTTTGCGCTATAAACAAAAATAGAGCGACAATTTTGAAAATAATTATTTATTTTTTACTTTTTGCTATAATAAATATCCCCAAAAAAATTATAAAAAAAAAATGTCCTCAGTTTAGGCCGATACGTATTCTTCTACATATTTTTCGTAAAAAAATCGCAATAAGCGTTTATTGATTGGTTTGCGCAAAAGTTATAACGTCTACAAAATAAGGGATAGTTTTATGGCATTTTTATTAATATTTTTTTTTACTAGTAATGGCGACGATCAGCGATTTTTATCGGTACTGCGACCTTATGGCAGACACATCGGACATGTTTGACACATTTTTGGGACCATTGGCAGTTTTATAGCGATCAGTGCTATAAAAATGCATTGATTACTGTAAAAATGACACTGGCAGGGAAGGGGTTAATACTGGGGGGCGATCAAGGGGTTATTATGTTCCCTCATTGTGTTCTAACTGAAGGGGGGTGGGACTGACTAGGGGAAATGACAGATTGCTGTTCATACATTGTATGAACATACGATCAGTCATTTCTCCCCCTGAAAGAACCGTGAGCTGTGTGTTTCACGAGCAATCACGGGTGCCCGGCGGTGATCGCGCCCGCCAGGCACTCGCATCGGCACCAGGGGCGAACAGGGGGCGCACGCGCCAAAATCACGTTATATTACATGATTTTGCACAGCTGAGCCGACCTGCCGCCGTAAAACGGCTGTGGCAAGCGGTTAAAAAAGCTTCAACATGCTTTTTCTTCAGCAATAGAGTCTTTCGTGCTTAATGTACATACAGACCATGGCAGTTGAGTGCATTACATATTTTTTTCTTTGAAACAATTACACCTGCTAATTCCAGGTCTTGGAAGTGGTCCTTGGCTCTTGGACAACTCTTCTGATCATTCTTTTCCCTCCTATGTCAGAAATCTTGCAGGGAACACCTGGTCGTGGCTGGTTTATGCTGAAATTATGTTCTTTTCACTTCCGGAATATGGCCCCAACAGTGCTCACTGGAACATTCAGAAGTTTAGAAATCCTTCTGTAACTAATTCTATCAGAATGCTTTGCAACAATAAGGTTGCAAGGGTCTTTAGAGGTTTTTTTTTCTTTTACCATCATAAGATGTTTCTTGTGTGCACCTCCCTTTTTCCCTGTGTCATTCATTTTACTACACATAACTTATTTTTGTTGTATGTATGGATTGCATGGGCTGCTACCAACATGTGGTAAAATTCCTTGTCAATAGCACCTTTAGAAATATATTTACCTAGAAAAATGGTGGTGATGTGTCCCCATACTTATTTTGGCCGCTGTGTATATATCTATATATATATATATATATATACCAAAGACATCAAGCTACACGAAGGGGGGGTTGAAACAACACAGAACCAGGGAGATGGATGGGGAAGTCTGACATAAGAGGATAGCCCCCTTGGGCAGCAGATAGCATAAGTCTCACTTAGGTGTCAATATGTTCAGTTACTTAGGGAGATCTCCAGTGACCATTTCCCAGATCCACATCCTGTAATTGTACATTAAAAGCATTAAATAAAATAACAGCATTTGAATCCAAGAAGAAATTCAACTACAGTATAATTCAGTTATTATACAGGAAGCATATATTTACATATGATATATACAAGTACCATAACCGGTTTCTTTATGACAGTGGTTTAATGCACTTGGGTGATTGGAGAGGAGTGCCTGGTGTCCAAAAATGTCTCACTTGATGAATTTTATGTTTTTTATTGAAGATAAAAGCATAGATGTATTGAAGCCAATATGTTTCAGGGTAATTGCCTTCCCTTTCTCAGGGCTAGTATGTATTTATAATAATTATAAAAATATATACAGGCATACCCCACTTTTAAGTACACAATGGGACCAGAGCATGTATGTAAAACGAAAATGTACTTAAAGTGAAACAATACCTTTTTTCACTTATAGGGTGTAGTGGGGTTGTTAGGAGCTGTAGTTAAGGTCTCAGGGGCTGTAGTGGGGGTGTCATGGGCACACTGGAACAAGGTGGGGTATGCTCTCGGAGCTTCAGCTCTTTCTACTGCGGCTGCAAAATGTCTGTACAGTGCTTGTAAGGCACTTTACATACACTCACAGGTATGTCCTTACTCGCGAGTGTATGTAAAGTGAGTGTACTTAAAGCGGGGTATGCCTGTATATATTTTTTTTAAATACCTAGATCAAGATCAAATACCTAGATCAAGATTTGATCTAGGTCAGTGCCAGGGTTAGTGTTTGGGTTAAGGTCAGGATCGGAGGTCATGGTCTAAGGTCAGGGTCAAAGGTCAAGGTAAAGGCCTGGGTCAGTATTTTTTGGACAGTATTTTTTTTTAAATTAGTATTAGTGTCAGTGTCAGTGTGTTTTAGGTTGGATTAAAAAAAAAAGCAAAGTGTACATTATTGTTTCTGGGCTGTACTACGGGTACAAAAAGACAACTAACATACACATATGTGGTATCGCTGTGATCATCGAAAGCAGGAGAATGTATTTTGGGTCATTATTTGGTGGTATGTTATGGTAGTAGCAAGAAATATACAGTTAAACTTACAAACATATTTTTCTTTTTACTATTTTGGGCAGTTTTTCTTTGAAAAAATGTATTGAAAATCAGAAGATATCCATTACCATTTTACCATTCCACCAAATTAAATGTCAATTTGTCCCGAAAAAAACACAAGGTATAGTCCACCTGGATGTACAAAGTAGTTGTGATGATATGTACAGTTTTACTAATACATGTCAACAAATGCAAAATTGAGCTTAGGCATTTAGATTTGTTTTACCCTATTCCCCTGTACACACGATCGGTTCATCCGATTGAAAACGATCTGATGGATTTTTTTGTCAGATATCCGATGAAGCTGACTTTCATCAGTCTTGCTTACACACCATCAGTTAAAAAACGATCGTGTCAGAACGCAGTGATGTAAAACACAACGACGTGCTGAGAAAAATGAAGTTCAATGCTTCAGAGCATGCGTCGACTTGATTCTGAGCATGCGTTGATTTTTAACCGATGAAGGTGCCCACAGACGATCGTTTTTTTTTCTATCGGTTTTTTTAACCATCAGATAATTTTAAAACAAGTTCCTAGTTTTTTCACCGATGGATAACAAGCCGATGGGTCTCCACACACGATCGGTTCATCTGATAAAAACTGTCCATCAGACCGATCGTGTGTACGCGGCTTTTAGGCACAAAGAAGTTAAAGAGCTTAACCATCAACAGATATATTAGATAGATATGTTTGCTGCCAAAAACATGTGGTATATAAGAGTTTGCACATGTTTGGGAATTATGACAACAGGTTGATTTAAAGGGGCCCACTTGTATTTTTTTTTTCTTTTTTTAGGAATATTGGTTATTTTTACTGAATATTAATAAATTCTGCACTCTCACACAAAAGATCCAAACCTTGGGGCAAGTTCCTATTTCATTCTTACCATAGCCTCAGAAGCATGACAAAGATTCTCAGGATACATTTTAGAAAGCCTGTCTGGGGCTAGATACCAAGGTGACAGAAACTTATAATTACCGTAGTTACAATTTTTTGAAATTTCAAAATGCCCTTATGTACAGTATTCTAAAGGTCCACTCATTCCAGACTTCATCTGTGATCTCAATCTACAAATCGTTATATACCACCTCTCTGGGTCACTCCCTGTGAACAAGCAAGGATGCAAGAAAATGATTAATTTTGACATTTGAGGTTGCTGAATAAAGTATGCCTTTTTTGTCAAGGAAGTGCCCAATGAGGTATAATTCCTTATCTAGCCAGTTTTGAAATCATTTGACCCACAACAATAAAATGCTTTCCGATAAGCGTGCTGAATATTGGTGTGTCTGTCTCAGGAGGGTGTTTGTGGGCTGCTTGAGTTTGCCCTTGGCCATCTGCCAAGTGTACAGGTATGGAGGGGTCTCTATGTAGTGTCAGGGAGCTGTTGGGTCCTCTATAGCTTCTAAATTCAGCAGAAATTGGCAATCACACTGCAAACTAAGGGATTAGAAAATCCGCCATCCCTGGCTCCAAGGCATGCACCCATATCATATTTACTATATTTTTAAGAGCAGTGAGTAAAGCCTCATACACACGATCAGTCCTTCTGATGAGAACGGTCTGAAGGACCGTTGTCATCGGTTAACCGATGAAGCTGACTGATGGTCCCTCGCGCCCACACACAAATAACCGATCGTGTCAGAACGCGGTGACGTAAAACACAACGACGTGCTGAAAAAAATGAAGTTTCAATGCTTGCAAGCATGCTTCGACTTTGATTCTGAGAATTGCACGGATTTTTAACCGATGTTTGTGCCTACTAACGATCGGTTTTGACCTATCGGTTAGGAATCCATCGGTTAAATTTAAAGCAAGTTGGCTTTTTTCTAACCGGTGGCTAAATAACCTATGGGGCCCACACACAGTCGGTTTGGACCGATTAAAACAGTCCATCAGACCATTGTCCTCTGGTTAACCTATCGTGTGTACTGCAAAATATCCAAACAGCTAATATGCGAGTATAGACATAAGATATCTGGCCAGTACTACAGTGTTATGCCATAACATGGATATGAAGATGGTAGCTCACACTGTGTGCCATCATTGTGGCATTGAGAATGAATAGAAACTAACCATACAGCCTTAACAATTTAGGTAAGATGAGAATTTTTGTAGCTCAGATGTGTAACTTATATCTGCATTTATCCCAGGATGCATTTTTGCCTACTGTGTTTACCAGAACATTGGAATATGTGTGTAAAATGTATTATGCCTTGCCGAATGTAACCTTACCTATGCAGGTGTATGTATGTGTAGTTAAAAATCTACAGTAAGTATACGTATACATTGTTTTAGGTCTAATTCAGAAACAACCTTGATCATTCTCTTTAAAAGTAAAGTTCACCTATGAAAATTCCTGACAGAGAAATATTTCTGATCCACCACCTAATTAGAGCATGCAATCTCTGATATGGTCATCTAAATCAAAATGGTTGTAATATGTGAAGAAATGTGATGGTATAGCTATAAATACTGTAACCTCATAAAACTTAAAGGGTCACTAAGGAATTTTTTTTTTTAGCTAAATAGCTTCCTTTACCTTACTGCAGTCCTGGTTTCATGTCCACATTGCTCGTTTTTGCTTGATGTTGCTGAAAAACTGCTCTGTTCTGAGCACTTCCTGGTTTTCTGGCTCCGTATGAAAAAAGTCATGGGAGAGTTTAGGTTAGTTTTTCCTGCCATGACTCTCTATGGCACTGTCCAGCACAGAGGCATAAAAATAACATGCAAAGACTAAACTACTTTCAGTTTTGTTATGCATCTAAGAGGCACATTATATGATTGATTTTTATCTATTTTTAATCGTTTTTAAAAGGAATCAGTTAACTTTTATGTCTCTTTACCCTGTAAAACAGTCATTTCAGCAAAAAACTTTTTTTTCCTTTAGTGATCCTTTAAGGTTCTCTGAGGCCTCATACACACGACCGAACATGTCCGATGAAACTGGTCGGTGGGACTAGTTTCATCGGACATGTTCGGTCGTGTGTACGGGCCTAACGGACCGTTTTACGGCCGAGCGGACAGGTTTTCAGCGGACAAAAGTTTCTTAGCATGCTAAGAAACTTGTCCGCTGGAAACATGTCCGAGGGTTAGTACGACTCATCGGACATGTCCGAAATCCCGTGCATGCGTCAAATTGTTTCGACGCATGCGTGGAAGCATTGAACTTCCATGTCAGAGAACGTCGGTGTCTTCTACGTCACGCGTTCTCTGTCCGCGGGGATTTTGGTCTGATGGTGTGTACACACATCAGACCAAAAGCTCCCAGCAGGACATGTCCGCTGAAAACGGTCCGCAGACCATTTTTCAGTGGACATGACTGCTCGTGTGTACAAGGCCTAGTCTATCCGGTGTTTCCTGTAATGGGTGCTGGCTGGACAGGGGTCTGTCTAATGCCTCACGTACTGTGGATATGTGTAGCAAGTAAATAAATAAACCTCCCAGTAATGCTATTTGTAGGCTGCAGCTAGAGGGAGCCTAATGATAGTAGCGCGGCTTCAGGAGACTAAAAACAACGAGTTCACATTCAATTTGGGAAGCAAGTGAGCCATAGTGTGTCTCCTCTTTGATACAAGTTAGTCACACTTTGTTTTTTTTATTTTCTTGTTAGAGCCCATTCACACCTTGGCGTTTTGTCGCCTGTAGCGCGACGCTCACAGATGCCAGAGGGACGAAAATACATGAAAGGCAATGGGGATGGTTCACATCTGCACGCTGATGCGCCCTGACGCCCGTAGCCAAAAAAAGTTCCGGACCCTTTTTTGTCGCGCAAATCGCGCGATTTGGGCGTATTTGAGCGTTTTTTGTTTCCCATTGAAATCAATGTAAAACGCCCGATACGCGCGTATTGCGCGACAACAAGCATTTGTACAAGCGTTTTGACGCCTCTGCTGCTCAAATTGAATACAGGAAATGTAAAAAAAAAGTACATAATTTCAAACAGGAAGTCCAAAAATCACCATTTTCCATAGGAGTATATCACACAGCAGCATGGATTCACGACATGGATGAAACCCTCTCCCTCCTAGACCCTGAAAAATGTATCAGGATGGGTCAAGGAGCCCCCTGCCTTCATGACATTAAGCATCCATCTTACAGTCTGCGAACCGTTCGGAGGAGGGCATGGGACCAAATTGGCTCTCAGATTTACCAGAACCTGGACCCAAATAACAGATACGGATAAAAAAGGTAAACTCCTGCAAACAGTAAAAATGAACATAAGTAGATAATATTTTTTTTTTTTGGAAATTCAATGTTTGTAAACCTATGGTTTTTGACTTTTATCTACAGGAAGACTATTCTGTAGGTATATTCTCAAGACTGTGACATTATGGCTGGACACATCGTACACTTTTGACACAATTTTTAACGCCTTTCACATTTTTTTGCACTAATGTGACTGGGGGAGGGAATTGCTTAATACTAGGGGGGTGAGGAAGGGAAATGTGTACTCAATATAGTGTTCTAACAGTGGGGGAAGGGGGTGACTGGGGAGGTGACAGACCTGTGTCACTATTTGCAAGAGACACAGATCGGTCTCCTCTCTCCCTCACATGACGCTGTCATTTTGTTAGCCGCCAATGAGAAATGATCTCATCTGTTTACATATGAGATCATCTCTAATTGGCCGCACAGATTTTCTATTAAACGGTCACTCAAATGTGTCTTTCACAGTGTTCTGTCATTTGATGTGTCCAAGGTACACGGCCAGCACAGAAGTTCCCCGCTGGGCGCTCAGGAGCGCGCGTGGTGAACGAGGGAAGGGTCAGCCGTACAAATACGGACCACCACAGAAGTAGAAACACCCTGTGGCCGTATATGTGCTGACGGCCGTCTTGAAGTGGTTAAATAAAATATCTATTGCCACCACCTTTTGTAAGCACCTATGCTGCTGCACGAGTGCAGATTGGCCGTTTTGCTAGCCTTTATCCGGCCCTTTGGGACACAACACCTTCCAATGTCATGACGCACTATCCCCCCCCATTGACAACAACAATGGGGCACTGTACTGTAGTATTCACTGATAACAATGATGGTATACTATTCACCTAGGAGGATTAGTATACCATCATTGTTATCAGTGAATAATACAGTACAGTGCCCCATTGGGGGGATACTCCCCATCCTAGTAACACCAACCCTAATGTTCCCACTGAGGCAGGACCCGGTGAGTTGTTCTTCCCATCCTGACACTCTGACCCCGATTTGATATCATAGGGAAAATTCACCAAAAGTTAAAAAAAATATCAAAATAAAATAAACATGAGACTTCTTATACATAAATCAAATATTTTTATTTTATCACAACAGCATATTCACAAAAAAAGAATAATGTTAATAATTAAATAGAATCCAGCTGCCATGGTACCTGTCCTGCAGGAGACATGAAATATGCCGCATACTGACATATGAACGCGGACATATGAACCCTGCCTGTTTCCCACGGACACCAGTCAACTGAGCTCTTTGCAGAGTCTCAGAAACGCGCTCTTCAAAATCAAAGCCATCGCGCTGCCTCACAAAGTTGTGCAAGGCACACGCAGCTTTGACAGCAGTGACGGCATTCTGCATGTTTAAACACTATGGGAGTGTGCAGGAGCCGCCACTTATTGGCAAGTATACCAAAAGCGCATTCAACTACTCGCCGTTGCTCTGGTTAGGCGGTAGTTGAATACGCTCCTCTCCTCTGTTAAACTATGACCCGAATAGGCCGTAGGAGATTTGTCCCCAAAGAAAAGGCCTCATCAACCCACAAATACACTGGGTAGGGGAGGGCCATTTGTGCCTGGGAGTGGACTGCATTCTGGTAGGTCAAGACCATCTGTTCGCAGCATTTGACCAAAGAAGAGTTCCCAAAGATAGTTGAGTCCACGCTGCTGCCATATGACCCAATGTCTATGTATGTAAAACATAGTTTGCATCAGCCACAGCCATCAATACAAATGAGAAGTATTTCTTGTAGTTGAAGAATTCGCTTCCACTTGTCATGGGCTTCACAATCCTAATGTGCTTCCCATCTATTGTTCCGACACAATTGGGAAAGTTGCAGCGTTGCCAGTATACCTCCGCAATCTGTGGCCCATTCCTGTGCAGTAGGTTTCTTGAACACTACTTCCTGGAGAACCTCCCATTATAGCGAGCAGTGTCACGTATGATGTAACTCGCTGTAAACTTGCCTATACGGAAGGCATAATGTAGACTTCCTAGAGACTGTCCAGTCGATAATACCTACAAAGACAATAATATATATTATTTTATTTCGTTTTTGACAGTTTTAAAATGAGAAAAATAAGTGGAAGAGTATTCGTGACGCCTATACACGCTATTTGAGAGTTCTAAGGAATACCAGGAGTGGATCGTCGGCATGTGCCCGAAGGAATATATCCATGCGAAGGAATTGGAATTCCTTAGACCTTCATTGACTTTGGCGAGGTAAAACTATTATCTGTACTAAGGACAGTAAACGAAATTATACGTAAGTTATAATAACTCATTTATATTTTCAGCACTGAAAACAGCTGGGAGAAGCAGCTCCAACCGCCCCTGTCGGGATGGATACCTGCAGCATAAATTCTGCCGATCAGGCAACTGGCGGGTCTGGAGCCGGAAAGCCAGTTGGCCACTTCGTCACAATCCACGACGGCAACACCTGTGGGAGAGGAGGAGTCCACACCAAGGCCGTTACCGCGTGTAGCTGCGAGAGAGGGACAGAAGGAAGGCTCCGGATCCAGACCCCAATGTGAAACTAATGCTAGAGATAATGGCAGACATGAAAGAGAGAATGGGTACTAACCGTTCATAGGGACACATGTCTGCCAAATGTCTGGGGGAGCTGATGGACAGGGTTCCGGAAAAGGCTACAAGATGATATGTTGGCAGGTACCATATGGTACATTGCCACATTCATACCACCAGAGGAACCCTACCAATCCCATAACCACCACCACCCTATGGTCCCTATGCTACCCACCCCCTGCAACATCTGTCAGCACCACATTTCCTCACTTCACAGCACACCTTTTCCCAGCCACCTACCTAACCCACTCCACCTACCTGACTCAGACGACAATCACTTTCTACCACCCTCATCTACCAACACCCCTTCTGCATACACTACTCTTACTTACCACAACAGTTCCTGATTTCACGCACCTGCAGACACAAACTTCTACCTACCCTCCTCAGACTACCCAAACACTTTCACCTTACACACACACACAGACGACACCTTCTGCCTACCATCCTTCGACTTCCCAAACACTTCATCTGCCGACACAACCTACCTTACTTATTACCCTTCTCGGACAACATCGACTTATTCTGATTACCCACACCTGCCTACACTCCCACCTTACAATGCCAACCTACACCAACACCACCACCACCACCACCAGCAACGCCACCTTCCCGTTGGCCGCGTGCTAGTACGTCTACTTCCAACTGGTCACGTTTTGGCCAAGCAATACATGCTGGCATGTCAGTAGATGACACAGGGGAATCCCCTAAAAGTTTCCAAAATCTGTAATTAATAAAAAACTGTTTCTATGAGCAACGTTGGCTTGATTTCTTTTTGTTGACAAAAATAAAAAAACACATAAAAAATTTGATGAATATAGTTTTGAATATTCTGTATAAAAAAATAAAAAAATGTTGACCTTCTAAAACGTGTGTTTTTTAATATTCGATGCATATACAAATATATTAGTATTGGGTAATGTATGCAATAGTGTTTGGTGTGTTTGGTGTCCGCCTATCACGTAGGCCCTCTCGTCCTCGGACGAGAGGGCCTCCGTGATAGACGAACACTGAACACAGTGCCTCATAGGACGCTGAATGTTCGCCTATGACGAAACAGAAGATGTAGGAGGCAGGCTTTTGAAGAAACGTACGGCCACGATTCGCAACGGTAAGGGCACGGTCTGATCATGTAATGGGGCAGGTCCTGGACATGTAGTGGGGCAGGCTGACATGTAATGGGGCTCAATCTGGCATGTAATGGGGCACAGTCTGGAATGTAATTGGGCACAGTCTGGCATGTAATGGGGTAGGTCTGGCATGTAATGGGGCACAGTCTGGCATGTAATGGGGCAGGTCTGGCATGTAATGGGGCACAGTCTGGAATGTAATGGGGCACAGTCTGGAATGTAATGGGGCACAGTCTGGCATGTAATGGGGCAGGTCTGGCATGTAATGGGGCACAGTCTGGAATGTAATGGGGCACAGTATGGAATGTAATGGTGGCACCGTGAGGCGAGTCATGAATAGTAGGAAGGGGGTAGTCTTATACGGTGAGTATATCACAAAACCAACATTTTGGATGTAAAATTAGGGGGTCGTCTTACACACAGTGGTCTTATACCCCGGAAAATACGGTAGCTTTCTTTTGGGTTTTCTACAATTTTGATTTTTATTTATTTTATGGGCACTAGAGCATCATTTTGGAAAAAAAAAAAAAAAAAAACGTATATCAGCACAATAAATTTGACAAAGATTTTTAACCTTACGTCAGTATGATGATAAGTCGCTCCACAGGGGGTATGGAATTGCAGAAAAAGGTGTCCATCCTCTGTAATCTACCGCTGAGCAGTTCAAGCAACTCATCGAAGCTGTTAATAAAAATAAATGGGGTTTTTAGTGGACATGGAAAGGTACAATGTCAAAAAGAATGAATTACAGATACTTTTTACTAACCTTTTCATTGACATCCTGGTGTAGTCCAGAAATTTCTCCTCGTGCTCTCGGAGATCTTTATAAAGGACCCAAAATTGGCCTGTCTCTTCCCGACCGGCAATAACAGGGTGGATCAGTATCTCCGTGCCCTCTTCCTTCTCCTCTGTCCCTGGTATAGCATATACGAGGTGGCAGTGGCTGCTGCCAGCATACATGCCATCTCATCGTCGCTCATTTTCTCAGTGTGGAGTCGGAAGCACAATGATGACCCGGAAGAGGTATATTCACACAGGAAGAGGAAAAAAAATCCTAGGATAGCAACAAGTGATGTCAGGGATGATCATTTTTCCTATTGGATTATATGAAATACGACGAGGTACAAAAACGTCGGAAGACGCTGTATGCAAACCCGCGCAAACGCGCATTTACGCGCAACAAAACGCCAAAAAAAACGCCGGAAAACGCCGCTATTGCCTACGCCTAGGTGTGAATGCAGCCTTAGGCCCCATACACACGATAGAATCCATCCGCTGAAAAATCCCAGCGAATGGGTTTCAGCGGATAGATCCTATGGTGTGTACACTCCAGCGGATCTGTTTCCGCGGATATTTATCCCCTGGGATGGATTTCCAGCGGATAAATATTTGATGACATGCTATCAAATCTATCCGCTGGAATCCATCCCAACGGATGGATCCGCTGGTCTGTACAGACTCACCGGATCCATCCGTCCGAAGGGATCCCCCGCATGCATCGTAATGATTCGACGCATGCGTGGAATTCCTTATATGACTGCGTCACGCACGTCGCCGCGTCATCATCACGGGGACGGCGCGACACATCATCGCCAGAGGATTTCGGCGCGGATTTCGATTCGATGGTGAGTACACTCCATCGCATGGAAATCCGCGCAAATGTTAGTACTGGTAACTCGCTAATACAAATTGATGTGCTTTTGCATGTGGCCTGCGCTGCCACTATAAAGAAAGTAATCATCTGTGTAATGTGATCCATTCCTGTGTAAAACATTAAACCTGGGAAGAAAGTGAGCAACAGAGTTTTATGTTTCCTCTTTGATACAGATACTGCTGGCTGCATCTTTGTCATATCTTGCACTCAGATCACAAATAATCCTGTAACATATGCGTAGAGGGAGGTCCCAAACACTGCACACCTAACAAAGTCATTAAAAAACAGGTGAAAGCAGCTTTAGTCAGCTTCATACAAAGCCATGGCACTGACACGCTGCACTTTGCCCATGGAGCTTAATCGTGATTAACCATGATTAAGCCTTAAAGGGGTTGTAAAGGTACACTTTTTTTCCCTAAATAGCTTCCTTTACCTTAGTGCAGTCCTCCTTCACCTACCTCATCCTTCGATTTTGCTTTTTAATGTCCTTATTTCTTCTGAGAAATCCTCACTTCCTGTTCTTCTGTCTGTAACTACACACAGTAATGTGAGGTTTTCTCCCTGGTGTGGAGTGTCGTGCTTGCCCCTCCCTTGGACTACAGGAGTAAAGGAAGCTATTTAGGAAAAAAAATGTACCTTTACAACCCCTTTAAGAGTGGGGTGAAACGTGTTGGAGTATGGCTTTGGATGAAGCTGGCATTTAAGGAATAAGTACAGTTAAGTGTACTAGCCTCTATTTTTTACAAGTAGAAAATGTGTATTGGGAGAAAAAAAAGACAGATACAAGCAATGCTACTCATTGAATACAATAAAATAACAAGAGAAACACAAGTATAGGCCAACCAATGTACTAACCTCTTTATTTACAAATTCATAGTTGAATACTCTGAGGCAGCAAGTCAGAACATTTTTTTATTTTTTATTTTTTATTTTAGTGACATCTTATAGTCATAAACTGAAAGATTCATAAAGCATATTAGCTAAGAATGTCTATTAGTTTTAATAAAAATCAACATAATAATTTTTGAGCTGTCCTGTCTGTCATGTTTTTCCTAATGAGTAAACATTAGTGAGTTGTAAAACAAAAATTAACAGCAGTATGTAATGTAAAACCTCCGAATTAATCATTCTTTATTCAACATTGAGGAAGAAAAAAACTTCATGATAGCTTTTATTTCAATCAGTGATCATAATGTGCATGCAACTTAACAGAAGCTAAATATATTTGTTGTACCAGTTAATAATGTTAATTAGCATAGCTTGTTAGCCAGGACATTATTCAGTGTATTTGTTAGCGTGAATGAATGAATACAATACTACAATACAATACAATAATATAATAGTGATGATTCATAGGATATGATGCATATGAGTCACCAAAAATCTCATCCCAAATGAAGGGGAGGGGGAGGAGGGAGGAAGATGGGGGACAGGTAATGGGTTTGGGAAAAGGGAGGGGGTAGGTTGAGAGGGAAGGGTTAAATGAACAGCTAGTGAAACATATTGTTACCCACAGGAACCAAAAAGAGGAGAAAGAAAAAAAAAACAGTCATCGTTAGAAAAGCATTCAACAGGTATCAGTCTTGAGTGTACCTTTAGGGTCATGGGGCCATAAATACCAGATGCTATAAAATATAGTAATAGTTAGATCCCTAGATGTCAATAGTCTTTCCATATCACATTGGTGATTTAGGACAGGCAAAGTATCAACAATACAGCAGTGGGTTAAGGAATTTGAAAGTCTAATAGTACTAAGCTTTTCGGCAAAAACAAGTGGACAAGGATAGTTTTATTATCTGGGGGCGAAAGTTTAATAACAACCTGCAATAAGTCAAGTGTTTGATCAGGTGTAACCTGGGTCCCCAAATATTAGAAGCCATGGTAAAAATCTTATTCCAATATGAACAGATAGTCTTGTCGCTCCATAGTATATGAGCTAATGAGTCAATTTCACTATATTATCTCAACAAGCAGAGAGTGGGGGAGGGATACAATTTTGTGAGGGTGTACAACTTTTTGATTTATACAGTGAGTAGTCCTATCGGTTGTGATGAATGCAAACTTCCAGGAGGAGTCAGCGTGTGAGATGCCTAACTCCAATTCCCATTTACACATGGTGATAGAGTTAGAGAAGTCTGCATTACTATTCAATAGATTGTAGAAGAAATATATGCTTTTTAAGTAACATTTTTTGTCAGTGAAAAATAGGTAAATGAGCACAGCTATATTGATATACAGGGGCAGAGGGTGTTTCCTAAAAAAGTGATGGATGCAGATATATTGGAAACAATTCAAAGACATTAAATCGTATTTATCACATAGTGACTCAAAGACGTATATAATATGATCAGTGTAAAGGTCAGGTAGTTGGGTAATACCTTTTGATCTCCAATTGTGTAGGTTAAGGTCCCAAAGAAAATGTTATGGAAAATCAATAGGTCAGAAGAATCTTTTGGGTGTGTGTGGAAGCTAGCAAAGGTCAGTGAGAATTTAGATAATGTTTTAAATAATAGAGCAGTTGGGGGGGTAAGGAAATTCTAATTTAGGTGTTAGGAGTGTGAGGTGAGGATTTTTATTCTTGAAGGAGAAGGACTCCATTTGTGAAGAAAATTTGTATGGGGAAGGGTTCCACCAATATTTAATTTGTTCCAGAATACAAACTTTGTAATAGTGAATAACATTAGGTAGTCCCATACTGCCATTAGCTTTAGGCCTGGTCATTATGTGAAAAGGACATCTAGGAAGTTTACTTCCCTATATAAAGTAAGTGAAGGTTCTCTGTAATGGGGTAAGGTATAAGGAAGGGAGTGGTATAGTAAACGTTTTAAATATATAGAGAATTTTAGGAACTCTTATCAGTTTGCTTCAGGAGCCAGAATATAGGTAAACTGTCTGGCAAGATGTGATTTAAGAGCAAGGGAGATGCATAGGCCCAAATTTGGGGATTTATTTGGGTTCAATTTGTAATAGAAGGCTTCTCTAAATTGAGTAATGCCGCATACACACCATCACTTTATGTGATGAAAAAAAAAACAACGTTTTTAAAAACGTCACTTTAAATGACCGTGTGGGGGGAAAAACGTCGTTTTATGTCTTCTGAAAAACGACAAAAAAAAATTGAAGCATGCTTCAATTTTATGTGTCGTTTTTCAAAACGTAGTTTTTTACTTCACAGAAATTGACCGTATGTAGCAAAAAACGTTGTTTAAAACAACGTTTTTACACCCGCCCATGCCCAGAAGCTAGTTATGAAGCGAGCTTCAATGGAAAAACGTGGTGAACGTAACCTCGCTTTGCTAGAACATTGTGAGAAAAACAATGGTGTGTAGGCAACTTCGTCTTTGAAAATTGAAGTTTCAAAAACTACGTTTTTTACTTCACAGAAAATGTCGTTTTTTTGATGGTGTGTACGTTGCAGTTCAAGGGGGGGAATATTGTTGGAAAGCATACAGATAACATCTTCCGCAAAGAGACTGAGTTTATGGTCATTGTTAGTGTTGGGTGAATGGTTTGACCCAAGCAGGAGTTCAGGCCGATTCATCTAACACCCGAATTTGCAGGGTGTTCTGTGGGTGTACCCCATACTCATTCCCATGGAGGGAGGGTCGGGAAATGACTTGACTTTGGTTAATGCTAAACTCTTATTTGGGTTAAATCTTTCATTTGGTCTCCCTCTAGATCTATAGGCTACAAAATTAGCTCAGATTGTGTGCACCAAATTTGTACATTATTTGCTGATTTTTACTGTGAAATAATCAGTACAGTTTCTGATTGATTTTTTTTTGTAAAGTCATTTGCTCTAATTTAAATTTCTTGATTAAAACCTGCCTGGCGTCTCCTTTTTGTCCCTCTAAGATATTAAAAAGTAAGGGTCCCAGCACTGATAACCTTAGACCATTCAGAATAAGAATCATTAACCACTACTCTCTACACCCACTGCAATGAAAACTTACGTCGGTGGCCTCCGGCGTAAGCCCGCGTAATTCAAAGGGGCGTGTGCCATTTAATTAGGCGCGCTCCCCGCGCCGGACCTACTGCGCATGCTCCCTTTTGAATTACCCGCCGTGCTTTGCGCGAAGTGACGTCATTTTTTCGAACGGCGATGCGCGTAGCGTAATTCCGTATTCCCAGACGGCTTACGCAAACAGCGTGAATTTTTAAATTTCGACGCGGGAACGACGGCCATACTTTATACAGCACATACGTGTGCTGTGTAAAGTTAAGGCACCCAAAATGACGACTAACTTTGCGATGGGAAACTAGACTAGCGGCGACGTAGCGAACGCGGAAAACCGTTGTGGATCGCCGTAACTCCTAATTTGCATACCGGACGCTGGTTTACGACGCAAACTCCCCCAGCGGCGGCCGCGGTACTGCATCCTAAGATCCGACAGTGTAAAACAATTACACTTGTCGGATCTTAGGGATATCTATGCGTAACTGGTTCTATGAATCAGTCGCATAGATACTCTGAGAGATACGACGGAGTAAAAAAAGGTTCATGAATTAAAAAATAACAAAACAGTAAAGTTAGCACAATTTTTTGGTATAGTGTGAAAGAAGATATTACGCCAATTAAACAGATACCCAACATGTCATGTTTTCAAATTGCACACACTCGTGGAATGGTGCCAAAAATGTTAAAATTTTTAGTTTAGAGTAACAGAGAAGGTTTAGCGCTAGAATTATTGCTCTCACTCCAACACACGCTGCGATTGTCGTGCGTGCCGTGTGTGGGATTTGATCCTGGGACCTGGTGTTCACGGACTGTTTTCCTATGTCCTGAACCCCCAGGGAACTTGTTTTAGATTTGAATCCTGGTTATTTTCTGCTTTATGTGTTTGATGTTGGCTCCACCCTGGGACCAGCTGTTTGCAGTTATCTAATCAGCAACCCTATCAATCTCCACTTCCTCTTCCTGTCCGTGCCCTAGTATAGGTTCCTGTTTATGGATGCGCTTAGTTTTGGTTGCAGACTTAGCTTGTTCTTGACTTTGACTTTATTTTTTTACTGACATTTTGTTTTTCATGAACTATTAAGCTAATATTGTGTGACAAAAAAAATTGGAACTACTATTATTTCATTTTCTAGGGAGTCTGCTATCAGAAAATATATAATGTTTGGGGTTTTAAAAAATATGTGAAAAAATGGGCAGTGAAAAGTTTCATCAAGAAAATAACATTAGAGTTCATTATTTGACAGAAAAAAAAACATATAAATTGTACTGACACAGTGCATACTATGAAAGCAATGTTTGTGGGCTGCAGATTCAAAGGAACACACCAGCCATCAATATTAGAGTGTATTATTTGACAGAAAAAATCCAAAAGTATTGTATAGAATCCATGTACACTACAGTATGTAAGCATCTTTAGAGGGACAAAAAGGAGACACCAGGCAGGTTATAATCAAGAAATTTAAATTAGAGTGAATTACTTCACACAAAAAAAAAAAAAAAATCAGAAACTGTACTGATTATTTCACATTAATTAAAGGGGTGGTTCCCCCTAAAACACATTTCTAACAATAGATTCGTAAGACCCGTTACACTGCGGGTAGGCTGGCTTTTTTTTTTTTTTTTTTTCGTACATACCGAGATCTCGGCGTTTCGTCCCTTGTCGGTGGGCGTTCCTAGTTGATTGACGTTCCTCGGACGGGCGCATACGTGACGTCACGACTTTCCGAAAGAAGCCGAACGTCGCTGCGCAGGCGCCGTATAGAGCCGACTCTATACGTCGCCTGCGCAATGACGTTCGGCTTCTGTCGGAAAGTCGTGACGTCACGTATGCGCCCGTCCGAGGAATGTCAATCAACTAGGAACGCCCACCGCCAAGGGACAAGACGGCGAGATCTCGGTATGTACGAAAAAAAAAAAAAAAAGCCAGCCTACCCGCAGTGTAACGGGTCTTACGAATCTATTGTTAGAAATTTGTTTTAGGGGGAACCACCGCTTTAATGTAAAAATTTGATGCACACAATCTGAGCTCATTTTGTAGCCTATAGCTCTAGAGGGAGACCAAATGAAAGTTTTAATGCAAATAAATGAGTTTAGCATTTAACAGTAGAAAGCAAGAACAAATAATATCATTCTGTTCAAATATCATTGCACATAAAAAAACAAGAAGTAATGCGTGAAACTGACGCACACTTTGTAAGTGGCTTTAGTAGGTTGCAGTTTCAGAAGGAGACACCAAGCACGTTTTAATTAATAAATCAACATCAGATGGTATTATTTATCAGAAAAAAAGCCACATAAATTATACTGACTTAACTCTATGTCAGCAGCTTTAGTACGCTTCCTTTAGAGGAAGACACCAGGCATATTTACAGTATAGCACTTACTGTATTTGCTGGCGTATAAGACTACCTTTTACACTGGCCAAAAAGCAGGGGTCGTCTTAAACGCCGGGTCAGCTACTCGGATGCCTGCTGGATGTGCGGTAATACTGTATGTAGCTTTGGCTACATACAGTATATACCACTTAGCCATCCCGGTGAGATATGTATTCAAATGAATACAGAGCCTGCTCGAATTGGAGTAACAACCTCTGCAAATCCGAGCAGGCTATATACAGTAGCCTGCTCGGATTGGCTTTGAGAGTCAGAGAGGCATGGGCTGATGATGTTACAGGCTCTGCCAATCCAAGCAGGCTTTGTATTCATTAATAGAATACATCGCTTGTCGTGATTGGTTCCAGCAACAAGCAAGAAGGAAGAATATGGCTCCAGCTCCAGCAAGAATGAAGAAGAATATGGCTCCAGAAGGAAGAAATATGAAGCGTCGGGAAGCCTTGGAAGGGGGGTCGTCTTATACGGTGAGTACAGGCAAAAAATCTTAAACTGTAAAATTAAGGGGTCGTCTTATATGCCGGTCGCCTTATACACCGGCAAAAATGGTATATCTGCTGTACTTCACAGAGTACATAGAACCATTCACATGAGTCCTTGCTCCTCAAAGGAGCTTGTATATATGAGGGTCCAGTTTCTAAAAATTTCACCTCACCTTCCAGTATGGTTTTTCGATTTATAAAGGAAACAAGTAATTAAGGGCCAGATTCAGGTACAAATGCGGCAGCGTAACGTATCCCGTTTACTTTACACCGCCGCAAGTTTTCGACGTAAGTGCTTGATTCACAAAGCACTTGCCTGTAAACTTGCGGCGGCGTAGCGTAAAGCCGTCCGGCGCAAGCCCGCCTTATTCAAATGGGGAGTGTACCATTTAAATTAGGCGCGTTCCCGCGCCGAACGTTCTGCGCATGCTCCGTTAGGAAATTTCCCGCCGTGCTTTTTGCCTGAAATTACGGCGCCTCAACATGTTTTTTTAAGGGCGACGTGCGTAACGTACTTTCGTATTCCTGGACGTCTTACGCAAAAAATAAATATTTGAAATTCGACACGGGAACGACGGCCATACTTTAACATGCAAAAGGTGATGATGTCTGCGCTGTGAATGATTACCACTGTGGGCAGGGGAGAGAGGAAGGTGAGGGGAAGGTGAGGGGGGGGGGAATTAAGGTTAAAGGGGGGGAGGGGGGGGTTGAAGTCAGGTGGGTCTCTGGAGCAGTAATAAAATCACAAAAATGGTAGAGGTGCAGTTGCAAAGTGGTGATTAAATCAACATAAACTAGACAAAACTGTGTATATCACTGAAGAGGACTGAGAAAAAAAAACCCACATACTTTAACATGGCTGTTCTAAATGTAAGCCATGAAAAAGCAGGCTAATGTTTGCGACGGGAAAAACTGACTAGCGACGACGTAAGAGAATACGACGAACGCGTGTACCTTCGTGGATCGCCGTAAGCAGCTAATTTGCATGCCCGACGCGGAAAACAACGCGAACTCCACCCAGCGGTCGCCGAAGTATTGCATCCTAAGATCCAAAGGCGTACGAAGCCGTACGCCTGTCGGATCTTAGCCAAAAGCCGTCGTATCTTTGTTTGTGAATTACAAATAAAGATACGACGTGGAAAATTTGAAAGTACGCCGGAGTATCAGCAGATACTCCGGCATACTTTTTCTGTGAATCTGGCCCTAAGTTCTTTGTAGGCAATTTCCTAGGTGGGATTCAAATCCTGGTCCCAGAAATACAAGAAAGGATTGTTAACCATTAGCTACCATGTCCCCCTTTGTAAAAATAAATTTGCCACCTGGCGCAAAAATAATGACATTGCATTTTCTGTGCCATTCCAGTGCACAGTATTCATTTTTTACAGTAACAGAATGATCCAAATGCTTCAGTAAAAGAAGGGTCTAAAACTTTAAAATAATAAAACAAGATAAATGTATCTATATTGTCAAATGGTAAAATAAAACTATACTGAGTGACACTTTGGGATAGAGGTGCAAGACAATATGATGCTGTTTTGTCTGTGAAGAGAACAATAGTAATGTTCCTGACAGCACTGACCAAGGGATTTGTTAACCCTGTCAAGAAAGTCAAAGTGAGCATGACAGACAGGAGCAAGTCAAGGAAGCATACAGTATGAAAGAAAACCATTATGAACCATCTTCTCTAAATAAAACTCTGAATGCAGAAAACATGTGTGCTTCACTTAACCAGAAGCCTATACAGCATATAGCAGCAATGGGGGACTGATTTATTATCATATTTGAGCAAAAATTTTATTGTTGACTAAAGAAACCAATTTGGTTTTATGTTTTAAATGAAAAATAATAGTTCTCCCTTACATCAAAGTCCACAGACTTCCACACAGTACACCCTTACAGTGTAAAGGGGAACTCTGCAGAACCCTGATGCAAGAGGGGCCGCTGCAGGCCATGATGTAAAGGGGAACGCTGATGTAAGGGGGTCTCTGGTCACCAGAGCTCCCACCCCGCTTACACAAGAGTCTAAAGAGTTCCCCCTTACATCAGAGGCTGCAAGATTCCCCTTTACAGTGCAAGGGGGAACTCTGATGTAAAGGGGAATGCTGTTGACCATGATGTAAGGGGGAATGCTGGAGACACTGGTGTAAAGAGAAACTCTGATATAAGGTGGTCTCTGGTCACCAGAGCCTCCCCTTACATCAGAGTACACAGTGGCAGACTCTGATGTAAGAAGGGAAACTCTGTGGACACTGATTTAAGAGGGAACATCAGGAACAGACCACCTTCCGCAGAGTGAATACACAAGGGTGGGGGGGATACTGATATAAGGGAGCATTTATATCAGTGTCCTCCCCTTACCATAGTGTATTCATTCCTCCTTACATCAGTGACTCCCCCCCCCCACAGACGTTGTGTGGCCTTTTTCGTCCACTGGCACCTACCTCTTATGCCATGTTTGCTCCAAGTTGCTTTCTCAGCCCCCAAGCACTATTGTCTTGATAACAGATAGCCCAGGTGACAACTCAGGCAGCTGCAGCCATGGCGGCAGTGGTGCTCCCGCTTCTGGGCCCTTGCTGAGTCCTCCCCTTCCAGTCCTGGCTGGCTGCAGTTCATAAAAGGCACCATGACTTCCTCCCCTTGCCCGATTGAGCTAGGTCAAGCTTCTCCAAACCTGGCCGGCTCTGGAACTGTACATGCAATGTTCTAAAGCCAGGTTGGTGGTCATAGTGTTTACAAGTGGCCACTGTCTGTAACAGACATTTATGGACAGTTTGTAAATCGCCCGAAATTTCCAAACTGTTGATAAATTTACAGACGGTTGCAAACCTGGTGTGACCCTCAAAGTCAAGTGGAAAAACAGGTCCCACCCCCGCTGTTGCCCACCACTGTCAGCACTACAGCTCCAGCTGCATTAATTTGTGAATCTAAGTGCTGTGGTTGGTTGCTAGGACTGCTCAGTGTCACAGCAACTAACTCACATGCTTGCTCTGCTCCCCCTACCCCAGTGTTTAGAACAGGAGGTTGGAACTTCCTCCTCCAGACCTGCTGCCAGTGCCACACCTCCTAGTTGTCACATGTAGATGGCGGCCGCACTGTGGAATGAAGTGGACTCTGATACAAAGAGAGTAAGGGAACTCCTGAGACCCTGATTCAATATTGTCGGGGGGGACATATGGTTTTGGAGACTTGGATGTAAAGGGTGAGGAGTCTAATGTTAAGAGCGGTGACTCTGGGGACCCTAATAAAAAGGAGGGTTAGCCCTGGTGACCCTGATGCAAAAGGGGTGTTTCTGTGGGCCCTTATATGAGAATTTGATCTCTGGGAGCCCTGATGTAAAGAGGGGCCTCTGAGAACCCTGATGTAGGGTAAGAGCTCTGGGAATGCTGAGGCAAGAGGACTGACTCTGGAAACCATGATGTAAGGTGGGGTCTAGGAACCCTGATACAAAGGGAGGAGACTTTGGGGACCCTGATGTAAAGGGGAGGGACTATGGGCACCCTGATGTAAGGGGGGTCTCTGATGAAAGGTGGTCGTGGCTCTGGAGACCCTGATGTAAGGTGGGTGACTCTGGGGAACCTGACATAAGGGGGACTTTGGGAACCCTAAATAAGGAGGAGGGTCTCTGGGGACCCTGATGTTGGGGTGGGCTCTGGGGTCCCTGATAAAAGTGGGAGAGCAGGGACTATGGGAACCAGGATGTATGTGGGATTTTGAAGACACTGATGCAAGTGGCAGACTTAAGGGAACCTGATGTAAGTTGGAGACCTTTTTTGTGTCTCGCTCCAGTTTGATCTTATAAATTTTGTGTAGAGTCTTTGAAATAGTGAATGAGGCAAAGGTCTCTAAAAGGTTGCCTCTGGCCATGTATGGCTTTTATGATACCCATTAGCCCTGGATAGGAATTTTATGGCACGCTGTGTATTCCTAATGGGTTTAATTGCCCTAAAAACCATGGGTGACAAAACTGAAGGATTTTTGTGACCATTTTACGATGGGTCAGAGGGAAGTGATAATCTATAGAGGTTTATGGTAAGCAGAAATTAACAGACATTAACAGAGAACCTCAATTAGATAATTTCAGCCCTGGTAAAGGCCTGTGTACTGGTGTCTGCTGTCTCTAATAGGGATGAGCCGAACACCCCCCCGTTCGGTTCGCACCAGAACCTTTGAACGGACCGACCGTACGCGTGAACATTTAGAACTCCATTGACATCTATGGGACTTGAACGTTCGAATTCAAAAGTGCTAATTTTAAAGCCTAATATGCAAGTTATTGTCGTAAAACGTCTTTGAGAACCCGGGTCTTGCCCCAGGGAACATGTATCAATGGAAAAAAAGTTTTAAAAACTGTCGTTTTTTCTGGAGCAGTGATTTTAATGATGCTTAAAGTGAAAAAAAAAATGAAAAATTCCTTTGAATATTGTACCTGCTGGGTGTCTATAGTATGCCTGTGAAGTGGCACGTGTTTAAAACTGTCCCTGCACAAAATGAGATTACTATAAGAAAAAAGTAATTTAAAACTGCTTGCGGCTTTAACCACTTACCCCCCGGAACATATTGCTGCCTAAAGACCAGAGTACTTTTTGCGATTCGGGACTGCGTCGCTTTAACAGACAATTGCGCGGTCGTGCGACGTGGCTCCCAAACAAAATTGGCGTCCTTTTTTTCCCACAAATAGAGCTTTCTTTTGGTGGTATTTGATCACCTCTGCGTTTTTTATTTTTTGCGCTATAAACAAAAATAGAGCGACAATTTTGAAAAAAATGAATATTTTTTACTTTTTGCTGTAATAAATATCCCCCAAAAATATATAAAAAAACATTTTTTTTCCTCAGTTTAGGCCGATACGTATTCTTCTACATATTTTTCGTAAAAAAAATCGCAATAAGCGTTTATTGATTGGTTTGCGCAAAAGTTATAGCGTTTACAAAATAGGGGGTATTTTTATGGCATTTTTATTAATATTTTTTTTACTAGTAATGGCGGCGATCAGCGATTTTTTTTTCGGTATTGCGACATTATGGCGGACACTTCGGACATTTTTGACACATTTTTGGGACCATTGGCATTTTTATAGCGATCAGTGCTATAAAAATGCATTAGATTACTATAAAAATGCCACTGGCAGTGAAGGGGTTAACACTAGGGGGCGGGGAAGGGTTAAGTATGCCTGGGTGTGTTCTTACTGTGGGGGGGGGGGTGGCCTCACTAGGGGAAACACTGATTTTCTGTTCATACATTGTATGAACAGAAAATCAGCATTTCCCCTGCTGACAGGAACGAGAGCTGTGTGTTTACACACACAGCTCCCGTTCCCCGCTCTGTACCGAGCGATCGCGTGTGCCCGGCGGCGATCGCGCCCGCCGGGCACACGCACGGGAGTCGGGGGCGAGCGGGGAGCGCGCGCGCGCGCCTCCGGCGGCGCGCACGCGCCCCCTAGTGGCGGCTATACGATAGGACGTATAGCTACGGGCTCTCGCCCAGGAGAGCCGACCTGCCGCCGTATAATGACGGTGCGCGGTCGGCTACTAGTTAATGTAATGTATGGTCCCTGCAATATGGATGAAAATCATTGAGAAAAATAGCACAGACACAGACAGTACACACACCACGTAGCTTTAGGTGCACACTGCAGAGGACATGTGCAGTACACACACCACGTAGCTTTAGGTGCACACTGCAGAGGACATGGGCAGTACACACACCACGTAGCTTTAGGTGCACACTGCAGAGGACACAGGCAGTACACACCACGTAGCTTTAGGTGCACACTGCAGAGGACACAGGCAGTACACACCACATAGCTTTAGGTGCACACTGCAGAGGACACATGCAGTACACACCACGTAGCTTTAGGTGCACACTGCAGAGGACACAGGCAGTGCACACCACATAGCTTGAGGTGCACACTGCAGAAGACACAGGCAGTACACACCACGTAGCTTTAGGTGCACACTGCAGAGGACACAGGCAGTACACCACATGAGAATACTGCAGCTAGCACAATCACCTGCCTGCCAGTAAATTAGGAAGTGCAGATCTAGCTAAACTATACAGTGTATAAATATGTATACAACACCTGGGATGCATATATATCCTCTACACACTGTAACTTTAACTGACTAGTCTGCCTGCCTGCTCTATCACCCTGGCTTTGGCCAATTATGGCTCTCCGTTTTTTGCAAGCTGTGATTGGCTAAGCATGCGGGTCATAGTGCATGCTTGGCCAATCAGCGATGCCGCAGTGAATTATGGGCCGTGAAACGCAACTCAAATTTGGAGCGAATGGCCCAAAATGTGGAACATGAGTTCGACTCGAATACGAAGCTCATCCCTAGTCTCTAAGTTGAGATTATGAAAGAATAGTTAATAATAGTGTTGAGCGGAAGACGCCATATTCGATTTTGCGATATATCACGAATATATAGACGAATATTCGTGAAATATTCGCTAACATTTTTTGCGAAATTTCGCTAATGCGAATGCGAAATTGATTGCGAAATTCTGAAACATTCAATTTCACCTGCCCTTTGGAAAAAGTGTGGTTTTACGTAATGGACCCTGCAACTAACAACAAGGTATTAATAAAATAAATACATTATTACATAGATTTGAGGGTTTACTTTGACCAATTTGTATATTGATTAGTTTAATAAATATTGAATAACCATAGATTTTAAAAATACAGATCTCTCCTCTAGACTGACCTGTATTGAGTTAGGTAAAGATCAACCGCACACTGGGGCCCCTGATTCTGTTGAGTTAAAAAAAAGCCAAGTAAACCGTTTACGTTGACATCTCTTAAATGTCTTTATGTTAAACAGTTATTATTCTCATTAAAGAGGTGAAATGCAAATGATGACACGGGACAAAAGATGGAAAATTCTTTGAAGACGTGATACACTGGAAAAACGCACAGAAACACTCCACTCTCTCTAGCCACCTTGTGAATCTGCACTGAAATACTGCTGGGAGTGATCTTATATACTGGTTGTGCAGGCAGGTTCCTATTGGTTGCTATGGAGGTTGCTAACCTCTGACAACTGTGGTAGGAGAACTCTGATTGGCTCTGATGCAAAAGAAGGGCGGAGAAAGTATTCGCGAATATTCGTAATACGAATATTCGCGATAGCGAATATTCGTCAACATAAAAGGATCGCCTCAGCTTAGCTACTCGGCCCAGGGTCTCTAATCATACCAGCAATGCTTTTAGACGTTGATGGAGATCACTAGGATGTGATCTGTTTTAAAAATAAATTTGAAAAAATGCGAATATTCGTAATAGCGAATTTTGCCCGCGATATTCGAGTTATTCGCGAATAATCGAATATGCAATATTCGTAACGAATATTCGCAATACGAATATTCGTGAGCAACACTAGTTAATAATATCTAATATTCTTGTATCTCAAGGGAATTTCTGAATGAACAGCATTCATAGTCTGGAAAATAGGGGGTTTAAAGCTGCGCCATAACACCCGGACTCAGTGTAAACAATAGTCCATGTTATTTATATATTGTTAGTCCTCATTAGGAACTCTGTTGGTGAAGAAAGAGTCTATATCCTTCAAACTATAGCATAGGTCTGCTACACATGAGAAACTTCAATCACCACCGTGAAACCACAGCACACTTCAGTCTTCAGTGAGAGCCCACCACCACTTTATCAAGCAGCTTACCAGATGAACTGAAATAAACAGCAATCGGCTATAACCTAGCCACGGCCTTTGGGGAGACAACCCACTCCCTGGATCCGAATCTGCAACTTTTGTTCCCGCAGACGTAACAGCACACCACCGAACGATCATGCACAGAAATAGCAAGACATAGTGTAATTCCGCCAGGGTAATTTATTAAAAAGCAAAAATAAGAGAGGTACTCACATTTTTAAGGTAAAAATCGAGCGTTTTAAAATGTGTTTGTTGCCGGCCGGCGAACACATAGAGCGGAGCCCTTCCTTCAGAACGCGATGACGTCACGCACGTCCTCCCAGACGCTTTTCATCATTGGACGTTGTCAATGGGATGCCCATTGACAACGTCCAATGACGAAACGCGTCTGGGAGGACGTGCGGTGATAGCCGATTGCTGTTTATTTCAGTTCATCTGGTAAGCTGCTTGATAAAGTGGTGGTGGGCTCTCACTGAAGACTGAAGTGTGCTGTGGTTTCATGGTGGTGATTGAAGTTTCTCATGTGTAGCAGACCTATGCTATAGTTTTAAGGATATAGACTCTTTCTTCACCAACAGAGTTCCTAATAAGGACTAACAATATATAAATTACATGGACTATTGTTTACACTGAGTCCGGGTGTTATGGCACAGCTTTAAACCACCTATTTTCCTTACAATTTTCTAGTGCCTCTGCACAAAAGCTGCTGCCTCCCTATTGATCTTGGGTCGGTGCGATTTTTGGTCATCACCGACTACTAATTCTGTGATAAGCGCAATTTTTTCTGTTTTATTTTATAGCATTCATAGTCTGGTTGACTTGAAAATAACGTGTGAGTTTATTATCACACAGGTGGCATCATAAACACAATGAAAAATAGTATAAAAGTTCAGTTTAGTGTAGATAAAAATATATGAAATAGAATCGATAGTGCTGTAGCAAGCTTATGAAAGCATGTGAGTTTTCTGTATGGTGGTTTCAGACTCCATCTTGTCTTCTGAGAGATTCCAAAGTCAAGAAGAAACAGGAAATGACGTTCTTAGACTTCTGTTCATTTGTTCTCCTCGTCAGTCTTTGAGTTAATATGTCAGTGTTATCTTTCAACGTGGGTGTGAGAGAGTATGTGAGTGTCCTTGTGTGTGTGTCAGTCGTGCAAGTGTGTGGTGCAAGTGTGTTCAGCCTTCTTAAAGCATAGCTTATATATATGTTACAAATGAACGTCATGACCTCATTCTGTCCAAACTTAGACCCTTTATACCCTTGTATGGCACACATTAATTTCTGCTATGTTCAGCAATATGTTATACCAAAAGAACATCTTAGTACATACGAGAGTCGTATGGAGTTTGATTGACAGGCACACATGTGGCACTCTATACTTAGAGTGGTGTGCTGATGATGTAACGTCATAAACCACATAACCTATATGAACATATATTACTAACTATAACTTCATTAAGTAACTATTAACTAATACATATTATTATGACTAAGGTTTCACAAACTAACTTAAAGCGGGAGTTCACCCATTTGTAAAAAAAAAAAAATTCTCCCCTTAGCTTCCTGCTCGTTCGGTCTAGGGGAATCGGCTATTTGTATTAAAATATGAGCAGTACTTACCCGTTTTCGAGCTGCATCTTCTTCCGTCGCTTCCGGGTATGGGTCTTCGGGATCGGGCGTTCCTTCTTGATTGACAGCCTTCCGAGAGGCTTCCGACGGTCGCATCCATCGCGTCACTCGTAGCCGAAAGAAGCCGAACGTCGGTACGGCTCTATACTGCGCCTGCGCACCGACGTTCGGCTTCTTTCGGAAAATCGTGACGCGATGGATGCGACCATCGGAAGCCTCTCGGAAGCCTGTCAATCAAGAAGGAACGCCCATTCCCTAAGCCCATACCCGGAAGCGACGGAGAGGATGCATCTCGTAAACGGGTAAGTACTGCACATATTTTAAAATAAATAGCCGATTCCCCTAGTAAAAACGAGCAGGAATCTAAGGGGAAAAGTGCCCTCTAAGGGTGAACCCCCGCTTTAACAAGAGATATAAACAAATATATTATTTATCTCACTACGTAAATACTAATCTATTCTGGAGATCTATTCTTGTCACCCTACACCAAGATTCCTTATGTGTCATTCTCAAATTGCTAACCAGAAATATCCAGCAAAGCTCAGCTTTAGATTGAAGAATCATGTCATATCAATTGATCAAGGTCATTCACTCATACCTAATTATTATGATTAATCATAAAATCAAATTAGTTTTGCAAGCTTGCCATGAATATAATATAATACCTATAAGTGCCGAATTATGAATTTGAAATAATATTCTAACAGATTACGGGCTCTTTAAAATGTTAAAGAAATGTTTAAAAAGTTAAAAGGCGAGGTTAGAGGTGCACTCCTAGCTGCTGCAATGTTTACTGTTCTACAAACCCGTCATGGCCGACCTATACTGTAATTTCTGAACAACATGGCTTTTCGTATGCCTAGTATGTGATATCAATACAGTAGTGGCCTCACCAAATCCTATTAGACTATAAATCACAGGCAGCAGTGCAATGTAACTTACCTTGCAGATATGCAGCTATGAGCCTATAGGCACAGGAGTACCTAGGCACACTCACATATGAGGAAAAGTGATAATGAAACAGACCTGGTTCAATTTGTGAACACTCATGCTGAATATTCATCAGCAGCATTTACCAAATCTGATTCATTTCAATTTAAACGGCATAATTTTTGACCTGCCTGTTTTAGAATATTTTAAAGGTGAATATAATGCCTAGCTTTTAGCTTTTATTAAAACTATGGTGATAGGGGGGTACGTGTGTTGCTTTTGGTGCACACTAGTTACCAGGCAATGGTATATCGCATACAAAGGACAGCTCAAACAACTGTTCAGCAACAAGTGTATGCTGCACACCCCAAACTTTAAAAAAAAGTTACTGCAGCACAAAGTAAAATTAACTCTCCACAAAGTAAAAACATATAGCGCTAATCTCCCCAAACAAATGCCAAGTTTATATTTTTTAACCTTGGCAAAAAGTAAAATATAACAGAAATTTTTTACTGTAAATGAAGGAAACCCATAAATAATAATAAAAATAAATAAAAAAAGAGTGCAAAGGGTGAAGCTAGCAGCTAGCAAGCAAATACAGTGGAACCTTGGATTACGAGCATTATCCATTCCAGGAGAATGCTCGTAATCCAAAGTACTTGCATATCAAGGCGAGTTTCTCCATTGAAGTCAATGGAAACAATAATAATTAATTCCGCATTGACTTCAATGGCATGCAATACCGCATGTGGTAATGCACCTATGAGTTAAAGCTTTCTATCCTGTAGCCTGCTGACATTGCAGTCGGGGAATGGAGTGCCTGGAAATCTAACATCCATTCCTGTAGTCGGTTCAGGGTGCAACAGGAGATACGGTCCTAATCAGCAATCTGATCTTAGGCTTGGTTCAGACTAGAGATCTGCCAAACACCCCCTGCCCCTAACAGCACACTCCATTAAAGTCTATATTAGCCGAACATGAAAAATCAAAAGTACTAATTTTTAAAAGAGACGTATGGGTTTTCTGTTTTTTTTAGATTCATACTTACCTTGGTGGGTGGAGCATCAGACCAATGCTCCGTCTGTCCCGCAACATCTCTGCACTGAGAACCGAGCTACCGAACACCGCAGATGGCTCAGTTCTCACAGATGCCCAAGAGGAAACCTGCTGACTGTTAGTCAGCATCTTTCCTCTCTGCTTCTCCACGCTCATTGGAGCGCTTAACCCGTGGAGGGGAGTGGAAAGGCTGTCCTAGCATCTCAGCAGCTCGCTGAGACGCTGAGACTGCCATCAATCAGGGCAGCTGGCGGAACCCGACTTGGAAGTCATGATGACGCGCTGCCCCGACTGATGGAAGTGACATCAGCGGAGAGCGGACTTCAGACTGCTTTCCGCTGAAAACGGGTCACAGCGGTGCAAAACTAATTGCACTCCTGTGACCCTTAGGAGTAGCCCAGCCTAAAAAGCTCAGGTTGGACTTCTCCTTTAAGACTTACATGCAATTAATTGGTTATAAATGGGGTATTGGGGTGTGGGTACTGCCCTGGGGGACATGTATCAATGCTTTTTTTCAGGAGCAGTTATTATAATGATGCTTAAAGTGCAATAACAATTAAAAAAAATATTTTTCCACCTATAGTCTGACTGTAAAGTTGCACACCTGTAGCATGTATAGAACACCTCTGAAGAAAATAAAAAAAAAGTCAAATTTAAATTGACTTGCGGTTGCAATTGTCAGTACCCGGCTATTTAAAAAGGAAGAAAGAAAAAAACTCTTTTGGGAAGGCCAAAAGTAAAAATAATGGCGTGGGGTCCCCCCAAAATCCATACCAGACCCTTATCCGAGCACACAGCCTGGCAGGTCAGGAAGGGGGGGACAAGTGAACGCCCATCCCCTCCTGAACCATACCAGTCCTGCATCAGCCCTTTTATGTCAACCGACAGCGAGCTTTAGCCAGCTGTTGGCTGAATCTGGGTCACATGTGTGCAGAACTTAGTACACTCCTGTGACCCACAGGAAAAGTATGGTCAAAAGAGCTTATTATTAAGGTATCATTATGTTTACATGCTTACAAAGTGAAAAGAGTCACAGAAATCCTGTCTGATTTGCCATCTGTTACCTTTATTGAAGAAAATATTTTCCTATATTTTATACACCTGTAACTGAGAATTGAAAACCTGCTTGTAATTCAAACAGATTAATACAAATAAACAAAAAAAGAAAGGAAGTGTAATGCATATTATTATGCTTTGGCAATGGCACTATATCTTGATTACAAAATATGATTCTTGATAGATGGTAACAGATTTAAAAGATCTAATTTGTGCCACATTTTGTTGGCACATTGCTATTATCAAATATATGTAATTTTGACAATGAATACAGATAGACACTTGTAATGTACTTTTTTGTCAGTCCACATAAATCTAAGTTTTCCCTCCTATATAATTCATCTCTATTGATCCCTTAATTGAATTTTTCTCAGCACAAAATTCAATTTCAGAACCCAGTAAAGCACAACTTTATTTGAAGGTATTTGATTGTGTTCAATATTTTACAGTTTCACTGTGTTTAATTTATTTGTATTCTAATATATATATATATGTGTGTGTGTGTGTGTGTGTGTGTGAGAGAGAGCAAGTGTATATATATATATATATATATATATATATATATATATATATATGAGAGAGAGAGAAAGTATAATCACTCTGCACATTAGGGGACATGACAAGACTAGCAATATGACTACTTTCTTCTTAGTGCAGTGTAAGAATGATAAAAATGTTATACATTTTAATACCCAAAGACTAAAGGCTAAACAAATAATTGACACTATACTATACTGTATACGTTATATACTTTATATAGCTGTGCTTAAATTACAGTTCTATAGTATGCAATTTCTATTAAAATATAATTCTATCTTATTTCAAAAGGCTGTGTATAATCAATATCGTTTTTCCTTTATCTGCACCTTTCCTAACCTAAGTACAAACGTCCTGTTGTTATGTTTAAATCTTTTTAATACCTATGTATTAACTACATGCCGACCAGCCGCCGCAGTTCTACGGCAGCAGGTCGGCTCTCCTGCGCGAGAGCCCGTAGCTCTACGTCAGCTCTCGAAGCGTCCACTAGGGGCGCGCGCCACCCGCTCGCTCCTGACTCCCGCGCCCAGCGGTCGCAATCACCGCCGGGCACCCGCGATCGCTCATTACAGAACGAGAACCGGGAGCTGTGTGTGTAAACACACAGCTCCCGGTCCTGTCAGGGGAGAAATGCCTGACCGTCTGTTCATACAATGTATGAGCAGCGATCAGTCATTTCCCCTAGTGAGTCCACCCCCCCTACAGCTAGAACACACCCAGGGAACATACTTAACCCCTTCCCCGCCCCCTAGTGTTAACCTCTTCCCTGCCAGTGGCATTTTTATAGTAATCAATGCATTTTTATAGCACTGATCGCTATAAAAATGCAAATTTTTCGAAAAATGTGTCAAACGTGTCCGAAGTGTTCGTCATAATGTCGCAGTACCGAAAAAAATTGCTGATTGCCACCATTACTAGTAAAAAAAAATATTAATAAAAATGCCATAAAACTACCCCCTATTTTGTAAACGCTATAACTTTTGCCCAAACCAATCAATAAATGCTTATTGCGATTTTTTTTTACGATAAATATGTAGAAGAATACGTATCGGCCTAAACTGAGGAAAAAATTTTTTTTTTTATATATATTTTTGGGGAATATTTATTATGGCAAAAGTTAAAAATATTATTTTTTTTCCCAAAAAATTTGTCGCTCTATTTTTGTTTATAGAGCAAAAACTAAAAACCGCAGAGGTGATCAAATACCACCGCAAGAAAGCTCTATTTGTGGGAAAAAAAAGGATGACAATTTTGTTTGTGAGCCACGTCGTACGACCGCACAATTGTCAGTTAAAGCGACGCAGTTCCGAATCTCAAAAAGTGGCCTGGTCTTTGACCAGCAATATGGTCCGGGGCTTAAGTGGTTAAAAGTCAAATTAAGGCAAACTGGGTGATCTTTCTAGATTTACCACATGCTCTCAAATGTTTTAATTTACAAAAGTTAGATAATTCAAAATTTTGTGCAGCTCTGCATAGAAACCAATCAGCTTCCATTTTTTTTCGTCAAAGCTTAGTTGAACAAGCCAAAGTTAGAAGATAGCTACCATGCACAGCTTCACCAGATTTTTCACTCTTCAGATTTAGTAAACCAATCCCAAAATCTCTGCCTCTGGGTTGGTCTACTAGGCCAACCCAGACTCTACAGTCTGACGGGTATATGGACTTCACAAGATGGCGCCAGCACCGGGGCATTCTCACCGAGAAGAACAGGAGCGGCTGCATCCACAAGGAAACTCTCCATGCAGTGTGACTCAGCAGCTCAAGACAGCGGAGAGCATTCTCCTCCCTCCACATTCAATAGCCCAATGAAACAGAGGAGGAAACTAACAGCCAATGGAGACACAGTGAGTGATCCCTCCCCTGACACTAAGGCCTTGTACACATGATAGGATAGCCAGAGGACAACGGTCTGAAGGACCGTTGTCTTAGGTTAACCTATGAAGCTGACTGATGGTCCGTCATGCGTACACACCATCAGTTAAAAAAACGATCGTGTCAGAACGCGGTGATGTAAAACACAATGACGTGCTGAAAAAAACGAAGTTCAATGCTTCCAAGCATGCATCGACTTGATTCTGAGCATGCACGGTTTTTAACCGATGCTTTTGCATACTAACGATCGGTTTTGACCTGTCCATCTGTAAAATTTTAAAGCAAGTTCTCATTTCTTAATCTAAGGTTAACTAACCTATGGGGCCTACACACGATCAGTTTGGACTGATGAAAACGGTCCATCAGACCGTTGTCCTCTGGCTATCCTATCGTGTGTACAAGGCCAAATGGTCACACTGACACAAATCAGTGAGAAGCTGGGTGTCTTTCCAACAGTGGGCCAGCCCATATTAGACTCTGCTCTCAAAGACATGCTAATCCCCTTACTTGTCAAACTTCATGAGACAAACTAATAGAGAGATTTAAGTCATAGGAGATAGAGTGGATCACATAGAGAATAAACTGAGCGACTACACGCTAGCACATAATGAGGTAGTAGACACCCATGATGGTCTAGAAGAAGAAATCTGCAACATGAGAATCAAAATGGCCGAACTGCTTTCAGAGACAAATACCCAAAAATTGGTGATTGACATGGCTCATCGCCTCCCCAAACTGTCCTATCTACCAGAACATGTACCAAGAGATGTGATAGCAAGGATCCATTATTTCCACATTAAAGCGGTAGTTCACCCTCACTCACATGATTTTACCATCGAGACAGGCATTGTAGCGCGAGCTACAGTATGCCTGTCCCGATTTTTTTAACCCCAGACTCACCTTGTAATCGTACATTATAGATTTCGGCTCCCGCGGGGAATGGGCGTGCCTATGGAGAGGGAGGATGATTGACGGCCGGCCCTGGCACGTCACTCTCCCCGAAGACAGCCGGAGTAGGTCTCGGCTCTTCACGGCGCCTGCGCACAGGCTATGCGCAGGCGCCGTGAAGAGCCAAGCCTATTTCGGCTATTTCCGGAGAAGCGTGACGCGCCAGAGCCGGCCGTCAATCATCCTCCGTCTCCATAGGCACGCCCATTCACCGAGGGGAGTCGGTATCTTCGATGTACGAGTAAACGGTGAGTACGGGGGAGAAAAATCGGGACAGGCATACTGTAGCTCGCGCTACAATGCCTGATTTTATGGTAGAACAAAACATTTTTTTTTTTTTGGGGGTTTATAGGGTGAACCCCCGCTTTAAGGACCAGCTCATGTATTTCTCCTGCAAACGAAACTCTTTACCAGAACCATATTCTGAAATCTCACTATATATAGATCTCTCAAAAGCAACCATACAAGCCCACAAAAATCTCATCACCATTACCAAGATCCTGAGAAACAACAATATTCTCTATGAATGGAAAGTTCCGACTAAGTAGTCCATTGAAAGAAACAACAATTGTAACCACTCTAGGTGAAGGTTTGGAGCTCGTGAAGTCCTGGAGACTCCTTCCACAAGATGAAGAGGATATCACGGACCTGTCGAAGCACACCTGAGTTCTCAGGATCAGAATTACATTCCAGCCCTAAAGCCTTACAAGTTTACGGCTCTGCTGATATAAAGAAAGCCACCATGTTGCATACTACGATCCTGTCTGGTTGGACTTTATATTTCCCGTTGGATATATGTACAGGAATCACCTGTATCCTATAAGTTCTCTTTCATCAACAAGAATGGGACTACACCACTTCATGTATCCTGTCTTTCTTCCTTTTTTTTTTTTTTGTTCCTGTTACCACGTTTGTCTTTTCCTCATCCAGCAACATGCTTATTTTGAAGACAAATCAGTCATTCACAATCTAATCGAATTTGATGGTACTTAAGCCCTTTGTTATTTAATGATAAAAACTTAACAGCCCCTACAAGAGAAGGGCAATATGGAAGGAAGCAGAAAACCATCGCTGTGACATTTTATGTGTTCAGGAGTTTCACTTCATGGCTGCAAAACCTCCCAGTTGTACTCACAAACACTTCCCACACATTTACCAAGCCAATTACAAGAAAAAGAAAAGAGGTGTTATGGTAGCAATAAGAGACTCAATATAATTTAAATGACATGCCTTATTGGTGGATAAAGAAGGCAGATATGTAATCCTAGTTGCGGAACTAGCCAGAGCCCTTTACACCCTATAAATATTTATGCCCCCAACAGGCACCAAATAAGGTTGCTCAATCCAAAAAGGCCAACTACTAATTTGTGGAGAATTCAACATCCCAATGGACCCGGAAATAGACACGACCTCCAGAAACCCAGCAAGGAAATCAGGACTCAAACAATTCTTGCTTCATGAAAATATCAAAACACATCAGACTTGACATGATTGTAGCCGTATTAGTGCAATTGTGACAGAGAAAATTGAGTACTGTCCGTGATTAGGGATGAGCTTCACGTTTGACTCGAACCCATGTTCGACTCAAACATTGCCTGTTCGATTGTTCGTTGAAATTCGAACAAAACGGGTCGTTCGCGCCAAATTCGAGTGACGCACCACGGCCCATAATTCACTGCAGCGTTGCGCGCTGATGATTGGCCAAGCATGCACTATGACCCGCTTGCTTGGACAATCACAGCGCGCAAAAAACGGAGAGCCATAATTGGCCAAAGCCAGGGTGGCTTTGGCCAATTATGGCTCAGGGCTTTAGCACACGCCCCACACTATAAAAGGCCGCCTGCTGAGCGGCCTTGTGTAGTGTGTTCCAGCGCTGGTTAAAGATCAGATAGAGAGAGAGAGATTGTCTTTTTTTCTAGCTAGATAGAGCAGGCAGGCTAGTTAGTTAAATTTACAGGGCCGGATTCAAAAAAGAGATACGACGGCGTATCTCCTGATACGCCGTCGTATCTCTGAGTGGGGTCGGTCGTATCTATGCGCCTGATTCAGAGAATCAGTTACGCATAGATACCCCTAAGATCCGACAGGTGTAAGTGTCTTACACCGTCGTATCTTAGGCTGCAATTTCAGGCTGGCCATTAGGTGGCGCTTCCGTATGTTTACGCAAGGAATATGCTAATTAGGTAGATACGGCGATTCAGAAACGTACGTCCCGCCGGCGCATTTTTTTACGTTGTTTACGTTTGGCTTTTTCGGCGTATAGTTACCCCTGCTATATGAGGCGTAGCTAATGTTAAGTATGGCTGTCGTTCCCGTGCCGAGTTTTGAAATGTTTACGTTGTTTGCGTAAGTCGTTCGCGAATACGGCTTTACGTCATTTACGTTCATGTCAATTCCAATATATCCTTGCGGCGTACTTTGGCGCAATGCACACTGGGATATTTTACGGACGGCGGGGTCAAGGCAAATTTAAATACAACACGCCCCCAACATCCCCATTTGAATCACGTGGCCTTACGCCGCAACACATACGTTACGCCGCCGTAAATAAGGGCGCACATTCTTACTGAATACAGAACTTGCGCCCAAAGTAACAGCAGCGTAACGTATCTCTGATGCGCACATCTTTCTGAATCTGGCCCACAGTGTGTAGAGGATATATATACATCCCAGGAGTTGTACATATATTTATACACTGTATAATATAGTTAGATTAGTCCTTCCTAATCTGTCAGGCAGTTGATTGTGCTAGCTGCAGTGTTCTCACGTGTTATATTGCCCGTGTGCTCAGTGCAACTAAACCCACTTGGTGGATAGTGCAAGTGTGCTGCTCATTCATTTGCAACTACACTCACTTGTTGCATAGTGCTAGTGTGCTGCTCATTACTTTGTGATTGTGCTAGCTGCAGTGTTCTCACGTGTTGTATTGCCCGTGTGCTCAGTGCAACTAAACCCACTTGGTGGATAGTGCAAGTGTGCTGCTCATTCATTTGCAACTAAACCCACTTGGTGCATAGTACAAGTGTGCTCATTACTTTGCACCTTAACTGACTTAGTTTAAAGTGCAAGTGTGCTAATTACTTTCCACCTAAACACACTTGGATTATAGTGCAAGTGTGCTAATTACTTTGCACCTAAACCCATTTGGTTTATAGTGCAAGTGTGTTCAATACTTTGAACCTAAACCCATTTCTTGTATACTGCAAGTGTGCTCATTACTTTGCAACTAAACTCACTTGGTGTATAGTGCAAGTGTGCTAATTACTTTGCACCTAAACCCACTTGGTGTGTACTGCACGTGTCCTCTGCAGTTTGCACCTAAAGCTACGAGGTGTGTGTACTGACTTTGTCCTCTGCAGGCCATTATAATATCTGGAAGGACAACAAAGAGAAGCAGAGAGTACAACGGTAAGCAGGCTCTGCATCTAGAGGCAACAGTGCTGGTGGTGGACATGGTGCATCCTCTTCAGCACGTGGCCGTTGCACATGCTCGTCCTTCTTTTCAGGAGCTGGCCGTGTTGAGCCTCAACATGCAGACAAATTGGTAAAGTGGATGACCAAGCCATCCTCATCCTCATCCTCATCCTCTCTCACCCAGGCTCAGGGTACTTTGTCTGGCAAATTAGCTGCCAAGGCGTCCTCTTCCCTCTGCTCAATGGCATCACTTACTCCTTCCCTAGTCCCACCATGTCCTCCTGAGGAGTCCCCCGAACTGTTTCAACACAGTGTGGGGTACATGCTGCATGAAGATGCGCAGCGTTTTGAAGGCTCCGATGATGGAACATAGAAAGAGGAAGGCAGTAATGTGAGCCCAGAGAGAGGGGGTGCCCAAGAGGGACAGCAATCTGGCAGTCATGTTCCCCCAGCTGCAGCATACTGCCAGGTTTTTGACAGTGATGAGGAGGGAGGGGATAATGAGGTCACTGACTCTACGTGGGTGCCTGATAGGAGAGAGGAGGAGGAGGAGGAGGAGAAGGCACAGGCACATCTCCAAAGAGGAAGGATGCCCTCCAGGGCACAGCTTAAGGGCAGCACACCAACTGCATTACATCGCAGAGCTACGCCTGTGCAGGGCACTGCTGTGTCTCAGCGTTACTGCAAAAGTTCTTTGGTGTGGGCCTTTTTTGAGACATGTGCATCGGATCGCACCGTTGCTATTTGCAACATATGTCTCATGCGTATCTCGCGTGGCCAAAACATCACCCGCTTGGGCACCACATGCTTGACCAGACATATGTCGACCTGCCATGCAGTTCATTGGCAAGCATACCTGAAATACCCACACCAAAGAACAAAGTGGACCTCCCCTTGCCCCTCATCAGCTGGGATCTCCAACCCCACTATACCCACAGTCCTCTCTGAAGCCTGCACTGATAGGACTGAAGGTGTAGAATTAGGTGTGTCACAACCTAGTAGTACATGCGGGCAATCTACTATCAGTACACCGATGTCAGATTGTACCAGCCAAATTTCCCTGCCCCAGCTGCTGCAGTGCCAAAAGAAGTACTCTCCCAGCCATCCACATGCCCAGCGGTTGAATGCTAGCTTAGCGAAATTGCTAGCACTTCAACTGCTGCCTTTTCAGTTGGTAGATTCTGCCCCCTTCCGTGAGTTTGTGGAATGTGCGCTACCTCAGTGGCAAGTTCCCAAACGCCACTTTTTCTCACGGAAGGCGATTCCGGCTATTTACCACCATGTGGAAGGCAATGTCCATGCCTCTCTGCACAGGGTGGTCAGTGGTAAGGTGCATATTACCGCTGACTCATGGTCCAGCAGGCATGGACAGGGGCATTACCTCTCTTTCACGGTGCATTGGGTGACTCTACTGGCAACTGGGAAGGACGCAGGGCAAGGTACAGTAGTGTTGGAGGTTGTTCCACCACCTCCAAAACACTACTACTGGTTGTAACACACCTCTCTCCTCCACCCCCTCCTCTTCTTCTTCCACTGTGGCCTCTACCTGTGCTGATGTGTCCTCGGAACCAGCCGTGCTCCGTAGGCGTACGAGGGGCTACGCAGGAATGCAGGCAAAGAGATGCCATGCGGTGTAAGAGCTGGTGTGCTTAGGAGACAGGAGCCACACTGGAGCAGAAGTTCTGTCAGCTCTGCAGGGGCAGGCTCAGAGGTGGTTGATGCCACGCCAGCTTAAGCCAGGAATGGTGGTTAGCGACAATGGCACCAACCTCCTCTCTGCCCTGCGACAGGGACAACTGACCCATGTACCCTGTTTTACTTAGAATTTGGGCATGTACCCGGGCTTACAGGATGTCCTGAAGCAGGCCAGGAAAGTCTGTGTGCATTTCCAAAGGTCATATAATGCCACTGCTCGGCTGACAGACCTCCAAAGGGAATACAACCTGCCCAATAACCGCCTAATCTGTGACATGCCCACCAGGTGGAACTCTACATTGGCCATGCTGCAGCGGCTGCACACGCAGCAAAGGGTCATCAATGAGTACCTGTGCCAATATGGCAGCAGAACTGGGTCAGGGGAGCTTTTTTTTTCCCCACGCCAGTGGGCCTTGATCAGGGATGCATGCACTGTCCTGTCACCATTTGAGGAGGCCACAAGGATGGTGAGCAGTGACAGTGCATGCATCAGTGAGACTGTCCCTCTTATTCACATGTTGGAGCACACGCTACGTGGAATAATGGACAGGGCCCTTGAGGCAGAACAGAGGGAGGAAGAGGAGTACTTCCTTACCATCATGGCCCCCTTTATCCAGACAGTGGTCCTGCTTGCCCGCCTTGCACACAGGAAGAGGACAAGGAGGATGATTGTATCATCAGCATGGAGGTGGAGCCTACCACTCAGCATCAGCAGCAGCAGTCTTCAAGGGATCATTTACAGTCCCAAGGAACCCATGGACTTTTACGTGGCTGGGATAAGGTGGCTGCGGACCCTGTCGTCCTCAGTGACCCAGAGGACTGTGCCCTGAATGCCTCAGCACACCTACGCTGCATGGCCTCCCTGATCCTGCAAAGCCTGCGTAAGGATCCTTGTATTTGTGGTATCAAGGAGAGGGATCATTACTGGCTGGCAACTCTCCTTGATTCACATTACAAGAGTAAGGTTGCGCAGCTTATCTTGCCGTCGCAGAGGGAGCAGAAGATGAAACATCTTAGGGAGGCCTTGCAGAAAGGTCTGTGCAACGCGTTCCCAGAACCTGGGGATTACCAAATCCTGGTCCTGGACAACGTGTTGCTGAGACTTCGGTGAGTCACAGAAGGAGCGGTGGAGAAGGTGGCCGTCTGACCGATGCGTTCAGACAATTTTTTAGTCCGCAGCCCCAAGGTATGATCGGTTCCAGCAACCATCGCCAGCGTCTGGTTTACATGGTGCGGGAATATCTAGGGGCAACATCAGACTTGGACACCTTCCCCACCAAAAATCCTCTGGCTTACTGGGTCTTGAGGATGGATCACTGGCCAGAGCTTGCACAGTACGCAATTGAGCTACTGGCTTGTCCTGCATCCAGCGTTCTTTCAGAACGCACATTCAGTGCTGCTGGAGGCTTTGTGACCGATCACAGGGTGCGCCTCTCCACCGACTCCGTCGATCGACTGACCTTCATAAAAATTAATTAGGCTTGGATCAACACCAGCTACTAAGCACCTGATGCTGATGTAACTGAATATTTTTTTTGGAAGTGTCAGATCCCTTGGAGACTGCCTATGCTAATGCTGAGTGACTATCCTGTTATGCTGACTGAATATCCTTTTCCTCCTCAATGATCTTGCTGATAGCTAGTAAGAACATTGTTCTGGGCACCACCACCAGTGCCTAAGGCCCAATTTTTCTGCCCCTGTTTAACAGGGGCGTGTAATAACAATTTTTGATGCAATACTTTGCATGAGGCTCTTTGCTGCGCTCCAATTACAGTATCTGTGAGGGGTTGCAGTGTTGTGGCACCAGCACCAGTGGCTAAGGATTGGAAATAAATACTGCACAGGTCTATAAATTCGTGAACAGTGAATCACAGTGAAAAAAATGAATAAATAAAAATGCTGCTGCAGCTAATATGTCAGATAGAAACATAAAATAGCAAATATAAAAGAGAAAGCTGCGCTGCAAAAAAAAAAATATATATATATATATATAAATTGTGACTTTAAGCAACATAAACTCAACAGTATGCTGTAAATATTGCACAAAACACACCAGTGCAGTAATATTATCTGGTACACAAGTGAAATAAAATAAAGTCCATATGGATAAATGTATCCCAAAGGTTCCAACAAAGGGGAGATAAGACAGAGATGACAGAGAGTTCTCCGAATGGGTGATAAGAAGTCCAGACACAATCCTGTGAATCAGTATGACTGATGAGAGTAGCCTCCACCACTTATGTCCTAACTGCTTACCAAAACGATAAATCAACAGCGCATGTTAATCAAACAAACCAGTGGCTAAGGCCCAATTTTTCTGCCCCTGTTTAACAGGGGCGTGTAATAACAATTTTTGATGCTATGCTTTGCAGCGGGCTCATTACTGTGCTCCAACTAGAGTATCTGTGAGGGGTAGCAGTGTTGTGGCACCAAACCGACTGATGACAAATTATGGGTTAACATGGAACAAAGTTTTATGAAACACCATAACTCCCTAGCGATAATAACAGCATCTCTCATGTCCCCCCCAAGTAACCTCCAATGTGCCTCACCCCATAATTGGAGCGGCTTTAAAAGCCTGGCGCACACTACTCTCCCATAGAACTCACAAAGAAATCTCATACAAGCTAGATATCCTGGAAGCAAGAGATTGTCATAAACGGGGTATAAACTTTCTAAAAAGTCTACAACAAAGTGGTCTACCTATTGATGTTTATAGGTCATTAAAAATTAGACATTTCCACTCTGTTATCAAATGTAAGGAAACCATAGAAATTCTAAACCCTATCCGACAGTCCCCATGTTAACAACCAAAACACCTTGTATAAATGGGAAAAAGATCTGACAAAATAATTCTCTCTGCAGCAATGGTTGAAATCTATACAACTGAGCTTCTGTATGTCACCTTGTGTTTAGCATTGGGAAATAAAAATGTATCATAGGTGGTACATGATACCTTACAGGCTGTCCAAAATATTTAAAGATTCCACGAACAGATGCTGGAGAATGTGTAACCAAATAGGGAACTTTTACCATGTTTTATGGAATAGCCCTCACATAACGCCCTTTTGGGAAAACATAGCCATAGTTCTCAGCAAAATCACAGTCCACTATACACCATTGACTCTGGAACTGGCCCTCTTGAATATAGGACTAGATTCATATCCTATAACAGTAAGAACATTAATCGCCCATGTCCTATTAGCAGCTAGGACAGCTCTAGCGAGTAAATGGAAGACCCCTGCTATTCCCACAAAAAGAGAAATAATCTCAAGGGTTAAAATACAGTGTCAATATGCACAATTACTGGCGTTCAAAAAGCTTAATGTGCCCCAATTTATAAGATTATGGCAAGCTTGGTTCCTCCAACCAGAAGTGGCTAAAGACCTTAAACCATAGCATTATGGAATTTACGGCTATATATTTGGTATCTTAAGTTATAAACTGAACACTGTGGTATCTGAATGGTAACTGTAATTTTCTTTACCTTCCCCTTTGTTAAAGTTTTTGTTGCTTAAAGTTCATCCTAATTTTGTTTTATAGTAATATGCATAATTTTGCTTATCACAATACATTACATTATTGGGAACCCCGAGCACTATGGTACCTGTATCCTGATATCGGCATATCCCAGTCACAGTATGATCCCGTTAGGGGTGATGGGGGAATCGCAATCAACCACTACCAGTGGGGATACAGAGTTATAACTGCTCAAAGACATGTTATACCTCCAAAATGTCATATGTATATGCAACGGTTCCTAACCATATTGTTAGCAAATTTCTATAGATCTGTATGTAGGAAATATGCATGTGATTTCTGCCTTGTCTCTTCTGTATTTGAATGTAAACTCCAATAAACATATTTGAAAGAAAAAGCACTCTCGAGTCTGTAACTGTCATTTGATTCTTGGTAGAAATGGCGTGGGCTTATCAGGTAAAGTGTTCAGTTGCCACCAGTACAATTCCTCTTAAATCATTGTCAGTTCAGAAAAATATATACAGACTTAGTCTATAGGGCCCGAACTCTGTAAGTGCCCCATTTGATCAGCTAAAGCTGGTAGGGCTTGTCTCTGTAAACAGCTGATGCAACATCGATTAAGGCCCCATACACACGAGAGGATTTATCCGCGAATACGGTCCAGCGGACCGTTTCCGCGGATAAATCCTCTCGAGGATTTCAGCGGATTTCTCTGCGATGGAGTGTACTCACCATCGCATTGAAATCCGCGCCGAAATCCTCTGGCGATGACGTGTCGCGCCGTTGCCGCGATTATGACGCGGCGACGTGCGCGACGCTGTCATATAAGGAATTCCAGGCATGCGTCGAATCATTACGACGCATGCGGGGGATCCCTTCGGACGGATGGATCCGGTGAGTCTATACAGACCAGCGGATCCATCCGTTGGGATGGATTCCAGCAGATAGATTTGTTGAGCATGTCAGCAAATATTCGATCTGCTGGAATCCATCCCAGGGGAGAAATATCCGCGGAAACAGATCCACTGGAGTGTACACACCATAGGATCTATCCAGTGAAACCCATTTGCTGGGATTTTTCAGCGGATGGATTCTATCGTGTGTATGGGGCCATAGACTAATCATGGTGTTTTAAATCTTGGCCAATAAAAACGGCCTTGAACTAGGCCGTAAGTGTTTTCCCCGATGACCATGGGGATCATGCAGACTTCTGAAGAACATATTTTGGAAACAATATGGTGGAACCAGTTAATCTCCCAGGGCGGTCATGAAACAATACTACATGATAGAGAAGTCCTTTGTCTTTCTTAAACTTTTCCCAATCAGAACACATTAACCAGGTAGAGCCTTCCTCAACACTTCCTGTTCTTTGACACTCAAAGCCCTATACAGAGATCCAATTAGGGGGGTCAGCCTTTTGACTCCTGATCATCCACTATGGAACAGTTTTCAAAGCACCCCAGTGCAGCAGGGTAGGCAAACATGTCTGACACAGTTTCTGGTCCACCTCCTATGGAGCCTATGAGCCACACCTCAAAAAAGGCCACCTAATCTTTATACAAAAGGCTGGTATACATGGAATAAGGTTGTGTCTCAATCCCAAATTGTACATACAAAACCACAGCTCATTGCCCACAGGATTTTTTAACGAGCCACACCCCAAAATGTATAGGATATATGAACAAATGTATTATAACAAATAAGAAAGTTTAAAAATACATTTAAAAAAACATAATGTCACATATAGTGAATGACAAGCGGAGTACGTAAATAAACAATATACAGACACTTAAAGCGGACCCTCAGTCATTTGTTTAACTTTTCATCTATTAAATCTTCTGCCCTTGTTGTTTCAACTTTAGATAGTAAAACTTTTTTTTTCTACCAGTAAATACCTTATAGAAATGTGGAATTTGGCTGCAGTGGATGAGTGCCATCATCACTAATACATGGAAATGGAGAAATTCCTCAAGGGGTGGGACTATAGCAGCACTGGTAGTCAAAGAGGTAATAATAATTATAAAAATATCACATTTTATTACAAACTGTACATATACAAAACATCAAGTAATAATGGTGTACGGCAATCATATATAAATATTTGAACTCCTTCTTTAGAGGTGTCTTCAATATACAGTACATACAACTTTCCTATATGAGCTTCAGAGAGATAGACACACATCCAGCTGATCAAAGAACCCTGTGTGCAGATAGCTGCTACCTGGGTGCTTAAGGGGAAGGGAGAGCCGGCACCCAACCTGATGTTACCAAAGGTCCACTCGGAACAGGCCTGCAGCGATTCCCCCCAGGATATGAGCTAAAGAATACAAACTAAAGAAACGTGAACTGTGTAATGTTGGAACATGGGTATACTCCCAAATGGGAACATAGGGTTCTCTGATCGGCTGGATGTGTGTGTCTATCTCTCTGAAGCTCAATTAGGTGTTGACTCACTTTTTGAGCTTGGAAATACTGACCACCTGGCTTCATTACCGAACAACTGACTCAGAACTTTCTTCGGTTTGGACCACATTTGTGCAGTGACCATTTGGTAGTATACCCATCTTCCAACATCACACAGTATCTGTTTCTTTAGTTTGTATCCTGGGGGAATTGCTGCAGGCCTGTTCCGAGTGGACATATGGTCACAATAGGTTGGGTGTTGGCTCTCTTGCCCTTAAGCATCCAGGTAGCAGCTGTCTGCACACAGGGTTATCTGGATGTGTGTCTATCTCTCTGAAGCTCATACAGGAAAGTTGTATGTACTGTATGTTGAAGATACTAAAGTCCCACCCCTTGAGGGATTTCTCAATTTCTGTAAATACCTTTATCAGCCCACTTCCTGTTTCCTGTCTGGCCATTAGCCTAGGCTTATGACATCATGCACAGCTTTCTCTCTCTCTCACTCTGGTGAGAGTTTGCCAGGAAGGGAGGAGGATTAGTCATACAAGGGCCAATGAAAGCTGCAGGGCTGCAGAGCAGTAGGTGTGCCTCTGTGTGTCTGTATAAATCCAGGAAGTGAACAGGCAGCAGCTTCAGCTGCCCAGAGTTAAAATGGCTGCAGCCAGACTTAGTGGAGGGAGATTTCTGCAGCATATTTGGCAAGTACAGAATCACAGTATATTGTATATAAAATAATATGCAAAGTGGTTGGAGGGAAGCTTCAGAATGGCAAAGATGTTTTTATTATAAATTATGCGAGCATACTGCAGTTCTTCTTTAAAATTGAAAACCTTTCATCACATATGTCTGTGCTGATTTTCTCTCTATGTGTTTTGCAAGTTAAAACTTGCTTCCTCAGGAGTAGCACAAATGAATATCTTATGGTAGAAACAGAGTGGTAAGGAAAAAAATAAAAATAAAAAAACACACATATATCCGGAAAACCAATATAAACTTATGCCCTGTACACACGATCGGTTCATCCGATGAAAACGGTCTGATGGATTTTTTTATCAGATATCCGATGAAGCTGACTTTCATCAGTCGTGCCTACACACCATCGGTTAAAACAATTTTTGTTTCAGAACGCGGTGACGTAAAACACAACGACGTGCTGAGAAAAATGAAGTTCAATGCTTCCGAGCATGCGTCGACTTGATTCTGAGCATGCGTGGATTTTTAACCGATGGACGTACCCACAGACAATCATTTTTTTCTATCGGTTAGTTAACCATCAGGTGATTTTAAAACAAGTTCCTAGTTTTTTAACCGATGGATAAATAACCGATGGGGTCCACCACACACGATCGGTTAGTCTAATGAAAACGGTCCATCAGACCGTTTTCATCAGACAAACCGATCGTGTGTATGTGGCATTACAGTTAAATGGCCAAAAAAGCCTCCACATACCTACAGGAATCAGGTGGAAAAAACACATAAACTTGGCAGAACCTCCAAAATATAGCACAACATCAAAGGCCAGACACAAACAATTCCCCCCAGGAGTTGAGGAGGAGGGGGTGACCAAACACTATTGGGGCAAGCTCCCCAGTCAACCTCAATGGTGCAGTTGAAGCTCTGCAGAGGTCCTAAAATTCTATTAAGCTTTCAATGAGAGAGGAGGTCACAGCTGTTCACAAGATATAGCAGTGCCTTAGTGTACTGAGAGTGAAGTCACATATAAAATAAAATGGAAACAAAATAGAAAAGAGGGATGCAGTGACTAGTACAACTGCTAAATGAGTAAGTGATCAGGTGAAAGGTGAATAGTGAGCGAATACCATATGAATATTGTCCCAGAACCACCAAATAACTACAGAGGAAATTGAAATAAGTGATAAGAGTAAAAACAATGTATGAAAGTGAAACAGGAGGTGAGTATCCTGGAAATATAACTGACAAATTGATAAGGAAAGAATTCCCAAGTTCCCCCTACTGATGAGGATACCGGGTCTTAAACAAAAAAGAAAGGGGATCAAACAGATTCCATAGAGTGCAGTCCATCCAGTGAACACAAGAATATGTGAAAAAAATATATATGGTGCATAAAACTAGTGATGACAAACAAGAAACAAGATGACAAAGAGCCTAAGAGCCACACCTCAGAAAAGGCCACTTGATCTAATAAGGGTAAGGGTGTGTCTCAATCCCAAATTGTACATACAAAACCAAAGCTCATTGCCCAATGGTCTGCCTGTAAACCCTGTGCTACCATTTCATTCAGTTTGGTTAAACTACCACTTGCATTGTCACTAGGGTGTTCCCTATCATTATCCATCGTATGAAAATAGCTAATGTGTTGTAAATACCTGTTCATCTTTTCACATGCACCAGTCAGAAAGTACAGTCTAAGGGGCAGATTCACATAGAATCCGCGGTGGCGTAGTGTAAGCCATTTACACTACGCCGCCACAACTTACTGGAGCAAGTGCCGTATTCTCCAAGCACTTGCTCCGTAATTTGCGGTGGCGTAGTGTAAATGGCCCGCCGTATGGCCGCGTAATTCAAAGGGGGCTGCTTGTATTTAAATTAAGCGCGCCCCGCGCCGATCGGCTGTAAAAATAGCCCAGTGCGCATGCTCCAGCTCACGACGGAAAACGTCAATGAAGCCGACGTGAGCGTCATTGACGTAAAGTCCTATTCGCAAACGACTTAGTAAAACAACGTAAACGACGGAAAAAGACGACGCTGACCCGACGCTATACTTAACATGGCATACGGCGGACTGACGTAAGGTTACCCCTCATATAGCAGGGGTAACCTTACGCTTACGGAAACAACGTAAACGACGACGAGGCGGCGCAAAATTGTTCAGGAATCGGCGTATCAGGCTCATTTGCATAGTCAAATGAGAAATCAACGTAAACGCCACCTAGCGGCCAGCGTAGAATTACATCTAAGATCCGACGGTGTAAGTGACTTACACCTGTCGGATCTACGCCGTATCTATGCGTAAAGGATTCTAGGAATCAGACGCATAGATTCCCGGGGCCAAAAACAGAGATACGACGGTGTATCTTGAGATACACCGTCGTATCTCTTTTGAGAATCTGGCCCTAAGTCTACCTTTAGGGTATGAGAAATGACCCTCCTTAAACAGGGAATTGTTCTAAAACTGTAGGTAAATAAGAGAACCAGAACCTTCACTAACTGGAAGAGTGCATTTGATAACAAAGTTGCGGTGCACCCCTTTGTGTCAGAGACCTGTAGACAAGATCAGTGGTGATGAGGAGAACCTCCAGCTATTCTCCAACCATCCTGGAATGCAGCATCTCACTGGCAGAAACTGTGGTGTGGTACAATCTACTCTGTGCTATAGTCCTTAGTAGTTTTCAATCTGACATGTATCTGGACTTCTAACTACCAGAAATGGCCATCAGATGTCTAACCTAGAACTAGCCTATGGTGGTATTGTGCCCAGAGCTAAAACTAGATATAGAATCCCAGAAGAGAAGGGACAGGTTTAACTAAAACAACAGGAACTGCATACAAACTATACTGCATTAAACAGGTTCACCTACTAACATACAGCACGGTGACCACTACACACATACAGTAGCACAGACCTAGCTATTTGACACTGTGAGGATGAGATAATCAAAAGAGAACAGAGAGGTAAACCTGTTGATTTTTTCTTTTCATTTAACCAGATTGAACAAAGAAAAAAACTTCACAGAGCCCCCCTGCGCTTTTGTATTCTGACAGTGGCTACTCCCCCATTCAGAATACTCCCCCATTCAGAATACAAAGATCAGCACTGTAGCCATTGACTGCAAGTGCTGACTGAATGCTGGTGTTCCTGCAGGACCAGTCAACAGAAGCAGGCCATTAGAACCATTGATCCGGCTGACTTTCTGTAAGTGGATACCCAGTTTTATTCTGTTACAAGAATTTAGATACGCACTCAAAAAACTATGGGCTTCATCAGTTTAAAAATTAGAGCATATAAATACTTGACTAAAAGTGTCTGCTTCTGGTCTGGGTGAAGATACAGCAGCAGTAGCAGCCCCTGTGTGTATAAGGTAATGTGGCTCAGTTCTCTGTCTCTCTCTCTCTCCGCTTCCTATTTGTGGGGTTCCTGACCCAGACATACAGAGACAGGAAGTGATGTACATAAATAATCTCTATAAAAATTAAGCAGCAGAGCCACTTACATACAGTAGAGGGCAGCAGATCCCTATACACAGTTGCTTTGTTTACTGAATGGCATGAACAATGCACTGAATGTTTTCACTTTCCTGGAATTACCTTTAACCAGCAAATTCAGTAAAATAAAAATTGTGGTTGCTTGTTAGTGGCATGATACAGTGCTTAAAGACCCTTTGTTGGTGTGCTTCTAAGAGCTTGTTTCACTGCAATAGTAAGGGCTCGAACTTCCTAACTTCAGAGCCAAGTTTGAGGCCGCGTACACACGGACAAAACCGATGAGAATGGACCGAGGTTCAGTTTTATCGGTCCAAACCGACCGTGTGTATAGCCCATCGGTCTGTTTTCCTTCGGTCCAAAATTGTAAAACATGCTTCAAAATCGAACCGATGGACCGCTGCCTGATCGGTCCAAAATGATGGTTAGTACAGAAAGCATCGGTTCAAAACCTGCGCATGCTCAGAATCAAGTCGACGCATGCTTGGAAGCATTGAACTTCGTTTTATTCAGCACGTCGTGTGTTTGACGTCACCGCGTTCTGACCTGATCGGTTTTTGGAATGATGGTGTGTACGCACATCAGACCATCAGGCCACTTCAGCGGTGAACCGATAGAAATGGCCCATCGGACCATTCTCATCGGTTTGGAACGACCGTGTGTACGCGGCCTTAGGGGTTCATCTTGAAGGCACCTACGACTTCAATTCCCCCCTAACAGTATTTTCACACTCCATCTGCTTTATGTAAATAGCTTCTGTTTAGCTTAAGGGCTCATGTCTATAGATGTTGTTTTCCGGTGTTTGAGATGTGTTCGGAACGTATGTCAAATGCAGATCAGCAAAATCCTATTGATTTTAATTGAGCAGTACACAGGGTAGTTCCGAGGCTGCGTTTAACCTGCTTTGCTTTGCACTGTGCTTCTTTGAACAAATCATTTTCTATTAGGGTGCATTTGAACAGCAGGCAAAGAAGGTCAAGTGCAGTTTTTTTTTCAAATGCTGCATTTTCCATTCAAACACACCTGCATAAGTTTGCATGGAAAAGGCAGTATTTGAATAATAAAGCTTAAATCATGTTAATAAACTTACATTGCATATATTTTCCTCACTCTTATCTATCACAAATCAAAGTGGTAAAATATGTATTAGCAGTCATATCAATTCAACAGATGATTCAGTAACAGATGGTAGAACATATTTTGGAAAGTGTTCTATTATCAGACATTCAATTGCAAAGCTGAAAACAAACAAGTCATATTAGGTACATGGCAGTGTCCATCTGCATAGATAATTAAGCATTATGAATCAAATACAAAGAGGTAAAATGCTTCTAGTATACAGATATTTGCTAGCAGCAAAAATTTCTTTTGATTATACGAAAAACAACATTTTAGAAATGACAAAACTGAAGAAAGAATTTATATCCAAGTCATCAAAGGAGCCTGAAGTAGGGTGATGTTAGCTTGCCGTACAGTGCCCAATACAATATGTCATCAAATACATTTGTAAAAGAGATACAACAACTTTAATAATATTTAAAATACATTAATCCTTATTTAAAAATTATCCATATTTGCATGATATAGAGTACAGAATGTTGAGTCTTGTGGACCAACGCGTTTAGCATAAATCCAGTGCTTCTTCAGGATCCACAAGCTCTTTATATCAAAACATGGGTACAATCTCTACAATGAGAAATCAGTAATTACAAAATTGTACATTACATTATTTCATCTTACAAGTGTGCCTCAAAGTTACACTTGTGGAAAAAATGTGAGCCCCATGTAGAGAGAAAAAAAAAGGAAAAAAATGGGGGGGTGGGGGGACATTTTAGAAACTTTTTATTGACTGATCAAAATATAACTTTATCCGGACCTATAGTTAGAGAATATAGAGATCCAAGAAGCATAAATCATGCTTCCTTATACAGGCTCGTCCCCAATAATCAAAAACCATAGCACATGATTATTTTTATGATTATTATAACAATAATGCATTACTAGATTCATCATATTGTCATCTTTAAATGCATATCTGCAATTTATTGAGAAGGTCCACCAATCAAGCCTACAGATAAGAAAATGACTGCATATTTAAGTGATTGTGAATATTCAATAAAAATAATAATAATAATAATAATAATAATAAACATGTTCTACTTACCCCAAACCTCCTCTTCTGGGGTTCCCTGTAAACTCTCATTACTCCTTCCTTCTGAGTGCCCCCATAGTAAAACAAGTGCGGTTCAGCCACACCCCCTGCTCCCTCCTCACAGGATTTGATTGACAACAACAGGAGTCAATGGTTAATGCTGCATCTGAGCCTCGTGAGAAGGGAGCAAATCGTGAATTTAGATGGGGCTCAAATCAGTATTTTAATTGGGGCCTGGGGCAGAGATGATCACATAAGGTTTTCTACCTTAATGCAGAAAATGCATTAAGGTAAAACAAAAAAAAAATTCTGCCTTTACAACCACATTAATTGAGCTAGAGTAAGTCCCCCAATCCAGCTTCCACTGATGGATTTACCCTCAACTGTCCAGATTAGAGATGAACAGTATAAGGGAACTGGGATTGCTGCCATAACAATGTCTAACATTTTCTTATTAGAATTAGTATAACACTTTGGTTGAAGTGCTGCACTTTTCTAATCTGCACATCCAACCAATCTAAAACACTAAAATATATATTTTATTAATTTCCTAAAAAAATAAATGTATTTTTCCTTCTAAAATATTGCACAAACTTTAAAAAAAAAATTCTGACAGAAACCAGCAAAATATAGATAAAAATAGATAAAATCTTCACTTCCTCTTGAGGTCAATTTCTCCTCTCTCTGATTTCCGCATCCAGTATAAATCTCTCTCTCCTTCTGCTCCTACTATCTAGTCAGCTTTTTTTCTAGTGTTTCATTTCACTATCTCATATTCTTCAAATACTTTTCTTCATTCTCGAACTGACTACGTAGATATCTCCATCTGTTTTCTAAATTCAGGAAAATACCTTACTATATATTTTCTTTCTATTATTTTTTCTTCTAGTGCCAATTGAATTAAGTGCATTTGTGAAAATGCTAATTCATACAGTAGCCAAGCCACAACACAGCAGTCTATGTTACCTGGAGAGACATATAAGAGGAAGTGGGGCTACAGTGCTTAGGATGGACAGGGACACATCACAGGCTTACTGTATCTGTGTTCTCATGTTTCTAGTATAGAGAAAGAGGAGTTACATTTTACTTACAATTTTTTTAAATGTTGTGGTAACATAAGATTGAGAGGACTGGTGTATGTGATGTCTCTCAGTTTGCACTTCAATTTATGGAATCCTTGGTTTTAGTCAGTTTATTGTCTTAAGTTAAAAAAAAGTGTAGCGCAATAACGTTCATAAGAAAATATTTATAAGAAAGTGGATCACCAGCAAAGGTACAGGAACAGCAGTGTATCAAATGTGTGGCATGATAATCATCCAAGTGTATAGGGTGCTTAATCCCATCACTGAATGCAATTGCGGTTGCTCACCTTATAAGCTTGACCCCTGACTTAAAGGAGTTGTAAGGGAAGAAGGTTTTTTTTCTTAATGCATTCTGTTAGCTAGATTCAGTATGAGCGCTGCATCTTTAAGGCGGCGTAGCGTATCGTATTCACGCTACGCCGCCGTAAGTTAGATAGGCAAGTACTGTATTCACAAAGTACTTGCCTTCTAACTTATGGCGGCTTAGCGTAAATGTGGCCGGCGTAAGCGCTCCTAATTCAAATGAGGATGGGGGGCGTGTTTTATGTTAATTACTCGTGACCTGACGTGATTGACGTTTTTTTACGAACGGCGCATTCGCCGTCCGTGTACATATCCCAGTGTGCATTGCGCCAAAGTACGCCGCAAGGACGTATTGGTTTCGACGTGGACGTAAATTACGTCCAGCCCTATTCACGGACGAATTACGCAAACGACGTAAAATTTTCAAATTTCGATGCGGGAACGACGGCCATACTTAACATTGACTGGTCCAGCTATTTGATGGAATAACTTTACGCCTGAAAATGCCTTACGTAAACGGCGTATCTTTACTGCGATGGGCGCACGTACGTTCGTGAATAGGCGTATCTAGTGATTTACATATTCTACGCCAAACTCAATGGAAGCGCCACCTAGCGGCCAGCCTAAATATTGCACCCTAAGATACGACGGCGCAGGCTGTTGTATCTTAGCTAGGTTTAAGTGTATCTCAGTTTGAGAATACACTTAAACTTAGGACGGCGCATATTCCGAGTTAGGTTGGCGTATCTACTGATACGCCGGCCTAACTCTTTCTGAATCTAGCTGTATGCATTAGGATAAAAAAATCTTCTGTGTGCAGCCCCCCTAATACTTAACTGAGCCCCATCTCTGTCTAGCGATGTCCACAAGTGCCTCGACATCTTAAAATCTCCCTTCTGATTGGCTGAGACACAGCAGTCAATAATTTATTAATGATGTCAATAAAAGTGAGGGGACGGGCCCAGGAAACAGCTTTGTGTCTGATTGGACACAGCAGTGGCGGCTGGTGCTCAATATATTTGGGGGGGCCCAAACAAACTGAAAAATTCTGGGAAAAAAACATCAATTGCAGCCACTGTACCAAACGCAGCCACTGTGCCCATCAAAGGCAGCCACTGTACCCATCAAACGCTGTCACTGTACCCATTAAATGCAGCCACTGTGCCCATCAAACGCTGCCACTGTGCCCATCAAACGCAGCCACTGTTCCCCAAGTGCTGCCACTGTGCCCCAAATGCTGACACTGTGTCCCAAATATTGCCACTGTGCCCCCAAGTGCTGCCACTGTGCCCCAAATGCTGCTACTGTGACCCAAATGTTGCCACTGTGCCCCATGTGCTGCCACTGTGCCCCAAGTGCCCCATGTGCTGCCACTGTGCCCCAAATGTTGCCACTGTGCCCCAAGTGCTGCCAATTTCCCCCCGTCATCTGGCCAGCACTAACCGTGTCTGGGGTGGGCAGTGAGTGATGGCGGCAGGCGGCGAGCGGTGTCCAGTGTCCTCCATCTTCCCCGACCCGATTGCTTCTCCCACCCGCTCCTCCTCTCGTCCTGTGCCGTGATTGGATGCCTCATAGGGGTCCAATCACAGCGTCTGTCACTTCAGCCAATCAGGTGACAGGTAACACAGACCCGGTGCACCTGATTGGCTGAGAGGCGGTTCAATGTTAGGAAATACTTACATGGGTCTTGATACTACCTTCAGTGCTTGCTGCAGTACCCCACCTGTTAGACTTGGCCAGCGCGGGAATATCTTTTTATTACTTTATTAGAGTCTATGGACCAGATTCACAAAAGAGATACGACGGCGTATCTCCTGATACGCCGTCGTATCTCTGAGAGTATCTATGCGGCTGATTCATAGAATCAGTTACGCATAGATAGCCATAAGATCCAACAGGTGTAATTGACTTACACCGTTGGATCTTAGGATGCAATACTTCGGCCGCCGCTGGGTGGAGTTTGCGTCGTTTTCCAGCGTCGGGTAGGCAAATTAGCTTTTACGGCGATCCACGAAGGTACGCGCGTTCGTTACGTTGTCGCTAGTCGGTTTTTCCCGTCGCAAAGTTAGGCCTGCTTTTTCATGGCTTAACTATAGACGAGCCATGTTAAAGTATGGCCGTCGTTCCCGGGTCGAATTTCAAATTATTATTTTTTTGCGTAAGACGTCCGGGAATACGAAAGTACGTTACGCACGTCGCCATTCAAAACATTACGACGGCCGACGTCATTTCGCGCAAAGCACGGCGGGAAATTTCAAAACGGAGCATGCGCAGTACATTCGGCGCGGGAACGCGCCTAATTTAAATGGTCCCTGCCCCATTTGAATTAGGCGGGCTTGCGCCGGACGTCTTTACGTTACTCCGCCACAAGTTTACACTCAAGTGCTTTGTGAATCAAGCACTTACGATGAAAACTTGCGGCGGTGTAACTTAAAGACGATACGTTACGCCGCCGCAGTTCTCTATGAATCTGGCCCTATGGCTCTAATCAGGTGCATCCAAAAAACACCCTCACCGCTATTCAGGTGCCCCACCACGTAATTCAGGTGCCCGGCGATCGAAAAAGTGCCGGGCACCTGAATAGGGGTGTCAGCAGCGACCATAGATAGATTCATGCCACGCATGAATCTATCTATGGTAATTAGAGTGACAGGAGACGCACCGCCGCTGGGACACAGGGAGCTGTGACTCGGCTCGGGTGCCCCCATAGCAAGCTGCCTGCTGTAGGGGCACTCGACAGGAGGGAGGGGCAAGGATCACAGAAGAGTTACCCGAGAGGAGGATCTGGGCTGTTCTGTGCAAATCCACTGGTAAGTATAACATGTTTGTTATTTTTTTTGCAAAAAAAAACAAGACTTTACAATCACTTTAACAGGACAGTCATATCCCGCTTTTCCCTTTAAGGGTAAGATTTAAGATGGTAACTCCGCTGATCCAGGCTGATCAATCCTTAGATGTGTAAGGCCTCGTACACACGACAGAGTTTCTCGGCAGAATTCACCGAGAAACTCGGTCAAAACCCGGATTCTGCCGAGAAACTCTGTCGTCTGTACAGTTTTGGCTCGATGGAGCCGCCGAGGAACTCGACGAGAAAATAGAGAACATGTTCTCTATTTTCTCGTTGTTCTATGGGAGAAGGCGGCCCGCCGAGCTCCTCGGCGGCTTCATCCCAAAACTCGACGAGAAACTCGACGTGCCAAGCACGTCGAGTTTCTCTGTCGTGTGTACGAGGCCTAAGATATGTCATAAAAAATCAAGAGAGGGACAAATAGTGTTAAAAAGTACTTTCCTATAAGAAATTAAAATCACGCTTACAAATCTAGCACTTGTTCACAAGTGCAAAGTAAAGCGCTCTGTAAAAAATAATGCACATCGATCATACAACAAGATAGCCGGGGTGACATCAGAATGTGTGACCCCCTCCTTCAATATCTAGGAAACAAGGAGATGAGAATAAGGCTACAATACTCACTGTTCAGCAAGACACAGCATAGACTCAGCTGTGGTTTGGGATAAACATACCCCTCTTTTAAGGTTGGTTCAGATCTAAATTGCACCGAAATGCAGAAAAAAATAAGTATATGCTACTTATAAAAAACACACCACACCAATTCTCATGGTACTGCGATACCATGCAATTTGGTGGCTGCAAAGCACTGTGATTGTGATCTGTGTTTGGAGTGCCATTAACAATACATTTACAATACTTAGTTATTCTGGTCTTGTAGTTGCATTTACAGTACCAGGCTCCACTGGGTGAATACAGCAGCATACACTCTTTCAGTGCTATTGTGAAACTAGTCATGGATTTGTGGAGTCAAAATGTCATGCATGCACTACACTTATATTAAGTGCACGATAATGTCATGGTCCCACACACACATGAGGCACAACCTGTGCATTCTTAAGCCTCATAAACACAATTGGACTTCCATCTGACTTTTCCGTGGATTTTGCTCCGAATGGGTGTTGGCCGTGAACTTGTTCTGCATACACACGGCAGGATTTTTTCAGCCAACTTTCACCAAATCATATGATTTTTTAGCTCTTTACCGCTACCCTTTGGGCAACTTCTGCTATTGTTGTCTGATCTTTAGCATTGGTTCTGAGCATGCGTGTTTGTACTTTGGACTTAAGTCCGATGGACTTGTGTACACACGATCAGATTATGCACCATTGGACATTTGTTGCCGAAAAGTTTGAGAGCATTCACAGCGAACATTTGTCTGATGAAAAAGCAAAAACAAGTGTCCACTGAAGCATACGCACAGATTGTCAAACAGGTCAGTCGGACATTTCTTATTGAAACGTCTAATTGTGTATATGGGCCTTTATAGTGTCCATGTCCACTGCAACTAGCAGCCATTGAATATTCTGCCTTAGACATGTGCACACTAAAGTATTTGCTTTCGGAATTTCGGTTATGTCCGAAAAATTCATTTATTTAGTTACTCCCGAAATTCGTTTTTTTTATTTCGGTCTGTTAAAAAATGCATTGGTCCGAAAATCCAAATTAATTAAGGTCGAATCTGTCATTGAAGGTTTATGGTGTCCGTCGATTGTTCTAAGAAGATTCGACAAAGTAGCTACATTTCTGGCCGAATACTCCGCCCACAAGCTATAGTAGAATTTTAATGTTGTATGACTTGTAATAATTATATTTATTAATTATTATTACTAGTCAATCAACATTAGAATTCTTCTATAGCCTATGGGTGGAGCATTTGACCATAAATGTCAGTTTCTAGCGATCGTATGTTTTTAGCAACTTCGTTGAATCTTAATTTTTCTATAATGTCGAATATTTTCTAATAGAGTTAGGTTAGGCACATTCGACCACAGGTTCGATAGACACAAATCGCTGTTGTCCCAGTCATGACAAATCTTCTATCTATATCGAACTGTTGTCGCAACAAAATGAAAATAAAGCATTTTTTATGTCGGATGTTTCGGATTCTACATATTCGTTATCGTTTGTTAAAACTAACGTGAAAATCCCCGAAATTCGGATGAAAATGCATTTGGACAAGTCTATTCTGCCTGTTGGTTCAACCATATTGCCACTATGTTATATATGGACATTATTTCATAAGTCTATTTAAATCTAGAAATCAACATTAGAATGTAATTTATTGACTGAAAAACAAACTAAATATTTTTGCAGCTACCTGCACAACAATATTAAATCACTTATATTAGACCCGATTTTGAACAGGGCCACTACCAGACATTTTAACATCAGGTAATCAACATCATAGTTTAGTTTAGTTTATTCATAGCAAAAAGGCCCAATATTGTTGTGCCTATGTGTGCAGTAATAAATCACTTGCACTAGGCCCAATTTTGAACAGGACCCTCGCCAGCCATGTAAAACTCAATAAATCAACAATAGCGTTACATTTTTTTCACTGAAAAACCTTCAAAATATTGTGTAGCCAACAAGCATTGTATTTATTTACTTGCCATTTAAAATGATGAAAACAACATTAAAGTGGAAATATTGTATTGTCTACATGTGCAGTATTAAATCACTTGTATTAGGCCTGATTTGTAACAGTACCCTTACTAGCCTTTTTTTTAATTGATAAATAAACATTAGAGTATCATTTATCCACAGAAAAAGAAATCAGTATAATGCAGTACCTACGTATTTATTCACTTGTACTAGGCTCTAATTTAACGCAGGAAGCTCATCAGCCATTTAAAAGCTAGGAATTAACATTAGACTGTATTTTATCAGCACAAAACTCTTCCAAAATATTGTAGTACATTTCTAGTCCATCAAAAAATCAACATTAGAGTATAATTAGTTCACAGTAAAAAAGTGAGTATTTTAGTATGTGCATGGTCTAAAAAAACAATCATTAAGCCCATCTGTTAACAGAACCCACACCAGCCAGCTTTAAATACAAAAATAAAAAAAGACTTTACAATTTATTTATTTATTTATTATTACTGAAAAGGCCCCCAAAATGTTTTAGTGAGGATGCGCATAGTCTTTAAATATTTTCACTACACATTAAAGCACCCCTTTTTTAACCAGAGCATACAGCAAACAAACAAAAGCAAAATCTGCTATAGGAGTGTGCAAAACATGGTTGGGGAATTATCAAAGAGTGGTGCAATCATAATGCATATACACAGCATATACTGCTCCTAATTAACAAAAGGAATGCAAACCCTTTTATTTATTAGGAGCAATTGGTTCTCTGTTCTACTGTGGATTTAACAGATATGGGACAGAGAACAGGAGAGCTGGAGTTGCATACACTACTCTTTCTGACTTTCCCCACTCTCCCCACGTAGCTCAGAGAGCAAGGAAGGGGGAGGGTTCTTTTTTTTATTATTTTATTGCTGAAAAGAGGAGGGTTCTTAACATTGCATGCTCTGCTCATGTAGCGTAATCACTGCAAGGGCAGAGGAAGGGACATGAGCTGTCAGCTGACACTAAATGCACAAGCAACCGTGGTGGTGTTCAGTACATCATGAAAGTTTAATAGAGCTTAGTCGTCTATTCATAGTAAAGGTACCCCGTGTGTAAGGCAGTGACCTGTATCAAGTGCCTAGTGTAGCCCAGAAGAACCCACCCTGGAGTAGGTCTCCTATGTGGCACACGTGCAAAATGAGGAAAACTTGGAAGACGTGACGACCACCCCACCCACCTACCCCTGTATGCAATTTGCCCATGTCTGCTATAAGCACTCTTAAATCTCTTCTTATCTAATATACCCAATAAAAACACTGTTAATGTGTCTGTGACTGCATTCAAAAACAGATATACAGTTTCAGCAAAGCAACCACCACCAGCATTATCATTTAACTACTCCATGTCTGTTTTAACTTACATGAAACAAAGGCTGCTGTGAACTAGTTATGAGCAGATCATACCTGGGTTTGGGTGTAATCACAGAACTGTACTAAATTATTCTTATTCAAGCATGCAGTTTAACAGGTCATGAAAGGCTGAAGCATATCAGGCCACATTCCCTCAACATAAAAATATGTAAGGGCCAAGATACCATCCCTCCATGTGAATGAGTAAGGGTTAATATACCTGCCCCTTTGTTTACATTTAGTGGTGGGGACTGGGAGCTGTCAATTGCCGCAAGTGTAGTGATGAGAGTGGCTGATTTTCATCATGATTGATGAGGAACTTCATTGCAGGATGATGTGATTGATGATAGATTTATATTAAGGGACTTTTTGAGTTTTTCATTTTTTTTAAAAAGTACTTGTCAGAAAGTGTGTCATTATTATTTACTGTTTTTACTATTTACATTTTTTGTAAATGAATGGGGATACTATGTACCACTTACTTATTTACATAGAGGCAGCATCTGGTGGCACATTTAACAGCATGCTTTAAAAGTAAAGTATGAGCTTGTAAAAAAAAACTAATTTATAATCACCTAGATGGATGCAGCATCGACCCAATGCTGTATCTGTCCCCCGACACTGATTGCTAATTTCCCAGCCTCCAGTGAGCAGAGGACTGTAAGTCTCTGGCACTCTGCTCTGCCCTCCAGCGCTCATTAGAACACTAAGCTGTGGAGGAAAGCAGAAGCGACTGTCTCGATCCCTTTATCTGGGTGGATGCCTGACCATGTGGTCGGGAGCTTTGCTGAGCCACGACCGGCTCTGTGATGTCAGCCAACAGCAAGTTTTAGCCCACTGTCGACTGAAAACGGGTAACAGGAGCGCAGAACGAACTGTACTCCTGTTATCCCCAGGAGAAGTATAATCAAAACAGCTTTGGCTATACTTCCCTTTTAAGACCCCCACCCAGGGGCATTACACTTAGTGGCATAACCAGGCTCTCAGAGAGTTAGCATTGAACATCCTAAATGTTAACCCAAACATCAGAACGGAATGTCTATATCACAATTTGTACCACTAGGCTGGGCTTCAAAGAATCAAATATGATCAAGTATCCTGCAGATAGCTCAGAATTAGTAAAAGGGTATGGACTTGGGAGAATAATGTGCGTGCCACTGGACATGTGCAATTCGTTTAGTAACTACCGTAATTGAAATTTGGATGAATTTTGCATCTTTCGGACATTCAGAGGCATCTGAATGTCCAAAGAAAAAAAATAACAAATTTCAACTAATATGAAAGAAATTATATTGAAAATAAATAAATTTGACATGATCATTCGTTAAAGGTCTAATGCAACAAAAGGTCAACTCAGAGTAAATCTTAGGCCTTGTACATACGAGCAGACATGTCCGATGAAAACGGTCCGTGGACCGTTTTCATCGGACATGTCTGCTGGGAGGTTTTGGTCTGATGTGTGTACACACCATCAGACCAAAATCCCCGCGGACAGAGAACGCGGTGATGTAGACGACACCAACGTTCTCTGACACGGAAGGTCAATGCTTCCACGCATGCGTCGAATCAATTTGGGATTTCGGGCCAGCGGACATGTCCGATGAGTCGCACTAACCATCAGACATGTCCGACGGACAGGCTTCCAGCGGACAAGTTTCTTAGCATGCTAAGAAACTTTTGTCCGCTGGAAACCTGTCCGCTAGGCCGGGAAACTGTCCGGTAGGCCCTACACATGGTCGGACATGTCCGCGGAAACTGGTCCGACGGACCAGTTTCAGCGGACATGTTCGGTCGCGTGTACAAGGCCTTACAGTCCTATCAGCTTAAATAATTTTGTGCTGTAGGTTAGATTACTGGCAAAGTGCATTCCTGAGAACTTGGTGAGAAGGGTGTTGTATTGTATTTGAGCATAGGAGAAGAGATATTGACATTGTTTGTATTAATGGATTCAATAAACAAACGAATTTCCAAACTTTTAATCGTTTTCACAAATATATATACAGTACGTACATAAATATTGAATCAAATCGATATACATACAAAACAAATCGATTTGGTAGAACGAATATCGATACGCTACAGAAATAACAAATTATCTGAAAACGAATTAACGTAACAGAACGAATATATCAGAACTAAATTATGTATTTTTTATAAAACAAAACAAAACAACATTTTCTGTTGTGTACAAGTCTATCGGCCACGACAACCAAGCTAGCATATGTTGTGGAATTGACAGTACCATGAGAAGATGGTGTTTAAGAAGTTTATAAGTGACAAAGACGAAGTGCCTAGCATTGACAACTAAAGCTTCTTAAGCCTCGTACACACGCTCGGTTTTCTCGGCAAGAACCAGCAAGAAAACTGCTGGCAGAGCTTTCTTGCTGAGTAAACCGAGCGTGTGTACGAGGCTTTGAGGTTTCTCGTCTGGAAATCTGCCCAGAATCTCAATGAGAAAAATCGAGATCCTGCTCTCTATTTTCTCGTTGAGATTCTGGGCAGATTTCCACACCTCATTCTGGATGTGCCAAAAGGATGTCACACAGAGGACCCGGAAGTGACGAGTATTTGACCTGGAGAGAAAAAAGATTAAGGCCCAGATTCTCATAGGACTTACGACAGCGCAGCGCCATGTACGCCGTTGTAAGTCCTAATCTGAGCCGTCATATCTATGCGACTGATTCTTAGAATCAGTTACACATAGATATCCATTAGATCCAACAGGCGTAAGTCTCTTACGCCGTCGGATCTAAACTGCAATTTTTTTTTTGCCCACTAGGTGGCACTTCCGTCAGATTCCCCGTTGAGTATGCAAATTAGCTAGATACGCGAATTCCCGAATGTACGCGCAGTCGACGCAGTAAAGTTACGACATTTACGTTAGGCTTTTCCCGGCGTAAAGTTGCCCCTGCTATATGAGGCGCAGCCAATGTTAAGTATGGCCGTCGTTCCCGCGTCAAAATTTTAAAAAGGTACGTAGTTTGCGTAAGTCGTCCGTGAATGGGGCTGGACGTCATTTACGTTCACGTCGAAACCAATGACGTCCTTGCGACATCATTTGGAGCAATGCACACTGGGATATTTGATCGACGGCGCATGTGCAGTTCGTTCTGCGCGGGGACGCGCTTCATTTAAATTATACACGCCCCCTACCTCCCGAATTCAAATTGCGCCGGGTGATTTACGCTACGCCGCTGCAACTTTACAGGCAAGTGCTTTGTGAATAAAGCACTTGCCTGAAAAACTTGTGGCGGCGTAACGTAAATCGGATACGTTACGCCGCCGCACAGATACTCCCAATGTACCTGAATCTGGCCCTAATAGTATTCATTTTCTCCCTATTAGCACAGAACTGCAATCTTTTTATAAATGAAACCCAAAGTATCTCATATATTGTACTTTCAAGTTCTCAATTCCTTTGAATGTCTTTAAATTTGCTGGTAAGACAACATTTCAGTAAAATCTTTAAAACATAGCATGATACACTGCTATATATATTATATAGGAAAATACATGGTTGCTAGAGAACAAACTTTATCTTATACAGACTTTTTATGAATGCATCAGATTTTATTATTTAAAATATATATATATATAATTTTCTTAATTGTTGTGTGTTTTTTTTTTGGTTTTGTTTATTTACAAATACATTTTTATTAAAACGTTTTCTAAAAATACAGTCCACAATGGTAGAAAGTACGAAGTATAAGGTATTCAACGTGTATGTCAAAAAAGCATGTAGTGTACATATTGCAGACAGAAAATAACTGTATTAATTTGTGCCATTGGAGTTCAGTGGACAGTAAGGCACTTAGGGCCAGATTCACGTAGAATCGCGGCGGCGTAACTTATCCTGGATAAGTTACACCGCCACTATTTTTCATCGCAAGTGCCTGATTCACCAAGCACTTGCGATGAAAACTACGCCCGCGGCCTCCGGCGTAAGGCGGGCCAATTTAAATGGGCGTGTGCCATTTAAATTAGGCGCGCTCCCGCGCCGAACCTACTGCGCATGCTCCGTTTCCTAACTCCTGCCGTGCTTTGCGCGCCGTGACGTCATTTTTTTGAACGGCGATGTGCGTAGCGTACTTCCGTATTCCCGGACGGCTTACGCAAACGACGTTAAATTTTAAATTTCGACGCGGGAACGACGGCCATACTTTAGACAGCAATGCACTTGCTGACTAAAGTTAGGGCACCAAAAAAAACGACTAACTTTGCGACGGGAAACTTGACTACGGACGACGTAGCGAACGCGAAAAACCGTCGTGGATCGGCCGTAACTCCTAATTTGCATACCCGACGCTGGTTTACGACACAAACTCCCCCCAGCGGCGGCCGCGGTACTGCATCCTAAGATCCGACAGTGTAAGACTATTACACCTGTCGGATCTTAGGGATATCTATGCGTAACTGATTCTATGAATCAGTCGCATAGATAGAAACAGGGATACAACGGCGTATCAGGAGAAACGCCGTCGTATCCCTTTTGTGAATCTGGCCCCTAGTGTCCCGTTGTTTTAACCTTGTCTGAGGATTTCGAGGTATGGATTCAACTTTAATATTAAAGAACAATGGTCTGTTTCATTCAGATTGTCAAGATTTTTATATTAATTTGATTTGTCTGAGAAGAATCCTGGGGTCCCACTGTTTGCGAAAGCGAGGAATGTTTCTTTCTTCGTGGGCCATAATTTGTTCATATTTCAAGGCTTCATCAACTTTAATCATTGTTGTTAAATAATATACTTGTTTAAAAACAATGATTAAAGTAGATGAAGTAATGCTACTGAAATTATTTTTTGATCCTCCATAGAATAACATCAAATAGATTGGGTCTATATTGTCTGGATGATAAAGTGAATTGTGTAATGTAATTTAAGAAACCCTGCTTTAACTGAACTGATGAAACAGGGAATTTGAGAGACAATGGTTATTTGGAACAGTTACTTAAAGACAATTCATCCTGAAAAATTGTGCTAAAGCAGATGGTTAGACAGCGCCATAGCACTCATTCAGCCATTATACACACAGCCATAATTTGGCAATGGTGATACTTAAAAACTAGCATCAGTGTTTTTTTTTTTTTTTTATAGCCGGCTAAGTCAACATTTAATAGTAATCTCTAAATGTGGTTATTACTTAAAAAAAAATGTAAAAATCGTGTTATTTTGAGCAACCTAGTTTGCATGTTTTAAATCATGTCCTTTTCTGTTATTTGTAAATAAAAACATAACATATATATAAAAAATATTTTTTGGTTTTTGCTTTTTTTTGTTTAATTTCACTATATTGATTTCCAATATTTAGGGGGATATTTAGTACAGAACATTCAAGACAATGCATTATTTGAAGAACAAAGCATTTAAATGAAAAACTCTATTATTCTAGACTGTTTACGTCTCTTAACCACTTGCCTACCGCCGTATAGTCATATGACAACAGCAGGAACCCTTCATCATATGACGTCCTTGGCTTCTCGGCATTGTGGAGACCACACCGCTCTCCACACCACTGTTGACCTGATGCGCGTGCCTGGCAGCCGCAATGTCCACTGGGCACCCGTAAATTCTCATCACAGAGCAAAGACGTGGATCTGTGTGTGTAAACACACAGATCCACGTCCTGCCAGTAGAGGGGAGAACTGATCGTAAGTTCCTTGTATATAGGAACAACGATCGGTCTCCTCCTCTCATCAGTCCCCTCCCCCACAGTTAGAATCACTCCCTAGGACACACAATTAACCCCTTGATTGCCCCCATTTTAACCCCTTCCCTGCCAGTTACATTTATACAGTAATCAGTGCATTTTATAGCACTGAACGCTGTATAAATGGGAATGGTCCCAAAATAGCGTCAAACGTTTCCGATGTGTCCGCCACAATGTCATAGTCACGATAAAAATCGCAGATTGAGGAAAAAGTCCCCGCTCAAAATAGAAGATGCAAATGAAGAAACCTCTTCACCGGATGTGAAGCCACGGATGCTGGCAATGCATATGAAGGGAAATGTCTGGACAGCCACATTCCAAAAATTTTGTATTTTTATTGTAAAAATAGGATCACAGGATACATGCCACAGCAAACAGCTATGAGTAAGCACTAAGTTATAGTGTGAAACGCGTTAGCTTGTATCCTGTTTGCTGTGGCATGTGGCATGTGGAATTGCTATCTGCTTCTGTGTTGCAGTTTCCCAAATCTTTAGTCTTGGGAGACTTTAACATTTGGGCTGATGACATTAGAAACACAGAAGCTCAGCAACTTCTTCACTACGCTAATAGCCTGGGATACACTGTTGCAGAATAATTCAGCTGCCTATACAACGAATGACTCTTGGAATCCTGAAAGGCACAGAGGATGTTTTACCCTCAGGCAAAATCTGCACAGCAGGGGGGGGCTGGCTTAGTGAAAGACAATACTCTACAAGCCAGCTGGAGAAGGGGGCTGCCCGATGAAGAGTGATTGGTCCAAGGCAAGTGGGAGGGAGTTTTGAATGAGTGAGTTGTTGTAAAAGTGATTGATGGCAACACAGAGGTCTCTATTATCATCGATGCAAGGTTGAGTGAAGAGCTCAGATGGGGGAAGGCCTAGGCTGGAACCACATGGACTGGGCCTTATGGAAGCCTTAAGCCTGGCTTGTAGTTTGGGGGCCCAGCCATGTGGCCAAGGCCGAAGCCTTCTCCTCTCTCTTTACCATCCGGAGCTTGGCCATGAGGTTACACAGCTGTTGAGTGTTGAGTATAATTCCATCTTATTTGCCAGTGTTATAGTAAATTCAGAAATTTTTGTTAAAGCAGTGTCCTTTATGCAATAGACATTTCTGTTAAAGCATTGTTTATTATGCTAAAGGAATATCAATACACGTGAACTGTTGTTCAGAGTGATAAAAACAGCGCTAAGAACAGGTGAAAGCCTGTTCAAGGTTAGAGTCCTGAATGAGTGATGGTGAGGAGGTGATCTTTAAATGGTATTTATGCACCAAATAGTGGAAACCATTTCATGTGTAGATAAATAAAATAAAATAAAATAATAGAAAAATGCACCATAGAATGTGGTTAAGTCACCCAAATGAAAAGGGTATCAGCTTACCACTGCAAATCAATAAGTGATTTGCATACAAACCATCAAATCATACAAATGCTGCACGGGCAAGATGGCTCAGATGGAGGTACATGTAAAGTAAAAGAACACACAGATCATAGTGCAAAAAAACTTAAACATTGGCTCCAATTGAGTGTGGAATAAATCCACTAGTTAATGCCCGTACAGTATAAATATATAAACCGTGCACAAAATAGAAGTGATTTCACCGGTCTGCTCCTATCCACAGGGGTCCGCGTGTGCTGCGGGTACGATGTTGTGATTTCCTCGCTGTGGTTTGTTGTTGGAGCGCGGTGGAACGCACTGTAGATTTCCTTGTAGCGTCCGTCTGTAGCCACGCCCAGGGCAGCATCTGTATGATTTGATGGTTTGTATGCAAATCACTTATTGATTTGCAGTGGTAAGCTGATACCCTTTTCATTTGGGTGACTTAACCACATTCTATGGTGCATTTTTCTATTATTTTATTTTATTTTATTTATCTACACATGAAATGGTTTCCACTATTTGGTGCATAAATACCATTTAAAGATCACCTCCTCACCATCACTCATTCAGTACTCTAACCTTGAACAGGCTTTCACCTGTTCTTAGCGCTGTTTTTATCACTCTGAACAACAGTTCACGTGTATTGATATTCCTTTATCATTTTATTTATTTATAGATGGTTCTCCATTTATTTTAAAATAGCCGCTTCTTAGAACAACACCACTCACTCTACTGGTGTTGTTTCTGTTGTTTCTATATTTAGAATTAGTACATTACCACTACACTACCACTCTGGTTGAGGTCTTTGTTTGCTACCTGGCGCCGGAAGTGCAGTAGTAGGCCTTTTCACTGCACCTTCTTTTCCATTGTTTATTATGCAATAGGCATTTTCTGTTAGGCCCCGTACACACCATAGAATCCATCCGCAGATAAATCCCAGCAAATGGGTTTCAGCGGATAGATCCTATGGTGTGTACACGCCAGCGGATCTTTTTCCGCGGATAAATCTCCCCTGGGATGGATTCCAGCAGATCGGATATTTGCTGACATGCACAACAAATCCATCTGCTGGAATCCATCCCAACGGATGGATCCGCTGGTCTGTACAGACTCACCGAATCCATCCGTCCGAAGGGATCCCCCGCATGCGTCGTAATGAATTGACGCATGCGTGGAATTCCTTATATGACAGCGTCGCGCACGTATCCGCGTCATAATCGCGGCGACGGCGCGACACGTCATCGCCAGAGGATTTCGGCGCGGATTTCAATGCGATGGTGTGTACACGCCATCGCATAGAAATCTGCTGAAATCCTCGAGAGGATTTATCCGCGGAAACGGTCCGCTGGACCGTATCCGCAGGTAAATCCTCCCGTGTGTATGGGGCCTTAGAATAAATATAACTGTTTGACTCAAATGTGTCTGTCTCTAACTAACTTCTGGCTTTAGGCCTAAGCACATGCTTGGTCATTTGTATACTAGCAAGCCAAGGACTCATATACAGTAATACAGATGCAATAGTTATATATATATATATATATATATATATATATATATATATATATATATATATATATATATATATATATATATATATATATATTATATATATTATAGGTTATAGTTTCTTATATACACAGAGGAAGTAAGTAAACCCACCCATAGGGCTGGGCATACATTTGACTGGATATTGCATAATGGTTGTGTAGCCACGACTGAATCCCCGCTAGAGGTGGTTTGGAGTGATCACTTTTTTATAGCTTTTAAACTAGTGGGCAAAGTACCCAAAAAACCTCCTCATATACCTAATAGAGTTTCTAAACAATTTTTAACATGTAATTATTCGAAGGTGTCTGCAGAGGCATTCTCTAGAATATTTCTAGAGAACGCAGATATTATGACATTTAAAAAGATACCTAGTGTTGAGGATAAAATAGAAGTATTTAACTTAACTTTAGATCTTCTGGCTCAAAAAAAAACTGACTCAAAATATAAGATCTCCAACAAATAACCCACTTTGGTTTAACCAGAAAACTCATACTTTAAAATGAAGTTGCAGAGTGTTAGAAAAAAGATGGAGGAAAGATCCCAATCCCATCACTAGAGAGGCATACACTGCGACTTTAAAAAAATATAAAGCTGAAACAAAAATAGCCAAAAAACATATCTAACAGAAAAAATTAAGTTGGCAAAAAATAAGGCCGCAGAACTATTTAAAGTTGCTAATAGCCTCGCAAATCCCACCTGTTTAGACACTGGGGAGGAATTTTCTCCGAAACTATGTGAGAATTTAGCAGAATATTTTAAGCAAAAAATTATAGATAGAAGAAATAATATACCTGATTTTTGTTATACAGAAAGCTCTCCTGTGTATGAAGGGGTACACTTTACTAGTTTTTCTGCGGTAACTAGTGTAGATATTCTGACCATCCTTAAGTCTCTTAGAGCTTCGTCCTCATCTCTTGATCCCTGCATTGCGCAGTTGGTGAAGGACTCCGCTGTTGCCTTTGCACCATTTATAGCAGACATTATTAATATGTGCTTTGCTATCGGAACAGTGGCAAGTATTCTGAAGCAGGCGGTTATAATCCCCCTCCTGAAGAAGTCCAACTTGCCACGGTCCAATTTGAGCAATAACCGACCAATTTCGACCTTGCCTTTTTTAGCTAAGATAATGGAGAGAGCCGTCGTGTGGCTCAGCCACATTTGGAATCTAATAACATTTTTGATGAGTACCAGTCTGGATTCCGTCCCAGTAGAGGCCTAGAGACTGCCCTGATTAAAGTTCAGGACGATTGCCTCTGGGCCTTGGACAGCAATGAGGCTTCTGCATTAGTACTTCTGAATCTGTCGGCTGCGTTCGACACCATCGATCATGCCAGAGTGTTGGAGAGGCTGATGCCTGTGGCTGGGCTAGATGATATGGCATTGACGTGGATGGCCGCATTCCTGCGGGACAGGGTTCAGAGGGTGAAACTAGGGACGTATCACTCATCTGATAGCTCCCTGTCTTGCGGGGTTCCCCAGGGGTCGGCGTTATCGCCGATCCTGTTTAATATCTATATACGGCCACTGCTGTATATCATCCGACGCCATAACCTCCGCTTCCATGTCTATGCAGACGACATGCAGATTTACTTCAAGCTGCCCAATAATGAGGAAGTCCAGGTGGATCTGGCATCTTGCTTAGAGGAAATACAGTCCTGGATGGGAGCCAATTATTTAAAACGAAACAGCTCCAAAACGGAATGTATCATCATCAGCAATCAGAGCAAAATCAGTTTGACTGATTTTCCCTCTTGGCCAGTCTCGTTTATTCCATCTCCGTCTCCGGCCACCCAGGTTCGGGACTTGGGAATCATCCTAGATTCTAAATTGACACTGAAGGCGCAGGTAAATCAGATGGTAAGTTTGTGCTACTACCAACTGAAACTTCTGCGTTTCACATTACATTTCATCGACGAAGCGGAAAAAGTTCCCATGGTCAATGCTTTTATTGGCAGTTGGCTGGACTATTGTAATGCTCTGTATATGGGGCTTCCAAAAACCATCTTGCACAAACTCCATCTGATTCAAAAGCCGCAGCTAGGCTATTAAAGGGTGTGGGTCGTAGGGACCACATTACACCATCTTTGAAAGCCCTTCACTGGCTACCCATTGCTGAACGGGTTTTGTTTAAAGTGGGTTGTATTGTGCACAAAGCCACCCATGGGAAAGGTCCAGGGTGCCTGCAGGAAAAATTCACCTACTACGCTCCTGGCAGATCATTGAGATCTGCTAATCAGGCTAATTTGATTATCCCTAAATTCAAAAAAACAAAATGCGGAGGGAGGACGTTGGATGTACAAGGATCCACATTTTGGAATTCCTTACCTCTATATATGAGACTTGAGAATGATCTATTAAAGTTTAGGAAGTTTTTAAAAACGTTTTTATTTTCTCAAGCGTATGACCCAAGTTAGGGTCAAACATTAGTATTGTTTTTAATTTTCTTTTACATTTTGTTACTTGGTTTTATGATTGTTACTGTGTACTAGGATGAGAGATCTTTTTTTGTATATGGATATGTTGGTTCTATGAGCACATCGATGCCTTTGGGTAAAGACTGCGCTCACAATAAGCATTTTAATAAATAAATAAAATTAACAAAGCAATTCACGTCCCAATTAACATTCATGCCAAAGGGAGCATAAGTCTTCAGGCTGTAAATCCACTTTGTTTTTAAGCAAGAAATGTCCCTCTTGTTATTACTGCCTTTCCAATGTGAAGAAAATATATCGATGGCCAAAAAGGTATGTAGCACTACCCCTAGAGCTGCTGGTTTAGATTTGGGCCTGCCGTTACCTTACTGTTCCATACGCTCGCTTCAGGGGTTCTCCTTGAAGAGTTGTCCACAAGAATGTACGCACCAACACAAAGTCTCTTTCAAGGGTTCTATTATCAAAGTTTTCCAACAGAGGGGGTAGAGGAATAGGGAAAGACTCAGGTACTTTCGCTTTGCGGATCACGGTTACCACTTAGATCCAGAGGATTCACTCAGCTCCACACTGGATTTTAGCAACCACCAGATAGGCCTACCCTCACCGGCCTAGCAGCTGATGCGAAGCTCGACAAAGTCTCTGCCACAGATGAGTGTCGTCAGGCCGTCCCACGATCTCCTGCCACAAGATCATGTAACCAACTGCACACTCGATATAGTTCCAACAAAAGTTACATGACTCACTGTGACAAGAATCTTTTAGCCAGACCGGCAGCACAGTGTGGTAAATCCGTCAGGGTACGTCTATCAATTGATCCCCACTGGTTCAGCTTCCTTCCATAGATAAAGTAACAAAGGACCATCCCTGCATCAGTAGGCCCCAGAAGCTCCTGGGCCTACTCTGAGTTGCTAGGCCTCGGGCCAGCCATCCCAAGGCTACAAAACAGCTCAGCATCCCTGAGGCCAGGAGGACCCTCAGGTCGGGATCGGAAGACAAACCCTGCCAAACGGCGTCTGTCCCTTAAGTACCCCTCCCCAGAATGCACAGCGGGTTGACCACGCCCCCTGAGCCTCTTCTGAGAGAGATACCCAATACGTCCAGCCTGTTGCCTTTCCAACCATGACCTATGGTGACAGCGACACCCACCGTCAGGGGGAAACCTGTGCAACCCAGCTGAACTGAACAGAGCCAACAATTTAGAATAATCATTCTGAGCCAAAACTACTGCTCAGACAACTATAATTTAACACATAGTGCCCACTCAATGGGAGCAGGGCGCTACAGGTAGTACCAGTTGGGTCTTTACCATGGCATCTGGCTAAATGTTTAGGCACACTATAATTTACAACACATGCGCTAATGTTTGAAATATGCTCTTTAAGGCCTGGTTCACACTGGTGCGTTTTGACATGCGATTTGGCATGTCAAATCGCATGTCAAAACGGCGGTATTTGCTGCAAATTGCCGGCAATGGCACTGTCCTAATCGGTGCGACACGGCCGCATCTGCGGCGCTGCACCGATTTAAAAAAGTAGTTGCTGTACTACTTTTTGCGATTTCGGCCCGCGATTTACATTGACATATGTGCAGAAACCTGCACAGATATCTCTATAATCACGGCCGAAATCGGGACTGCCAGCAGGAGTGAAATCGTGCAAGTTCAGCTGAACTCGCACAACTTCACTCCCGCAGCCCAGTGTGAACCTGGGCTCAAACCGGTTTGTAATTTCCTTTTTGTCCTACCGACATACTGGTAGCCCCATGGGCAAATTATCATGTACACAACTTTTTTAATGTCCCATGTAATTAAATAATACATTTTATAGGTTTTGTTAGTCTGATTGGATGAAAAGGAATTAATTATCGTGATATGTGCCTGCTGTACCATGTACTTGTAGTTTCCATTTCCTGATCTTTTTGCATTGCTTCCTTTGTGTGAAATCCCTGGCATTCCTGTCAGTCCCTCTGCTTTTCTATTAAAAACTGACTACACTAAGCAGGAGAACACTGTGGTCAGTTCTCTAGCTGTGCTGGGAACTTAGCCTGCTCACCTCCAATGATCATACTTGTCCCAACACGCCACCCCCTGCATAGCTTTTCACTGGGAAGATCAGTGTGCTGCTGTTTCCCCCTGGCTCTTATGCAGCTAAGAACAGAGGTAGTGTGATCACTTATAAACAAGGTAAAAATGTGTATATGTATATATATATATATATATATATATATATATATATATATATATATATATATATATATATATATATATATATATATATATATATATATATATATAAAATATTCATACACAAATGTTTTGCCTTTCCTTTCTATTTTGAACTGAATGGGTTGTTTTAGGTGAGGGTTTACAATCACGTTAAGTCCCATGGAACAGATTTACCTATAGTAATAATAGTGGGGTAGAGCATCACTAGGACCAGGCATATATTGTGCTGTTCAGAGTGTTCTTAGGCCCAAATACCTTGGACACTTTTCAAGGTTTCCTGCATCACTTCAAAGGACAGCAACACCTACAGTAGGTCATCATAGGTCTTCCTAAATCTCCCTGCATAGATCTTCTGTTAACAGCACATAGCAAAGAACATAGAACATCTCCTCGGGTAAGTAATCACTGACACCAATACTGGGACATTCTTCCTGCCACAGACGCCATTGCTGACGTAGCCTTCTTCCCATAGTCCACCACTCCCCCCCCCCCCGACCACAAGTGAGAGGGCATTCTTTCAATAATGACCACTGATTTTAGGAGGGGGAAAACGTTCTCCCACTGACTACCAGTGTAGGAGAAAATATGTTACATACAATATCTCTGACCACTAGACTCTTTAAGTAGTATTGTATCTTACATGTTATTGACCACTGAAATCCATATGTAGTGCTACATGTCCCATACTATTGACTGTTGCACTCTATTTACATTTTGTTTTGACTTAAATATAACTGACCCCTAGTGCCTATAACCTGTGGTATACTAAGACTGGGTATAGACAGTTAGGTGTTTTGTTCACCCAGTGAGTTGAGGGATGAGGGCTTGAAAAAGTGATACGGATTCCCCCTTCCATACAAGCAAGTTAGAAGGAGGAATTTCTCCTGCTGGGATATTGTACTTTCAGAATACACTGATCAGATTAAATTTGTCAGTGTGATTGTTTGATAGAAGCCTATCTAATGATCGACTTCTGTCAAACAGGAAGAGACACACACAGATCGAAATTTGGCTACTCCCTGCTGTACCGGACAAATTTTAAACTGTCTTTACCCAACTTTAGCCCTCAATGCTATATTATGTAGTCTTGACCAAAATGTTAATTTTATCAACAAATGCTTGCTGCTAAGCAGTCCTCAAGTATTTTAATGAACATCTAAAAAAATCCAGCGATGTGAATCCACTGTCTCCTATCCAGCGATGGATGATCTCTCCAGCGACGGATGATCAGCGGTCCGGTCCAGCGATGCAGAAAATCCATCCATCCAGAGCACAGCAGGGGAGCTCCACTCTCCGCTGGACACAGTCCAGCGGAATGATGCGCTGGAGCTGTGACATTTCTTATATAGGGGAAGCGGCCACCCGTCACGTGACCCCGCCCCCTCTGACGCACCCTCGTACGTCACTGGGAAAGCCCGGTCTTTCAGGGTCTTTCCCAGTGACGTACGAGGGTGCGTCAGTGGGGGCGGGGTCACGCTGGACCAGACCGCTGATCATCCGTCGCTGGAGAGATCATCCATCGCTGGATAGAAGACAGTGGATTCACATAGCTGGATTTATTTATTTTTATTAATAAAGGATTTTTTTCTACGGTGTCTGTGTGTTTTTTTTTTTAAACTATTTACACTTTCTTCGTGAAATGGTAGAGGTACAGTGTACCCCATTACCAATTCACATAGGGGGGCCAGGATCTGGGGGTCCCCTTTGTTAAAGGGGTCTTCCAGATTCTGATAAGCCCCCCGCCCGCAGACCCCCACAACCACCGGGCAAGGGTTGTGGGGATGAGGCCCTTGTCCCCATCAACATGGGGACATTCTCCACTCTGCCCCCCCTCTTTTCTGCGGCCAGCCAGGTTAACGTGCTCGGATAAGGGTCTGGTGTGGATTTTTAGGGGGACTCCATGCCATTTTTTTTTTATTTGGGGTGGAGTTCCCCTTAAAATCCACACCAGACCTGAAGGGCCTGATATGGATATTTGCGGGGAACCCTACGTCATTTTTTTTTTTTTACAGCGGGGTTCCCCTTAATATCCATTCCAGCCTGGTAACTTAATTTGGGGGAACCACCACACATTTTTTTTTCTTTATGAATTAATCATCTCTGTAATTGCCAGAGCCGACAATTCATTAGAGCCGCAAAGCCGGTTTTAAATGCCTTTTTTTCTTTCAGAAATGACACTTTGTGCAGGGACAGTTCTATGTATGGGAAACATGCGCTTTTTCACATGCTGACTTTACATCCCCTCTAGGTACGAAATTTAAAGTAATATTACACTTTTATTGTTTCACTTTTAGCATTATTAAATTCACTGCTCCTGAAAAAAACGCAGTTTTTAAAACTTTTTTTTGCATTGATACATGTTTCCTGGGACAGGACCCAGGTCCCCAAACACTTTTTAGGACAATAAATTGCATATTAGCCTTTAAAATTAACTCTTTAGATTTCTCCCATAGACTTTAACAGGGTGTTCCGCAGCTTTTCGAATTTGCCGCGAACACCCCTAATTGTTCGTTGTTCGCCGAACAGGCGAACAGGCAATGTTCATGTCGAACATGAGTTCGACTCGAACTCGAAGCTCATCCCTAGTGAACAGTTTCTAATAGTCTTTTGTTACAAGTCAAGCTCAGAGACTGCAGGCAGTATTGCTGAATACAGGACTTCTCATCATAAAAGTTAACAATATTATTTTTGGGGACTGTTAGGACAACAAATGGAAAAAACACCAATCTTGTAGCCACTTCCTGTTCTTAGGATGTACCTGTACATCCTCAGGTGGAAGCGGTCCTTTCTGAGTCATGGTTGCAGCTAATTTATTTCAGTTTCAAAAGAAAAAAATCTTAAATAAATACTGCAACTGCTACAGAATCTGCCATTGTTTATTCATATGAAACACTATCAAATATTATATACAGGCACCATATACACATGAAAGTAAGCACTTCTATTTAAGGTATATCCTTACAGGTTTTTAAACTGTACTATATGTCTTTGTTTACTGAAGTTAAACACAGTGGCCCAGATTCAGGTAGAATCGCGCAATATTTGCGTGGGCAAAGAGCAAACATTTTTCTCTGCGCCCACGCAAATATTGCGCTTTGCCCGCGATTCACGGAGCAGTTGCTCCGTAAATTGCGCGGGCGATATGCTAAATAGCCCTGCGTAAGGGCGCCTAATGTAAATGATCCCGCCGGGGGCGGGAATCATTTAAATTAGGCGCGCTCCCGCACCGAGCGAACAGCGCATGCTCCGTCGGGAAACTTTCCCGACGTGCATTGCGGCAAATGACGTCGCAAGGACGTCATTTGCTTCTAAGTGAACGTGAATGGCGTCCAGCGCCATTCACGGTTCACTTACGTAAACGACGTAAAATTTGAACGTCGCGAGCGGGAAGCGCAGCTATACTTTAGCATTGGCTGCGCCTGCTATTAGCAGGAGCAGCCTTATGCTAAAGTGGCCGTACGGAAACTCTGTACCTTGCGTGCGCAGGGCCAGAGCAACTTTTGTGAATCGGTGGTAGTATGCAATTTGCATACTATACGCCGATCACAATGGCCGCGCCCCCTAGCGGCCAACGCAAGAATGCAGCCTGGGATGTGAAGGCATAAGGAGGCTTATGTCTGTCACATCCTAGGCTGCAGTCGGTGTAACGAGGTTCCTGAATCAGGAGCACTCGTTACACCGGAGCAAGTAAGCCCTTGCGCCGCGCAACCTATGGCGCAAGTGCTTCTTGAATCTGGGCCAGTGTTTTCCCATATTGTCCTCTTTGATATAAGCCTGCACTCCTGAATTTTCAGTTGTTGACCTATGGGGTGAGATGGGCACAGAAAGGGCTGAAATGCATTCACCAACTATACTCACAAGACACTTTTAAACCTTTCTTTACTCTGGGAATTACTGAGTCATAGTAATTTAAGTACCTTCAACTGGGACATGTGGCTGAGGTACAATTGGGGATCAAGCTACATACACCAAGGAGGACAGCAGCTGTGGACTTGAGTTGTTGGATGGACAGAGTCTGTTTTGGAACTCTAAATCTAGTTCCCCATCAGGACTGCTTCCCGCGTGAATGACAGCAGAGGTCAGTGTGCGGATTCCATAGCTATTTAACGGCTATGATGAAAATCTAATTTACTGTTGATTGGACAAGCCAAAGCTAAATGGGATGTGGATTAGCCAATGAGGTCTAAAAATTTGGTATAAATTAAAAAGCCTAGTTTTGTTTAAACAATAAGGCCCATCAGAAATGGTAAATATAATACCTATCTAGTACTGTATGCACAATATTCCTTTTCCTTTTTTAGGCCTCATTTTTTAACCTCTATGAGAGGCTAAAAGCTGCTGTGGCTCGATGGAACTGATCAGTGCATCTGGAACCCAGACTGCTTGTGGTGGGTTGTGTGCAAAAGAAGTCTGCAGTAAAAACGTCCATTGGTACAGTAGATCAATCAGCAGAGGCTTCTGGAATAGAGTGTGTAAAAATAGTTTGAAGTTGTCAACTTAATTTAAATAAAATAGTTTTTTAATTCACTAAATAAAACATGTTTCATGGTTAAACTTGCCACTTGCTCATGTCAGAGAGAAAACAAACATATTTTCCTATGAAAAATCATGTAATCCAGTTCAGGATGATTTTAGAGAAGAGACTTGCAATGTTCCTGTGCCTTCTATTCACACCAAAAAGTCAGGATCTCATGTACTGGACTAAACACCCAGTGTGCATGGGGCCATATAGTATGAAAAGACTGTTTATTGTATTTGGCCCTAAACAGTTACATGTTTTATGTCAAGTGTACTGCCTACTACAACAGCTGACATGCTGTCTATGTGGTGTGGACAATAAAAAAAAAAAAAAAAAATCGGTGCCACATATACACTTATTTGTGGATTTGTAGGGTAAAAAAATTCATGCTGTTTCTCCTTTTTATGAGTGTATCCTACACCAACTTATTCAGTACTGACTATTAAATATTTCTGCATTATGCTTCTGACAGAATCCACTGTTTTGTTATTATAGAGAGTACAAAGAAGGTTAGCTAAGCTAATAAAGGGTCTGGAGGATATTAGTTATGAGAAAAGGTTGCAGGAAGAGACACTTGAGAGGGGATATGATTTCAATTTACAAATGCCATACTGGTGACCCCACAATAGAGATAAAACTTTTTTGCAGAAGGGAATTTAACAAGACACGTGGCCACTCATTAAAATTAGAAGCAAAGAGGCTTAACCTTAAACTACGTAGAGTGTTCTTTACTGTAAGAGTGGCACAGATATGGAATTCCCTTCCACAGGTGGTGGTCTCAGTAGGGGCATTGATGGTTTCAATAAAATATTAGATAAGCACCTGAACTACCATAACATACAGGGATATACAAGGTAATACAGATTTGTGTCTTTTTTCAATCTCACCTACTATGTAACTGTGTTTGTGTAATACCTCTACCTTGTGTATCTGACATAATACAATGTCATTTTTATTTATTGATCAAATGCCCCACATCTACCTCTTCAAATGTAACCCACTATGGCTTACACGATGTGCTGCACCTCTGCAATATTTCTGTCTCTTGTCTCTTACATAATCTACTGTAATTGTTATTTTAGATTTTTAGAACCTTCCTAGTCTCTCCTTTTTACATTGCTGCTCAGTCAAACTGCTTACATGCTCCGCAGGTACTTTGCAATATGTTTTGAACACTGTCTCTTTAACATGACTGTAACTTTTATTTCTCCATAACCATTGTCTCATCTCTGGAATATGGGGTTGTGTTTTTTTTTATGTTTTTGTGCACTCTGTGTTGACTTTTTTAAACCTTGTAAACAACACAGTGCGACACTGCACTACATGAAGATAATATGCTATGCTATAAATCAGGTTTTGCCACTGTTTGGCAATTGTGCCAAAGTTGAGGAATTTAGCTTTATTTTACAACTGTATTTCAGACCTTCTGATAGATTTTGGATCTGTTTTGTCTACTAGTTCAATGATCCAATTGTGGCCCATTACTGCTAGTTAAAAAAACATGAATCACAGAAAAAAAAACGAAACTAAAGTATTTAAAAAAAAAAAAAAAAGTTACAATGAATCTAATGGGGTGCTGCTGCATTATGTAAGTCAAGGGCTAATGTACCTACGGTACAGTGAAAAAAATATATTATGCATACAAATTTTGTGATGCCAGAATAAGGTCAATGCTGTCCCAGAGAATCTGTAACCCCAGATATAGCTTAACCCCTTCCATACAGGGCATTTTCACCCCCTTCCTGCCCAGACCAATTTTTAGTTTTCAGCGCTGTTGCACTTTGAATGACAATTGCGCGGTCATGCAACACTGTACCCAAATGAAATCTTTATGTTTTTTTCCTCCCACAAATAGAGCTTTCGTTTGGTGGTATTTGATCATCTCTATGGTTTTTATTTTTTGCGCTATAAACAAAAGAAGAGCGACAATTTAAAAAAAAAAACACAATATTTTTTTACTTTTTGATTTAATAAATATCACAATTTAAAAAAAAAAATTTCCTCAGTTTAGACCGATACGTATTCTTCTACATATTTTTGGTAAAAAAAATCCCAATAAGCGTATATTGATTGGTTTGCGCCAAAAGTTATAGCGTATACAAAATAGGTGATAGATTTATGGCATTTTTATTTATTATTTTTTTTTACTAGTAATGGCGGGGATCTGCGATTTTTATTGTGACCGTGACATTGCGGCGGACATATCGGACACTTTTGACACGTTTTTGAGACCATTCACATTTATACAGCGATTAGTGCTATAAAACTTCAGTGATTACTGTGTAAATGTGACTGGCAGGGAAGGGGTTAACACTAAGGGGCGCTGAAGGGGTTAATATGTTCCCTAAAGTGTGTTCTAATTGTAGGGGGGAGGGGACTCAGAAGGGGAGGAGACCGATGTGTGTTCCTCTGTACTGGGAACGCAGCATCGGTCTTCTCACATCTGACAGGAGGTGGATCTGTGTGTTTACACACACAGATCCACACTACTGCCGTGATCACTGGCAATCGCGGGTGCCTGGCGAACATCGCGGCCACCGGGCACGCGCCGGGACACGTGCGCCCTAGATTGCCGGGAAGAAAGGACATCATATCACGTCCACCCAGATGGAGGGAGGGTTCCTGCCGGAATCATTTTATAATGGCCCGGTAAGGAAGGGGTTAAAGGCATTTCTGAAGAATTGCTGATTTTCCCATGTCCCCATTTAAATTACATAAAATGAGGACCCTCTCCTGATGAGTGGTATTTAATAAATGTTTTGTTGCATTGGTAAATATTCACCCTGTCATTGCCCAGCTTCTTATGCCATTTGTTTGTCAGTCCCTTGACTATTAGCCACAAAAATAGACAGAACAATTTTTCAAGATTCAACTCCCATTAAAGTGGTTCTAAAGTCTGAAGTTTTTTTTACCTCCAAGCATTTTACGCTTCAAGGTAAAAAAACATCAGTGTGCAGTTCCCCCCTCAGCACCCCCCTAATACTTACCTGACTCCAATGCCGTTGCAGTGATGTGCACAAGAGCAGCGGCTTTCCTGGGTCTCTACCTCCTCATTGGCTGAGACAGAGCAGCGGGAGACATGTGCAAGCAAAAAAGCTTTATTTCCCCTACATATGATTGTGTATTTTTTGCAAACTGAAGTTTCATCTGATTTACTAAGCTCTGGAGCAACTGTACTTGCGAAGTGCATGGTCTATTTGCCTTTGGTAAACCCACCACCTTGAGTCAGAAAACGGCCAGGCTGATAGCATTTTCATAAAGAGTTCAAATAATGCAGCCTTGTATTTTTTGTATTGTTTCACTGAAACAAACCAGGAAACAGGTTTAATATTAAACAAAAAAAAACACCAAGGGGCCTATTTATATATGTGGTTTATTTAAAAAAAAAATACTATTGACTTCAGTACGTATTTGCTATCAGTAGCTGATGCTTCATTAAATTGCTTTGAAGATGCCTGTAGTATATCTGAAAGTGTTAAGCACATGGGTGGAGATATTACATCAACTGTTGCATCACATGGCTTGCTGATTCATCCATTTGTTACCTGGCAGAGATTTTTATCAGGTGTGCAGGAAGATAGTAGAAGGGAAAGGCAGTCAGCACAATCGTGAACATGGCACTGCTGAGGAAACATGCTGCTGAACTGAGGAAATGTGATATGTGAGTTGTGGGGAAATAGCTTTTCCGAAAAGGCTGACACAGAAAAAAAAGCATACAGGTATAAATCTGCTTGTCTCATCAGATCCTTATATGCAAGGCACCTCTAGTAAAATACAATGTGACTAAGTCCTAAAACAAAGGCAGAATAATATAATGCCAAAGAATACAATTTTATGTTCTTAACACAGACTATAGCCAGTATGAAAATGATTTATATATCAATTTGTGTATATATTTTTTGTTTGCGACTATATTTACTTATCAGTACATTGCATGGGCCAGGGCCATCTTAATAGCATCATGGGCCCCTGGGCAAAGTAATGCTATGGGGCCCCTACAAGCTTGCCCCAATTTACGCACCTACTCTCAAGAATGAAAGTACAATATTTATACTTTACAGTGTGTCACTTGCTACTGTCCCCTGCCACCAGATTCAGCATGTCACTTGCCACCGTCACCTTCCTCCAGATTCAGCATGTCACTTGCCACCGGTCCCTTGACACCAGATTCAGCATGTCACTTGCACCATCACCTGTCACCAGATTCAGTGTCACTTGCCACCATCCCCTGCCACTTGCCACCAGTCCCTTGTCACCAGATTCAGCATGTCACTTGCCACCGTCCCCTGCCAACAGATTCAGCATGTCACTTGCCACCTTCCCCTGCCACCAGATTCAGCATGTCACTTGCCACCGTCACCTGTCACCAAATTCAGCGTGTCAATTGCCACCCGTCCCCTGTCACCAGAATTAGTGTGTCACTTGCCACCCATCCCGTCACCAGATTTAGCGTGTCACTTGCCACTGGTTCCTTGTCACCAGATTCAGTGTGTCACTTGCCACCTATATCCTGGCTCTCTCTACCTCCCCTTCAGCTGGGCATGCTGGGGGCTGCAGTTTCGGTCTTAGGATTGCTGGGGCTTGCCAGTCCTCGGGACTACATGTCCCATGATCCTCCTTTGTGCTCCTTTTTTTTGGCCAATGGGAAGGAGAGGGCTCTGTTCCCGAGTACAGCAGCATGATGCGTAATTTCAAATTACCCACGTTGTATCTTTAGTTTGAATCCTCAAACCAAGATACGACGGCATCTGGGTTAGATCCGACAGGAGTACGGCTTCGTACGCCTTTGGATCTTAGATGCAATACTTTTGCGTCCGCTGGGTGCAGTTCGCGCCGTTTTCCGCGTCGGGTATGCAAATTAGCGATTTGAGACGATCCACGATCGTACGAGCGGCCGTCACATTCTGTTACGTCGTCTCTAGTCAGCTTTTTCCGACGTATAGTTAAAGCTGGTGTTTTGCGGCGTATAGTTAGAATCGCCATGTTAAGTATGGCCGTCGTTCCCGCTTTTAATTTGAATTTTTAATTTTTGTTTGCGTAAGTCGTTCGTGAATCGGAATGTACGTAAGTCACGTGTAAGTAAAAAAAAATGACGTCCTAGCGACGTCATTTAGCGCAATGCACGGTGGGAAATTTCGGGACGGCGCATGCGCAGTTCATTCGGCGCGGGGACGCACTTCATTTAAATGAAACACGCCCCCTAATTGCCGATTTGAAATACGCGCCGTTACGCCGCTTGAGATACACTACGCCGCCGTAACTTTCGGAGCGCAATCTTTCAGGATTCGAACCAAAGCCGGGAAAGTTACGGCGGCGTAGTGTATCTCTGATACACTGCGCCCGTGCAGATCTCTGTGGATCTGCCCCTAAGTTCACCTTGAAAAAAAAATGTCCATATTTATATTTTTACATGTAGATTGTGGGTGCAATGTCAGACTCCTGCACACACTGTCTAGAGCTCTCTGATTTCATTATGGGCAGACAGTTGCCAAACTGTAGGCAGTATGACTGAACTATGGACATGCTGATCAAAAATATGAAAGCAAGTTACTCGTTAGGAGGAAAACCTTTGGAGGGAATTCAGGATGGAAAAGAATCTGGGCTCTGGGAGTCCTAGTAGATCACAGGTTCAGCAATAGCTTGCAATGCCAAGCTGCAGCAAGCAAAAGTAGCATGCATTAAAAAGGTTACTAACTCAAGAAATAAGATTATAGGGCCAGATTCAGATACAATTACGTTGCTCCACGGCAGCGTAACGTATCTGATTTACGTTACACCGCCGCAGGTTTACAGCGTAAGTGCCTGATTCTCAGAACTCTTACCTGTAAACTTGCGGCGGTGTAACGTAAATGCGCTCAGCGCAAGCCCGCTCAATTCAAATGGGGCGGGCACCATTTAAATTGGGCGCGTTCCCGCGCCGAACGTACTGCGCATGCTCCGTCGGGTAAATTACCCGACGTGCATTGCGCTAAATGACGTCGCACCAACGTCATTTGTTTAGACGTTAACGTAAATGGCGTCCAGCGCCATTCACGGACGACTTACGCAAACGATGTTGTTTTTTACATTTCGACGCGGGAACGACGGCCATACTTAATATGGCTTAGAACACCTAGGGCTCAGCCCTAATTTTACGCGGCGTATCTCGACGGGAACGACATAAAGTTAGATCGACGGGCAGCGCGGATGTTCGGGAATCGTCATAACTAGTCATTTGCATATTCTACGCCGACCACAATGGCCTCGCCACTTAGCGGCCGGCCTAGAATTGCATCCTTAAGATCCGACAGTGTAATTCAATTACACCTGTCGGATCTTAGGGCTAGCTATGCGTAACTCATTCTATGAATCAGTCGCATAGTTAGGACGGCCGTAACACAGAGATACGACGGCGTATCAGGAGATACGCCGCCGTATCTCTTCTGTGAATCTGGCCCATAATTCTTCCATTTTACCACACAGTTTGAGTATTCCATCCAGTTCTGGTCACCAGTCCTCAGCAAGGATGTGCTGGAACTAGACAGACCAGAGAAGGGCAACAAAGCTAATAACAAATAAAATAATAATGTGGCGCTCAGAATATGAACAGATAAAATCATGTATGGATGTAAACCTGGATTGACTAAGGTGTAAATGGATAAAAAGTGAATGAACACCAATAAAGTGAAAATAGATATGAAAAATCGATAAGTGAAAAATGAGTGAAAACGAAGCAATGTGAAAAATACTCAAAGTTCATAGGTGAACATCATAAGTCCATCATAAGGAATGAATCGCATAAATAAAACATAAATAAAAAAAAGTCTCTTGTGCTGTTCAAGATTAATGAAGACTTGATCTTTAAACTGCAATCAACAAGTGATAAGGTTGGCATGCTTGCCAGAAATGGTGGACTCCTCTACCGTACAGCATGTGAGTCAAACAGACAGTCATGAGGGGATATCTCCGCAGGATCCAACACAAGAACGATCGATGTTTAGAGGATGAGCCCTATCCCGTGTTGAGGGAGAGGTTCCAACATCAAAAGGCACACACCAGAGTGTGCAGTAAACCGTATCAGATATTGAAGTAATCCATGATGATATGCATAAAAAACAAACAACTGCACATAGTGTGACACTCTATGGTAGGTTTATTGTAAAAAGGGGGATGTACACTTACACAAAATGCAAATAAAAACATGCTTATATCCTTCAATGTTACAGACAGCTTGCAATTCCACAAACATCAGCCAATGTGTTTCGTTCTATTGGACATCATGTTCAATAGGATAAAACGCATCTGAAGGCACCTAAATTGCTTTCAGGAGAGGAACGTTGGTACAGAAAAAACATCCAACATGCCTAAGGCCCCTTTCACACGTGCAGACTGTATGTCCGCTTTTTCATCCATCCGTTTACTGATGAAAAAGGGACATGCACGTATCCCCATGAGATAGAGGGTGTCAGGAGAATGAATACAGATTTTAAATTATGACAACAACTGCAGGAATAAGATCCTCCCCCCAGCATGTAGCATGTTTCTAAAGGTAAACTTATCCTATAAGTGGCCTTCTGACAAAGTGTGTAGCAGAGTGTATTCTAAGCATTTTTTACATGTGTTTCTGTACATGAATCAAACTTTAGGTACCTTTGTTTTGGGCTAGTTTTGATTATTAAGGATGCTGGCTTGTGCTAGCTCCTTGACAACCAGTTGAAATAAAATACATTCACATGCTATATATTTTGTCTCCAACACACATTGGAAACAATGGATTTTTTCATAATTTCTGGCTGTTATAATGCATCTAATTAGCATTTACAGCTGCCTTTTGTCTCCAATACACATCCAATGATGAAAGTTCTGGTTGTGTATATATACTGCGTGCATGTGTCCACTAAGTACAGTTGTATGTGTTGTCTTACAGACAACAGTATTGAAAAGTATAAGTTGCACTGGTAAATACTTGGCGTATAAACACTAAAGGTGTTTTCTTTAAGCTGAAACAATATTACTATATCATATACATATGCACAAATATAATGTCTACAAAGTATACCAGTTTACAAAGCTACACCAGTAAAGATCTATTTGTTGTATAAAATAAAGTATGTAGTAGAGTATGGCACAACTGCAAACCTACCAAGACATGGCCGTCCACCTAAACTGACAGGCCAGGCAAGGAGATCATTAAAGAGGAAGTAAACCCTCTTGAAAAAAATCTGAAAAAAACCCCTGCAAGAAAAAGACATAATGAGCTTGTATGCATAGCATACTAGCTCATTATGTATTACTTACCAGAGATTCTGAGATTGAAGCCCCTGCAGCGGTGCTCATTCCTTACCTCCACCATATTTCCCAGAGTGTCTTCCTTGTATTGCGGCTCTGGCGCTGTGACTGGACGGAGCCGCGATGATGTTACTCCCACGCATGCGCGTGGGTGCCACCACTAACGGCATTATCGCCGTTAGTAACGGCATGCTCAGTGCACCTGCGCACTGTTGTCTATGGCGCATGCACCGTAGACATCGGTGCATGTCTTTTGGAAATATCTCCTAAACCATGTAGGTTTAGGAGATATTTCTTGCACCTACAGGTAAGCCTTAATCTAGACTTACCTGTAGGTAAAAGTGGTCTGTAAGGGTTTACAACCACTTTAATCAGAGAAGCAGCCAAGAGTTAACACTGGAGGAGCTGCAGAGATCCACAGCCCAGATGGGAGAATCTGGGAGAATCTGTCTACAGAACAATTATTAGTCATGCACTCCACGAGTGACAAAAAGAAAGCCATTGTTGAAAGAAAGCCATAAGAAGTCAAGTTTGCAGTTAGTGAGAAGCCATATGATGGACACAGCATGTGAAAGAAGGTGCTCTGGTCAGATGAGACTAAAATTAAACGTGTGGTAGCAAACTAAAACTGTGCATCACCCTGAACACACCATCCCCACCGTGAAACATGGTGGAGGCAGCATCATGTTGTGGGGATGCTTTTCTTCAGCAGGGACAGAGAAGCTGGTCAGAGTTGATGAGAAGATGGATGAAGCCAAATACAGGCTAATCTTAGAAGAAAACCTGTTAGAGTCTGCAAAACACTTGAGACTGGGGCAGAGGTTCACCTTTCAGCAGCATAACGACCCTAAACAGACAGCCAGAGCTACAATTAAATGATTTAGATCAAAGCATATTCCTGTGTTAGGCCTTGTACACAGGACCGAGTAACTTGTTGGGCGAAACACATCATTTTCCTTGTGGAGTTCCTTGTTAGGCTTGTGGAGGAACTCGACAAGCTTGCTTGTCGAGACAATATGCTCAAGACAATATCTCCTTGTTCTCAAACGCAGTGACTACAACACATAGGACGGCAGGGGAAGTTCGATTCCACTTGCACAACTCTTGGGGCTGCTTTTGCTAATCTCATGTGTTTGCGTGTTAAAGCGGATGTGCCATGGGGAAAAAATATTAAAAGCCAGCAGCTACAAATACTGCAGCTGCTGACTTTTAATATTAGGACACTTACCTGTCCTGGAGTCCAGCGCTGATCGCAGCAGAGCACGAGCGATCGCTCGTCTCTCTGCTGCTCCCCCCGCCATCCACGCTGAGGGAACCAGGAAGTGAAGCGCTGCGGCTTCACTGCCCGGTTCCCTACGGCGCATGCGCCCGCCGATTGGCTCACACGCTGTGTGCTGGGAGCCGAGTGTTCCCAGCACACAACGGGCGACAGACGGGAAGTCAGAAAAACCCGTCTTTCGCCCGTAGCGTGAGGCCGGAAGTGGGTGCAAATACCTGTCTTTAGACAGGTATCTGCACCCCCCTCCCCCCTGAAAGGTGTCAAATGTGACACCGGAGGGGGCGCGGGTTCCGATCAGCGGGACTCCACTTTAGGGTGGAGAACCGCTTTAAGTAAAAGTTTGGTAAGAGACTATTTGCACTTTTCAGTCTGTTACAGCTTTAAAAATGTGTTCTCTCCATTACAAATGCTACTTTTACTCCCGTCTCATACTTTATTATGAGCAAGCGCGGGTTCCCTTGCATACACACGCTTGAGTTTCTCATCGGAAACCAGCCCGAAGAGGAACTCGACGAGCCAATTTGACTCCCGTCGAGGAAAAAGAGAACTTGCTCTCTTTTTTTCTTGACGAGTTCATCGATGAAAAATGTACACACGACCAGTTTCCTCGGCAAAAAAACTCTCCCACCAAGGTTCTTGATGGATTCTGCCGAGGAAACTGGTCGTGTGTACGAGGCCTGAGAATGACACAGTCAAAGTCCAGACCTAAATCCAATTGAGAATCTGTGGCAAGAACTCAAAACTTGCTGTTCACAGATGCTCCCCATCCAATGTGACAGGATATGAGCTACTTTGCAAAGAATGGGCAAAAATGTTACTCTCTACTAGACATGTACATTCATTTTCGTCCGAATGCATTTTGTCCGAATTTCAGGGTTTTTCGCAAATGTTTTAACAAACGATAATAAGCAGAATCCAACATCCAAAAGATCCGACATAAAAAATGCTTTATTTTCATTTTGTTGAGACAACAGTTTGATACAGTTAGAAGATTCGACATGACGGTTACAATAGCGATCTGTGTCTATCGAACCTCTAGAAGAATTCTAATGTTAGTTGACTAGTAATAATAATTATTAAATATAATTATTACTAGTCATACAACATTAGAATTCTAGTATAGCTTGTGGGCGGAGCAATCGACTAGAAATGTACGATTGCGGCGTCGTACAGTTTAGCTGCTTCATCGAATCTTCTTAGAACATTCGACAGACACCATAAGCCTTCAATTGACAGATTCAACCTTAATGAATTCTGATTTTCGGACAAATGCATTTTTTAATGAAACAAAATGAATAAAAACTAATTTCGGGAGTAACTAAATAAATGTATTTTTTGGACGAAAATGAAATTCCGAAAATGAATATTTCAATGTGCACATGTTTACTCTCTACATGTGCAAAGCTGGTGGAGACATCCCCAAAAAGACTTGCAGCTGTAATTGCAGCAAAAGGTGGTTCTACAAAGTATTGACTCAGGGGGGCTGAATACAAATGCACACCACACTTTTCACATATTTATTTGTAAAAAAAATCAAAACCATTTATAATTTTACTTACATTTCACAATGATGTGCCACTTTGTGTTGGTAACCTAATGTGGCAGAGAGAGTCTGTCACTATAAGTTTATAGGAAAAGGTGACTCAGGAGTCTCATTAAGGGTTAATGCAAGGTTCAGAACTAGCATCTCTACGGATTCTGTAGTTCTGATTCAGAACATTCAATCCTGGGTCCAGGTTTTGCTAGATGCCTGCAACCGGACTCACTACACAGGTGTGCAGGGTCATTATATAGTCAGGTCTGAGAATTGCTCATGGCTCTCATTTTGGACACCGCTTCCAGTTTGGAGACCACTCCCAGTGTGGGAGAAAGAGGTCTCATTGAGGGGTCCGAGGACCCAGCCACAAGCCAGGAGACAGCGGTCTCATCGAGAAGTCAGAGGATCCAGCCCCAAGGCAGTGGATCTTGGTCCCAGGAGTCAGGTTGGCTCCTATCATGGGTGTCAGGTGAATCCCAATTCCTAGGCCAGAGGTGGGTCATGCAGCAGGTCGCTGCAACTGAAGGCTAGAGAGCCAAGTGTGCGAAAGAGCTGAATGACACAGTCAAAGGATTGGTAAGAGGAGCAGCAGTGCTGCCAACATGTAAGCCAGGTGGCTTGGTATTTTTGTTCATTCTTGTTTTGTGGAAGAAACCCCCTGTGTGGGCAACAGCTGTATAAGTGAACTTTTCCTTTACTCAATAAAAATGGGCTGCCACGCCCTAAAACTACAGTTTGGACTGGCGCTGCTCATTGTGAATGCACTTGCTACTTGAGTTTAATTCTTCCAATCTTAATATATATATATATATATATATATATATATATATATATATATATATATATATATATATATATATATATATATATATATATATATATATATATATATATATATATATATAATGTGTATATATACAGTATATGAGAGAGAGCTTATTTACCCAATCATGGCAGTAAGAACATTTTGTTGTCCTAATCACAACTGGTAAATTGTTAGGAATCTATTGTCGAATTAAACCAAATTATAGTTCAGCCTAATATCTCAAACATAATTAACTTTGAATTATGTGAATTAACAGTGCCTGACAAATTATCATTCAGCTCTGAAATTGAATTCTTTCATGCCATTAGATTTGTTTGTCGAGTGCAAGCAGGCAAAGGTAGAGTATTTAATAAAGAAATAATGATGCTTCACTGAGAGTGCCCTTGGGATAAGCAAATGTTGGCCACATAAATCATGGGAGATGTATCATCAGGTTATATACTGATAACAGCCAAACCACATAACCAAATTAAGTGCAGTTAACTATTTAACCAAAATGTGGCAAATTTCTATGTGATTAATTTCCTCTGTCTCTAATTATCAGAAGTAGCAGAACATCGGTCGTGGTCCTTTACATATAATGCTGCATAAACTGAAGAACATTAATGAATTACTTGTTATAGACATGTAAATGCTTTTAAGTTGACAACTTATTAGACAAATTCTAATACATGGCAGATTTAGGTTTGATTGCCTTAGTAGTTGAATAGGTTAAAAATTCTGGGTTGAAATATTAGCTAAAAACCAGTCCATAGCATCATGGAGATTTTTTAGTGTTAATGTGGTTGCGGAAAAGGGTTTTAAAATTGTATTCGGTAGTGGAAATTTTATTTTGTACCTATTAGTGTATAAAAAATACACAGGTCTGGAATTTTCTTTTAGAAATGCTCACATCTGAAAATAAATATTATAACATGCATTATTTCAGTGACAAATTTAAAGGGGTAGTAATGTGATCATACAGTTACTACAGAGTAAAACATTGGTGAAAATGTATTAGCAACATAATAAGTTGAGTTACCAACTAAAATTAAAAGTTAAAAAAACATGCATTAATGCAGCTTTTTATTTAATACATTATAGAGGAGTAAAAAAAAAAAGGTAAAGCAAAAAAAAAAAAAATTCATAGTGGTGCAAGAATCGGAATTTGGTATCAGTCTCTTACAATCCCTGTATAGCAGATTCCAAGCTAGCGGAATGAGAAGCAGCACAAGAAGCCAGTGTGTTGCATGGCATTGCAGTGCACATTGCAGTGTGCTAATAGGGAACACAATGGCAGATGGAAAAAGCAGACTGACAAAGAGAATTTTAGTTTGCAATTGTTGCTTACTACTACATTATCTCACAAAAGTTAGTACACCCCTCACATTTTTGTAAATATTTTTTTTATGTAACAGCATTGAAGAAATTATACTTTTCTACAATGTAAAGTAGTGCATGTACAGCTTGTATAACAGTGTAAATTTGCTGTCCCCTCAAAATAACTCAACACACAGCCATTAATGTCTAAACCGCCAAATTGGGCCCAATTAGCTATTTTCCCTCCCCGGTGTCATGTGACTTGTTAGTGTTGCAAGGTCTCAGGTGTGAATGTGGAGCAGGTGTGGTAAATTTGATGTAATCGCGCTCACTCTCTCATACTGGACACTGGAAGTTTAATATGACACCTCATGGTAAAGAACTCTCTGAGGATCTGAACAAAATAATTGTTGCTCTACATAAAGATGGTCTAGGTCATGGGTCTTCAAATTATGGCCCTCGAGTTGTTCAGGAACTACAATTCCCATCATGCCTAGTCATATCTGTGAATGTCAGTGTGTTACAATGCCTCATGGGATGTGTAGTTCTACAACAGATGGAGGGCCATAGTTTAAGGATCCCTGGTCTAGGCTATAAGAATATTACTAAAACCCGGAAACTGAGCTGTAGCACAGTGGCCAAGACCATACCGCGGTTTAACAGGACAGGTTCCACTCAGAACAGGCCTCGCCATGGTCGACCAAAGACGTTGAGTGCACGTGCTCAGCATCATATCCAGAGGTTGTCTTTGGGAAATGGGCGTATGAGTGCTGTCAACATTAATGCAGAGGTTGAAGGGTCAGTGCTCAGTTCATACGCTGCATCAAATCGGTCTGCATGGCTGTCATCCCGAAGGAAGCCTCTTCTAAAGATGATGCACAAGAAAGCCTGCAAACCGTTTGCTGAAGACAAGCAGACTAAGGACATGGAATTACTGTGTAGCCATGTCCTGTGGTCTGATGAGACCAAGATACACTTATTTTGTTCAGATGGTGTCAAGCATGTGTGGTGGAAACCAGGTGAGGAGTACAAAGACAATCTAGATCTAGACAATCTGTATCTTCCTAGATACACTGCTAGTAAGGGTAGTTGGTGTCATAAGGATTACATTGACACCCACAGCAGATCACACACCCAGTGTGTTTTGAACGCAGTGCAGGAATTATGCACAGAATGTGGGTTTCCCCCACCACATTGTTGTGTGCACGGGCCGGTACCGCCAACCAGAAGTCCAATATTTTGTTGAATTTGTGTGCACAACCTCTGTGTTAAAAGGTTACTTTCCCTTTTAGTAATGAAGAGTTAACTTGATTTTCCCATTCTGTGATTTTTGGGTGGATGGACAGACAATCATTAGTTTACAACCTATAGGGAGTAGTCTGGTCTTGAGGAAGAAAAGCATAACGATATACAATACAGCCCTTTTTTTGTTATGGTAACAGCTAGAAAAATAGATGTGCTGGGGACTTGGTACATTTTAGTGCCATGTTGCAAGAATGAATGACTTATTTGTTTACTATACTTCAGCTGAGAATGGATAAAAATAAAAACACGGTTACATCGGTATCAATCATTGACTATTCATTAAGATGAGGAAGGAGCAGACAGGGAAGCACACAGGGGCCCAGGGAAGCATAACCCGGGATATGAAGGCAGTGGGAGCAGCATGCCCTCTATTTCCCTCCCCTGAATGTCTGCAGGAGGGAGAGGAGGAGATGTGGACATACAGCGGCTACATGGAGGGATTGGTTACTCTACATGCTATAAAGATGTAATGGTATATGTGTAGCAGCCTAGATCATTATTAGTTAACTTTTACAAAGATGTCCAATGATAGGAAAATAAAAAAGGTGAGTAAATAAGTATACTCTCTAGAGCCCAGAGAATGGATAAATGCTGTAAATTTATTTTAAGTTTTTAGCAGAGAAGATAAATGAAAAGAAAAATAACAAAGAGATGTTCAGGGCATGTGGGAGGGGCTTAAAAGATGTATGGAACATACAGCAGGTATAAAGGAAACAAGTGACAGTTCATTAACCCTTTTGTGCTGCATTACTGGTCAGTGGCAGTGTTCGTATTTTGACCCCTTCACACACACACCCCCATATCCCCCAAGGAGGAAATGCATTATTAACTGAACTAATAGTTTTCCTGCTCAAGCTGGTGCCTTCAGCTTTTGGTAAGTTGTTGACCATCAGTCATCTACCTAAATCTGACTCATACTTTCCCTTGCAGTACCACTCTCTCTTCCTGTCCTGGCCTCTGAATGATGTTGCCTCAGACACCGCGACTAGGAATCATCTGTTAGGCGGTGAAGACTCTGCTTGAAAGAAAAGCATGTGATGTGACATCTTCTAGTGCTAAGTGTAGGGAGCTTTCTAGCACTCTGCACCCCTCTGCCACTCTTCAAATGCAAGTTCACAAGGTGCCATGTTCTGGGCATTAGTGCCAATCTGGTGGATTCTGCCCTCAGGCTGACTTTAAAAGCAGCACTGCCTGCGGTTTTGGACTCATTATACCAGTGCCCCCTTTTCCTTATTAAACTATTGTGCCCGGGGGGGTGCCTGTCCCTTCCATCCCCATTGTCCTAACCCCGGAGCAATGCTTTAGAAGGCAATAGAATGTTAAGAAGAAAGGGGATGAGACTACATTAAAAGATGAACAGAGCATTTAAAGAGAGGGAAGACTTAATATTAATTTTTGATTGTGCTACTGTATATGTGATGGGGCCCCCATAAATAAGTTACACCTATGTATAAGGAACAGTTGGTGCTTGCTACACAGTACCACTTATAAAAGTATTAAAAAGAGAGCTTGGGCCCCGCCTGCCCGGCACAGCTAGTTCCCGTGAGGGGTGCTGGAGTTGGCGGGTTCCCGCCTCCCTCAGGAGTTTGGAACTTCCGCAATACCTTGCTGAGATACATCTGCTCCTTCGTATCTTCAACATGTACTGTGTCTTTTGACTTATTGCTTTGTCTGATGTTAACAGATGGCTCTGCCTGCTACTTTGTCAATGTATTTTTTTTTCCTGATTATTAATAAAAAACTATTGAAAGATAAAAAGAGAGCTTGACTATAAGCTAGCTATAATTGTTCACAGCATAATGCTCTGTTCTTCTAAATTTAGGAATTGCACATACCTTAGGAAAATGACTATGGTAGTCACTGGCCGAATCAGTCAATTGTATTTCCTGGGTAATGTACACCTATTACCCAAGCTACTTTTCAAATATTCACCTAAACATGTAAATGCTTCCTCTATATACTTGGAAGCCCAAAGATCTTAGTGCTCTGTATAGACACATTATGCATTTGCCTGAAATAAATAAAATGTGGCAAACCATATAATTAAGAAAATAAAGTACTAAAGAAGTGCTTACAAAATGAAACGCTAATGGTGTGCACTACAATCAACTCATATACTAATGTAATTAATGGTTATTTTGCATCAAATGCACTCATAAAATGAATTCATTGAATTGTATTGAATTGTATTCCATTAGGTATAATTAATGCAATAAGCCTTTTTTATTCCCCTGTTTCCATTGTGTAATGCATACAAAGATATATATATATATATATATATAAATAATTATTGTTCCATACATAACTAAGTAATTGTATAAGTGCAATAACATTCTGTCTTTGAATTCTGAGATTATTCTGAGGCCAGAATTACACAAAAGGCAAGGGTCTATTTATCAGCAGGGCTGAACGGGAAAAAAAAACTGACCGATCAGGAGGAGCCGCCATACTAACGATCTCCCCTGCTGTTCTATTGTGTTCTGACAGAGCCCCCCCCCCCCCACCAGAACACTCCAGTCAGTATGGGAGCCAATTGACAGAACTTTTTCGGTCATGCCCCTTTGAGTTTGACAAACAGCCGAACGGCCGGCTTCTGTCGAACCGACTGCAGTGCACACAAGTTGAATGTTGGCCAGTTTCTATTGAACCGGCCGATGCCGCCTAAAATTCAGCCCCTGTGTACTAGGCTTTATCTAGTATAGTTGACACTCAGAGTGGTTGGAATTTATGACCCCTCTATCATAAGCACACACATATGTGAACACACATATGCTCTTCTATATGTTAAATGTATTTTCAGTAGTAAGCATAAAATTAGCGTAATACTAATTTGAAAAACATGGAAACAATAAATATTTTCTTGATTTGAATGTTTAATATACAGTATACCATGTTGGTAAGAAAAAAATAAAATGGAACATTTAAAGACAGGTAAAAAGAAATAAATACAATTAAAAAAAAAAAAAATAGTAGCATGCCTAGTGCACCACAGCAAAACATGAGGTTAATGTTATAAAAAAAAAATTCAAGGCTATGCGATTTTCAGGAGTGTAACAGAGTGCCTCCACAGATCTACCACCAACGGTTAATTTGTGCATTGTAATTTTTTGACTAGCTGACCCAGTTTGATGTGGTCCGTACCTAGTTTGGTGGTATTTTGGTTTGGTAGGCATGTATTGGTTTCACCCCTGTTTTTTGGCTTTCCAGTGCTCTCATTTGCCAGACCAACTATAGATAGGGGCAGGTCTAGGTTGCCATCTGCTCCCTGTCTATTGATTAGCACACCTGTGCTCCTTCTTTTGGAGGCTTTAAAATCATAGTTAGGACCTTGACGCTTGGCCTGCAGCTTCCCAGGAATTTGCAAATAACTGCAACTAAACCTCTGTTTTAATTACATACAGTTAGACAGATTAATTTGGTTTAGTGCTTCTTGGGGTTTTTTTTTTTAAACCTGGTCATTATGGAAACAATTTTTATATTTTCCATATATATATACTTAATCGCATATAATCACATCTCATTTAAAGTCCCAACCCTCCATTTTTGTACATATGTTTTAGAAGACACAGTGGTGCTGAAGAATTTCTGGAGTAGTTTTTGACTCACTTATTGTCCTATATAATTCTGGACTTTATAAGTTGTTCATGGACTCAATTGGTTTGCAGATATTATAATTAAATGCATTAGTGTGCTGTGCTGCATTTTTTATTGTTGTATTATCCTGACAATATATGGGTTCCGCATGGGCTATTATATATAATGCACAGGCAACAATCAGTCAACAGTTATGATATGCAGGCAGCAAATACGATAGCCATTCGTTACAATTTATGGAGAGAACAAGTCGAGAGAGAACACATACGCAAACAACAAATTGACAATTAGGAAAATATGAAAACAAAGTGTGAAAACATGCAGACAACAGGCATTTGGCATTTGTGACACGATATGGTCAAAAATGTGTCCTTCTTTCCCCTCCCCACTCGCAGCAAAAATTCCCCTTTTTCCCCAGCAAAACATCACTGCTCAAAAAAACAGTCCCGTGAAAACAAACCCTCTCCCACCAGCAAACCTCCCCTCTTCCATCAACAACCCCCCATCAAGCATGACACCTGCACATAAACTCCCCCAGTTAACCCCCACCCCTTGGAAATGCTGATACTTCTGTAAACTTGCTGTCTGTGATCCTATGCCTGACAACTGGTAGGGTGCAAATGACTAAACCGTTCATTACCAGAGCAGAAAGTGCAAAACAATAATAATAATCTGACCAAGCTTCTAACCATTCCCCATTTTACAGAAAAACTGAATATTTCAATACTTACCTAATTTTCCTTTCCTGTTGCCTATTCATGGCAGAATACTGATAGAGCCCCCCTCCTACAGAACCAGTAAATATCTTTAAAAGTTAGAGTATAGACCCCCACCAGAAATTCTCAAGAAAATATTCAGAGGAAGGAAATGTAAGCTGCCATGAACAGGCACCAGGAAAGGAAAAATACTATAGTTATTGATACAATTTTCCTGGTGCCTACATGACAGCATACTAATAAATAACACAAGGTGGTTTAAGGGATTACAGAAGAAATCAAAGTCTAGATCTATATCAGATTACCCAAATGTGTCCCAAACTAGAGAACAGACAGGCATGTACTGGCCATCGGGACTATCGGGAGTTTCCCGGTGGGCCGATGGCTCAGTGGTCCGGTTTCAGTGACAGAAATGCCTTCTTTTTTTGTGTAGCGGGTGCCCGCGGCCCCGCATCTTCCTCCGGCTCCCACATAGCTGACACAGGCACAAATTGGGTCTCTCAAGCGAGATTTCCAAACTGGTTGCTAGCCAGCTGCTGCCATAGCAAGTAGCAACCAGTGACGTCAGGCACATAGACACAGAAGGAGGCAGAGACGGCCCCAGCATTCACAGCGGAGCAGGATTTAACTTCTCCTCCTCTGCACCGAGTGCTTAGCTCCACCCACCTCCTCCTCTGCTCCGGTACAGTGACATGCTCTCAGAGAGGGAGTGCTGTGTGTGATCCTCTTCTGCCTGCCCATGCTGACTTTTCTGCACTGCCTGAGTGTTGACTGAGGGACCTAAGAGGGAGAGCAGGCCTTCCTATGTGTCCCCACTGCTCGTTTCTCTGTTACCTGTTGCTGTTCAGGATCTGCAGGCAGCTATCACTATGTCAGATGACATCAGGCATTCTAGCTCCCAAACTACAGTACAGTTTTGACTAATGGGGAAACAAGCAGAAAGCAGCAGGAAATATAACAAGTGAGCCTGAGGGGACATCAGCAACATAAGATGAAATCAATGTACAAGGCAATGGATCAGTGAAAAGTGTGAAAAGTGTGAGGATCGGCTTTAGTGGTAAGCTCTGTAACATTAAACAAAACTAGTTCTGAATGAAAGCTGTGAACCCATAGGGAGTAACTTAGTATCAATTACTCTCCATAGTGACTGAAGGGGTTAGTTTGCTCCTCTGATTTAAGATAAGAGTCAGTGGCAGCTTCTCTCTCCCCTTATCTTAGTTTGCAAGTTTTTCTGTATTGCCTATTCAACTTCATGCTCTGGTGTGGCTGACCTGAGGGTCAGTATTTAGGATGTGTTTGAAATGTGGAGAGATGACATTATTTTAGCACTATAGTAGAGCCACAGTATCATATGCCAGTATCATATACCATTGATAAGAAACACATCTGGACTCAGATGTCAAGTCACAAACAGCATTGCCTGGGTATCTATGGATGTGCTATATGTTTAAACCATTTATTTCTCCAATGATCTATTAGGGCTGCTGCAATGTGGAAACCCTGCAAATCCATTGCGGGTTCCCGCATTGCATGTTTCCCAGGGGCAGTGTCCCTATGCAAACTGCAGGGAGTGTCCATTAAAGTTAATGACACTCCCAAATCAGTTTGCAAATCGCAGTGCGATCTGCAAACTCGGACAGGAATTGGATCGCATGGGTGTGAACACCCATGCAATCCGATTCTGCTGCGGACAAAAAAGGGTCCTGTGTGAGTTTGATACAAATTCAGACATATAATCTTTATGGCTGAAATTGCATCGCACAGAGATCACATGTGATTTTTACTGCAGTTTGGTGCGAATCATATCCGATCACTGACATTGCAGCAGTGTGAACCGGCCCTTACTCCATGCTGTCATGTTAGGCTGCAGTAAATTGATATAAGAACAGGAATAGATTATCTGCTTTCTACTGACAAGTCTAATAAGAGCAGTTTTAGCATGAACTACATTTATTTTCCTCAGACCATGTACACTGACATGAAAACACCTCTGTATATGCCCAGTGCTGGGTGATATGTACATTATATTGATGGATTGATGCTAAACTGATTTTTGGTGGATGTGGAAGGATATTTCTGTGGAGCTTTTCAGGGAGACTTCTATTCATATTTAATGTATCATTATTTTAGGTATAGACATTAAGATTTATAGCAGCTGAATGAGGTCCACACATTATAGGGAGTGCAGTTTGAAAATGCTACCAATTTGTAATGGTGAAGTGCGAAGGTCTTATTAATTTAGCTTAGATCTAGAATGTCTTGCTATAGTTAGTTTAGCCCCGTTTTGTCCTTGTGTGTGGCCACATTTTTATCCAAGGTTTTTTTCTTTTCCACATTCGTGCGCTATATACACTAATATTTTCAAGTATGTTACTGGACTTCAAGTAGTTATACCATGAAAAATTATCATTGCCCCCCCCCACCCCCGGTTTTGACTGTGGTATATTATGTGCCCCCCATATATATTGTACCTTGTCATCCCTGTGTACTGCCTATAATAGAAATAAAGTAGAATGGCTAATGGACAGTGAAGTGGGAGGCTTGGATGCCCATTAGGGATGAGCCAAACTCCCCCTGTTCGGTTCGCACCAGAACCTTTGAATGGACCAAACATTTAGAACCCCATTGAAGTCTATGGGACTCGAACGTTCGAATTCAAAAGTGCTAATTTTAAAGCCTGATATGCAAGTTATTGTCGTAAAACGGGTTGGAGAACCCAGGTCTTGCCTCAGGGAACATGTATCAATGGAAAAAAAGTTTTAAAAACTCTAGTTTTTTCTGGAGCAGTGATTTTAATGATGCTTTAAGTGAAAAAAAAATGAAAAATTCCTTTAAATATCGTACCTGCTGGGTGTTACTATTAGAAAAAAGTCATTTAAAACTGCTTGGCCAATCATCAGCCAGCAATGCACTGCGATGCCGCAAGGAATTATGGGCCGTGACACGCCACTCGAATTTGGTGCGAACGGCCCAAAACATTCGTAATTCGACGAACGATCGAGCATACGATGTTCGAGTCGAACATGAGTTTGACTCGAATATGAAGCTCATCCCTAATGCCCATCAGGGTTGGCCATGTCCAGCTGGCATGAGAGAGACCTGTCATCTGCTCAGCCTCAGCACCGCTGCATTGCTGAAAGGCATGAAAATGAATAAATAAAGTGACACCTCTCCTCAGAGGTGTATCAAACAAATATTAACAGCGCTATCGAGGAAAAAGTTGAATCCTCCTAAGTGAATAATATGCAAATAAAGTGAAAAATTACCATATAAATACACATGCACAAATTGTGAAACAAATACAGGTGTAAATAAATGAATAAATCACCTTTGCAAGTAAGTAAACAGTTAATTATCTAAACAAAATCCGTGCACACTAAATCATGTGGCAAATAATTAAAATAAGGTTCATAAGTAAGTGATCCAGAAATCTTCATGAGCTTCCACCACACCACAAGTGTTCAGTGCTTCCGTCACCCATCAAAATGAACACTCACCAAAATGATATGCCTCGCACTCTCGTGCTTTGGCAACCAAGCTTTAAAATACTCCCAACGTGTTAATCTAAATTCAAATTCCAAAGAATCGTTCCATGTGGTTCCATATAAATGATAAGAGCAAAAGGAAAAAAAGGTGCACAATAAAACACCATGTACAAACTATAAAAAATGCACTCACAAACAACGTAGTAAAATCAGCATTGAATCACAGCAATTCCAAGTATTCCTCTAAATTCCTCAGCTGGTGTAAAAAATGGTCACGGCGGACCTACGATCAGCCAGGGTTTCTCACCACTCTTATGCACTGCACTGCAATCCACTGCACTCCGAAAACAGCTTTTCCAGGGAGAAATGCTCCAAAAAAGTCTCCAAACTTGGCTTGCTGCACAATTTCTAGGGTGTCACGTCTGTTCAGAAACTTTCCTCAAACTGACTGTGTGACCACGCCTCCGACATGTTTCGTGACAAATCACTTAATCATGGGGGTGGTCACACAGTCCTAATCACTCCCTAATATACTAATCTGTAGAGAGGTTGGACGCCCCCATTCGTTCAGCGCATGCGCGCTGTTCTGGAGTCGGGCGGAAGCGCTGTGTCCCGCCGTATCAGCTGCGATACTGGAGACACCAACTTCTCCAGCGCATGCGCCTTGTCATAGACACGGGCGGATGCGCTGTGTGCAGACGCATATTGTGCGGCGGCAGATAACTGTGATGTGTCATCATTCGTTCCACCGGAAGTTCAGTGGACGAGATGACTTAATGGGCGGTCATAAGAAGATACTGGTGCTGTTAAACAGGAAGCTTCTCGGGTGTCCCCGTGACCATCTTTTTATCCATATAAACATCACTTGCTTGTGCTTCACGTTTTAACAATTAACGACTGTCTTTCATCAGACATGGGTCCATGACTGATATCAGTCATACACGATATAAAATATTTAGATCTCAATTAAAAATGAATGAACTTATACAGCGCATCATAAATACATCTCAATTATGAATGAATGGTAAATAACGCATATTAAACACATATCTTCCAATGAAATTAAATTTGATTACATAATTATATCATAATAAAAAAAATATTCATGGAATTAAATGTGTATATGTGAATATATTAAAAATAAATCCGTTGAAAAATAAATACATTAAAAATACATTAAAAATATATTAAAAATTACTATATTGGGAAAATTAGAAAAATTAATATAAAGGTATATGTATAGCAATTATGCAATACATATAACTATAAATGCAATGGTGATGCTGGTCAATGTTAACTGCATGATAACTGGTGGTCATTTTGCCTATGCATATTGCTGAGTACTATATAAACCCAGACATTCCAGCACTAAGTGAATATTAAAATTGTTTATGGATCAATTAGGTAACAACATGAGCGTATTGGTAGATTATTTTGTTTTTAGAGTTATTAAGAGTTATTGATAAAGCAGTTTAGATCTACCTCTATATTTAACCCTCTCGGGAAAAGACATTTGAGTGAAAAAATCCAATGTGTTTTGCGCTGTGAGAGATCCCTGACCCTATTGGACCCCCTCCAGGCTGGATAGACACAGTCTATTCCACAAAATTGAGCAAGGGTAGGGTCCTTGTTGTGTTTCTGTTTGAAGTGCATAGATACGCTATGATACTCAAAGCCCTTTTTAATATTTGCGAGGTGTTCAGCAATTCAAATTCTTAAAAGTCGCTTTGTTCTCCCAACATATAATAGCCCACATGGGCACCACAGCAGATACACTACATAAGAAGAATTGCATGTACTGAATTATTTTATTTCAAAAGTTTTTCCATCAGTTGCTGTTATTTGATTCTTCCCTTTATTATGGATTTTTACTGTGCGACAACATATACATTTCCTGCATGGATAGAATCCTTTCAGATCTATCTTAATTTGTTGGTCAGGCGGGTCCAGAATTTTCTCAACCACCCGATCACCAAAATTAGGTGCTCTCCTATAAATGAAGCGTGGTTGCTTGGGAAGCACTTCTCCTAAGTGCCTATCTCTGCCAAGAATATGCCAAAGGTTCCTGATAATTGTTTCAATTTCTTTATATTGCGTGTGGAAGCCTGTGAGGAAACCCAGTTGATGTTGATTAGTGGATTGCCAGCTCTCTTTTTTCTTAAAACACTCTTCTCTCTGTATCTCTGCTACTTGTAGAATCATAGCATCCAGATTTGTTTCTTCATATCCCCTCTGCAGAAATTTATTTTTCAAATCATTCGCCTGTTCAAAGTAGTCCATGCTTTCCGTGCAATTACGTCGTACACGTAAAAACTGACCCTTTGGTATGTTTTTAATCCAGGCGGGGTGATGCCCACTCGACAAATAGCTATTCCGGTCAATTGTTTTAAAGTATACTTTTGTTTTCAATTTCCCTTCACAATAGTCTATTGTGACATCCAGGAAGTTGACCGAGCTTTGGCTTATGGCATAATCCAATTCGATATTGTTGATATTATCATTCAGATTTTCCAAAAATTTCCTTAAATCCACTTCTGATCCTTCCCAGATAAGCTAAAGATCGTCTATGAATCTTCGATAGAAGATTAACTGGGGTTTCTTATCCTTAAATACGTGTTTGTCCTCCCACTCCGCCATGAACAAGTTGGCTAGGCTGGGAGCAAACTTGGCTCCCATAGCCACACCAACTTGCTGAGAAAAAAAGAAACCATTGAACCAAAAATAATTGTGCGACATACAAAATTCCAACGCCTGTTCCAAAAATTGTTTTTGTGTGTGTGGGATATCTTCTCTTTTACTGAGAGCCCAATTCAGAGCCAATGAAGCATCATCGTGTTGAATTATAGTGTACAGGGATGCTACGTCCGCTGTCACTAAAAAGATGTTTGAATTGGGTTTAATGGTGATTTTATCCAAAGACAACAACAGATCAGCTGTGTCTTTAAGATACGCTTTAGCATCCCGGACACTTGGTTGGAGAAATTTGTCAAAATATTTGCCCAATCTGGCAGTAATCGATCCTATCCCATTCACGATAGGACGGGCTGGAGGCACTGTAGCATGCTTGTGTATTTTTGGTAGTGTGTATATTACTGGTATTCTACACATCGAAGGAGATAAATACGCCTTTTCTTTAGCGTTAAGAGCATTAATTTGCTGGCTTTGGCCAATTATGGCTCTCCATTTTTTGCGCGCTGTGATTGGCCAAGCATGCGGGTCATAGCGCATGCTTGGCCAATCATCAGCCAGCAATGCACTGCGATGCCGCAAGGAATTATGGGCCGTGACACGCCACTCGAATTTGGCGCGAACGGCCCAAAACGTTCGCAATTCGACGAACGATCGAGCATATGATGTTCGACTCGAACATGAGTTTGACTCGAATATGAAGCTCATCCCTAATGCCCATCAGGGTTGGCCATGTCCAGCTGGCATGAGAGAGACCTGTGATCTGCTCAGCCTCAGCACCGCTGCATTGCTGAAAGGCAGCCAATGGCTGTGCAGCAATGCTGGTTTCTAAAATTCCAGCCAATGAGGATGTAGCAATATTCCTGCAGGATGTTAGCCCTTCCACTTCACTTGTTCACTTGTTTTTGTGCATGTTTGCAAAACTTAAGTGGGCCTGGCAGGATGAAGTCCAGGGCCAAATTTTTGTCCTAGTCCAGCCCTGAGAACAGATACCAATAATGGGGGTTTTGCTTGTGTTCAATAAGATTCAAATTAGTGTTTGCAACCAGCCTGTCTAGACCTGGATGTAGAAATTCTCCATGAGACAGGAGATAAGGAAATATTGGGATAGTGATTAGAGGACAGACATTCAGCTGTACAACCAGGGAAAACCATGGCCTTAGGGCCAACATGGGGGAATTGCAATGCCAATCCGATTCTCTGTCATGAAGAGAAAAGGCATTTGCCAGACTGCAGTTCCATGGACAAGTCAGAGCATCCATCCCTCCACTAGACAATGTGGAAGATGAGAAAAAAACCCTTTGGAGTATTTATTTGCCCAGAGCCTAGAGCAGCCAACAGATCAGCGTGAGGTTACTTGCAAATATAAGTGATCTATCTGATTGGAAATGTGAATGTTAAGTGACTGTCATTGTCATTGTCTAGAGAGATGATTAAAGCCATGAGGGTTGCCATTGTTGTGCAGGGCCCTCAACTTTTTGAGCTGGAGTCTGTGGTGTCACTTGTCCAAGGCACTGGACCCAACAGGTGAAACAGAGAATCTTGCACATATTGTTTGAGACTCTGATCATTTGAGGTGTTGCTTTTTCCATTGGGTAACTTCCACTTGAACTGTCTTAGTTGCCAGTGCTCCTAGGAATTCATTAAAATGCATGCTATCAGTAACTAGCAGACTCGTACACCCAGAAACTGTCATTTATAAGAATGGAATTGCCCTCTGAACTTTTGTTCTCATAGAGGGAGTTTTCTGAAATGTTATAGTAGTTAGGGGGTGTCAAACTGAGCTCCCAGATATACTCTCTGCTGTGTGGGCATTTTCTAGTTGATTACCCAGTCAAATTTGTGTAAGTAGGAAGTAGTAGTATCTTTTGTAAATGGAACATGTAGGTATGTGTCTTATAAATCTACAGAAAACATCCTGTCTCCTGATTGTTGACATGGAACTATGGCTTGCAGGGATTCCTTTCATGGACATCCGCTCCATAACGCAAGGGGGGGAATTGACCCCCCCTGGAAAATTGAGAGGATGTTGAAGAGTCTAGTGGGCGCGGGCTGTCTAAGTGGTCTCGGCCCAGATGTCACACAGGCACAGCGAGCAGAGTAAAGCCGCCTCCCCCTCCGGTGTTTATGTGTACACAGGGTGAGGGAACCTTCTGTGCCTGTGCTGATGGCTTTTCTGAGGTACTGAATGGTATGGGGGAAGGGGGGTCTGTCTGTGCTGAAGGGGGGGTTTGTGCTTTAAGCGGGGTCCATCTGTGCTGAAAGGGGGGTCTGTGCTTAAATGGGGTCCATCTGTGCTGAAGGGGGGTCTGTGCTGAATGGAGGGGTCTGTGTGGAATGGGTCTGTCTGTGCTAAAGGGGGGGTCCATCTGTGCTGAATGGAGGGGTCTGTGCTGAAGGGGGGTCTGTACATTCTCTAGGCTATATTTATATGGACATGGAGTGAAGCTGAATTATCTCAAGAGCTATTTCACACTGCCAACTGGCCGCATTATTGGTAAAGCGCCACTAAAAAGTGGCGCTTTACCATCGTTTTGGCTGTACTATTCAGCCGCTAGCGGGGCGATTTTAACCCTCATTAGCGTTTTTAAAAAAGGGTTAAATGCAACTGTGTATCACCGCTGCCGAAGCGCCCCCCTCTGAAAAAATCTCAGCGGATGCCAATGATTCCTTTTTGAATTTTGAATTACTTTGTGGCTGTTCCCCATGGAAATACCTGATGCTAATCCTGATGCTAATATTGCTACATCCTCATTGGCTGGAGCGGTGGCATTCAGGACCATCCCAGCATTCTGAAGAGGACCTGCACTGCCTCCCACCCTTGATCCAGACCTGCCTTCTGCCCTGTGCCACACAGCTCTAATGTGCAAAGAGGCTATTTTTTTAAGGGGGGACTCTGATGTAAAGGGAGGGGGATTCTAATGTTCTAAGGGGCTCCTGGTGCAAAGTTTTTTCTTGGAAAATGTTTGTTTATTAATACATTTAACATTTATAATCATTAATTTATAAAAAATAAATAAATCATCCCACAAATAGTTGTAAAATATCCAGTGAGTCCTTTTGTACTGAAAGTTTTGTGGACCACTGATCTAAAGGCAAATCTGATGGTGTCAATTGCCACCTCACTTCTGATGTGCGCCATAGGTTTTAGTTTATCCAAGGTTTGAGCAATGTTTTCTTTGGGCAAATCTTGATGGCCATTTTTAATTCTTGTGTCCAATTTCTGATACAGGATAATACAGTAAGGATGACAACTGGCCTGCCTGGTGCAGTGGCTGTTTGGTTGGACCTCTTTAGGTCTAGAAACTTTTTTTTTCTATCAAGAATGGCCTAAGAGGTTAAATTCTCCATAGGAAATGTGACGTCCTTGGTGAGGCACATGACTGCTACATCTACCACTGAAGGAGTCTGACAGAGGGTACAGTTTCTGAAAAACTCATGAGAAGATGCTGTCAGCATAATAAGTACATTTATTAGACACAGAACTGGGGATACACCTAAGAGAGGCTGAACCCAGATGAACGCTGTCGAAGTACAGTTATAACAGACATGTGCTCAATGGTTATTATTCCAGAGATCTGAGGAAAAAAGCGGCTGGGGGTCTTTACACTCACCTTTACCCCCACTTTTAAAAAAACTCAATGGTTCTGTAAAAGGGGGACAAGGGCAGGGCTCTATAACTTTTATGCTGCCATATATGTGTTTTGTTGCAGTATAGTGTCCCTACTGGTGAGAATTCCCATTGCATCATGTGCTAAGTGAGGGGTTACTGGCACCACATATTATTATTTATTTTTATTATACAGGATTTATATAGCGCCAACAGTTTACGCAGCGCTTTACAACATCAGGGAAGACATTTAGTTACAGTACAATTTAATACAGGAATGATCAGAGGGCCCTGCTCGTTAGAGCTTACAATCTAGAAGGGAGGGTGAAGTGGAACAGAGGGTAGTAGATGTGGGGGGTGATCAGGTGGGCAAAGTTAAAATACAGTTGTTAGATGTGGGTAGGATAGGCTTCTCTGAAGAGGAGGGTTTTCAGGGATCCTCGAAAAGCTGAAAGAGAAGGAGATAGACGGATAGTTTGGGGTAAGGAGTTCCATAGGATTGGAGAGGCTCTGGAAAAGTCCTGTAGACGAGCATGGGAAGAGGTGATGAGAGAGCTAGAGAGCAGGAGGTCTTGAGAAGAACGAAGAGAGCGATTAGGTTGGTATTTGGAGACAAGGCCAGTGATGTAGCAGGGGGCAGAATTGTATGTAAAGAATACAATACATATTCTTTATACACATATGTAAAGAATACAATAAATACCTGATAGGGGTTCTATGCTTTTCCCACTCCATTGAAGACCAAAAATATTTAGTTTTGGCTGAAGGAGGGCCTTAATTCTATTTTAAAAAAAGCTACCACAATTGCACTACATTCATCAAATGTAATATATCAAATGTTTTATTCTAATGCTTCTTTCTTCTACTGCTTAATGGCCCTCCAGGCAACCATTTATAACCACATTCAATTTTGATTTAGGAAACTCAGGACATTAAGAAGATATTCTCTCTTCTAAGTATAGATTTGTTCCACAGGGAGTCCCTATGTCTGTGTGAGAACAGTGAAGGGCACATTTTGTAGGATATTAGGAAAGACATACTTTTGCTCAATAGTATATTAAATTGCAGACACAAAAGAAATGTAATGAGTCAATTTGTATAACAATAGCCTAGATATCTGAGAATTTATTGCAAAAATACAAACTAAATAATACTTTGCTATACTGGAAAGTTTAATTTTCAATAATTGGTAAATCTTTTCAGTGTTTCTGAAATCTAAATCCCTCAAAAAAAATCTAAATTCTCAATAAAAAACGTACCTAAAATTTCAGAAGGGCATTTCATCATGGTGACATAAAATATGCAATATGCACAAATACCATTCAGTGTGTTTCACCTAAATCATTAGGGTGAACCTGATTCAATTTAATTGTACCCTTTCCTGAAGCATATACCTATTTTTCACTCCCCCGCCACTCTGTTCAGCCACTGGAAGTAAAGGAAACTTCTGTTTAATTTCAGGTCAGATTCAGCCACATTCCACATCTATAGCCAACATTTGAGGCAGCTTGGTTGTTTGCCCACTTTTTTTACAATTTCAAAATTCTACATTTGATTCACCCTTAGGACCCCACTTGCATCAAGTAGTCTAATTTCCTTCCACAACTTGTAATCATAATGAAATGCTAATCAGCTAAACAGACACAACTGTCCCTTATCTTAAATTCTGACTCCACTATAACATATCTAACCTATCACTGGGAAGGAGGATTGGGCACAGAACTAGCAAGTTGACACAGTAAAAATCAACAGTTCTGTGGTATTCACCCCTGACCTGTAGATGTGACTATTGAGATTTGGCACATGTATAATGCTTTCTGTACATGTTAACCACTTACCCCCCGGACCATATTGCTGCCCAAAGACCAGAGTACTTTTTGCGATTCGGGACTGCGTCGCTTTAACAGACAATTGCGCGGTCGTGCGACGTGGCTCCCAAACAAAATTGGCGTCCTTTTTTTCCCACAAATAGAGCTTACTTTTGGTGGTATTTGATCACCTCTGCGGTTTTTAGTTGTTGCGCTATAAACAAAAATAGAGAGCCAATTTTGAAAAAAATGAATACTTTTTACATTTTGCTATAATAAATATCCCCCAAAAATATATAAAAAAAAATTTTTTTCCTCAGTTTAGGCCGATACGTTTTCTTCTACATATTTTTCGTAAAAAAAAAATCGCAATAAGCGTTTATTGATTGGTTTGCGCAAAAGTTATAGCGTTTACAAAATAGGGGGTATTTTTATGTCATTTTTATTATATTTTTTTTACTAGTAATGGCGGCGATCAGCGATTTTTTTTCGGTATTGCGACATTATGGCGGACGCTTCGGACACTTTTGACACATTTTTGGGACCATTGTCATTTTTATAGCGATCAGTGCTATAAAAATGCATTGGATTACTATAAAAATGCCACTGGCAGTGAAGGGGTTAACACTAGGGGGCGGGGAAGGGGTTAAGTATGCCTGGGTGTGTTCTTACTGTGGGGGGGGGGTGGCCTCACTAGGGGAAACACTGATCCTCGGTTCATACATTGTATGAACCGAAGATCAGCATTTCCCCTGCTGACAGGACCGGGAGCTGTGTGTTTACACACACAGCTCCCGGTCCCCGCTCTGTAACGAGCGATCGCGTGTGCCCGGCGGCGATCGCGCCCGCCGGGCACATGCACGGGAGTCGGGGGCGAGCGGGGGGCGCGCGCGTGCCCCTAGTGGCGGCTGGGAGAGAGGACGTCATATTACGTGCTCTCGCCCAGCAGAGCCACCTTGTGGACCTATAACGACGGTGCGCGGTCGGCAAGTGGTTAAAGTGTAACTTAAGGCAATATTTTATTTTATTTTAGTTTTGGATAGAGTGGAGAGTAGTTAGAACACCCGTCAGTGTTTCTTGCTGTCTGAAACCCTATTAAAGAGATTCATCCTGTATTTGTCCTGCTTACTGTTATCATGGAGAGTGAAAGTAAAAGAAAATCCCAAACTTTGGGTTGACATCAGAACAGTAAAGGAGTGGAAATCTTCCTATGGGGACACTAGGTTTGGTGACCCTGGTGACACTCGGGATTCCTTGATTTTGGAGAAATTTCCTCTCACTTTCTGTTTTGGCAGGAAATATACTCTATGGGACACAAATAGCTTTCATGTCTTATGCCGAGCAACTGCTCTACATCATTCAGAGCCCAGAAGGTCGGCCATTAGTTCTCCATTCACATAATGCTTTGCATTTTCTCAATGAATGCAAATAATTCTCTGATTTGATGAGATGGAGAGAATGGCATCTCTCTACCTCATCCATTTTTTAAGTTGTACATTTTTGTCATAATTTATGGAAAGTGAAAAAAAACGATATATATATATATATATATATAATATTGGTTATTGGTTAAGTCAACCAAGCTTGTACCTACAACAGGAGTTAAGATAGATTTGGTATTGTACATCTTTTTTTTTTTTTTTTTTTTTTTTTACTTCCGCCTCAGAGAACTATCAGGATACTCAATCACTTTAGCGTTCAATTTGCAGTCTCCTTTGTTCGCATCATGGTTGGAAATTTCTTTCACTTATTTTTTTTTTTCTTTTTTGAATATATGTCAATAAATATACAAAAGGAGATAAAGAAAAGCAAAATTCTTAAATACGTGAATAGATACATTAGTGTCCCCTAGCCGAACAAACCCTTATCCCACCCTCAAGCCCCCCCCAACCCTTGATCCCGCCCTCCCACCCTCCCCTATCTCCGGAGTTCTGTCTCCTATTGAATCCCTCTTTGCCCGTTGACCTTCCTACACTGTATCATCCTATCTATATACCTTGGTGCAAGTTTAAAGTTAGCCCAATCCTGCCATTTCCGTTTAAATCCTCCTTCTCCTTCCTCTCCCATGTACCTGAGCTGTCCAGCATAATATATGTCGTTAATTCTGCAAAACCAGCTCTTTACTGTCGGGCTCATAGGGTCCTTCCATTGTTTGGGGATCAGACTCTTTGCTGCATCTAGTACGTGTGGAAGTAAGGTTCTCATATACTGTTTAGTTGACATTTCTGTCCCATGAAACAAGCAGACCCATGGATCCGGAGGTATTTTAATTCTGGTTATCTCCTCAATTATTAATAGTACATCCTGCCAGTATGTTTTAATTTTTGGGCAGGTCCACCATATATGTGACATAGTGCCCTCTTCAAGACAGCCCCTCCAACAATATTGGGAGGTGTCGTCTTGGTAACGGTGTGCTATGGCCGGGGTTATATACCATCGTGCTAAACATTTAAAGTTCATTTCGATCAATGCACAATTGAATGAGGTTGAATGCGTCTTTTTTAATATTTTCCTGACCACTGTCTCTGTTTTTCCCGTTCCCAATTCCTCTTCCCATTTATTAATATAAGGAGGGAAGCCGGGGTCTTTCAATCCCATTAATATTTTATAAATTGCGGAGATCGCGCCCCTTCCCCCTGGTGCCAAACACATACGCTCCAGAGGGAGCAAGTATCTATCTGACCTCAGGGGGGAGGGGAGGGAGTCCACAAAATGCGTCAGCTGAAGGTATCGCCACCTGTTCAGCTCAAACAATTCTTTTTTTTTACTTAGTTCCTGATAGGTAAGAATTTTGCCGTCTTTTAATATGTCTTTTAATTGAACATCTGATTTTTTAATCCAGTTACCAAACAGGTCCATTTTCCCTGGTGCAAAGAAATTTGTGTTAAATAGAGGGATTAATGGGGAGTTATAACCCCATCTATGTTTTTTATGTGCCCTATCCCAAATAGACATGGATGCCAATGTGATTTTGTGCATGTGTGGGTTTATTTGTCTAAAATGTGGCGGTATCCAAATTTCTTTTCCTAACCGTGAGTTATTTGAACAGCTTTCTAATCTCACCCATCTTTTCTCTCTTTTATCTCTGACCCAGTCAACCACCCGTGCCATGTGTATAGCCATATAATATGTATAAATATCAGGTACCCCCAAACCACCATGTTCCTTATCTCTAATTAACACCTCCATACTAATACGCATTTTTTTTGTTCCGCCATATAAACCTATTTAATAACTGTTTTAGTATTTTGAAGTAAGCACCCGGTAGTGCAATTGGTAACATTTGGATTATATATAATATCTTAGGGAGAGTGAACATCTTAAAACAGTTTATTCTCCCTAATAGGGATCTTTGTCTCAATGCGATTCTCTTTAAATCTTTTTTAATATCATTTAATAGTGGTATATAGTTCTGTAGATAGATTAGGTCAGGGGAAGATGTGATATTAACTCCCAAGTATTTTATCTCGGTATCTTTCCAAATAAATGGAAACTCTTGCTTATATCTCCGTACGTCCTGTGCTTTTACATTTATATTGAGGATTTCTGATTTTAGAGGATTGATTTTAAAATTAGATACATCTCCATACAATTTGAGGGTTTTTAATAGATTCGGGAGTGTTATAGTTGGATTCGTTATGAATAATAAAATATCATCGGCGAACGCTGCGAGTTTATGTTCCCCATCATTTGTTTGAATCCCCCTGATATCTGGTATTGTACATCTTAAGCCCTGTACACACCATAGGTTAACCAGAGGAAAACCGGCCTGAAGGACCGTTGTCTTAGGTTAACCGATGAAGCTGACTGATAGTCTGTCACGCCTACACACCATAGGTTAAACAACCGATCGTGTCAGAACGCAGTGACGTAAAACACAATGACGTGCTGAAAAAAACTGAAGTTCAATGCTTCCAAGCATGCGTCGACTTGATTCTGAGCATGCATGGATTTTTAACCGATGGTCGTGCCTACTAACGATCGGTTTTGACCTATCGGTTAGGAATCCATAAGTTAATTTTAAAGCAAGTTGGCTTTTTTTAACCTATGGTTAAATAACCTATGGGGCCCACACACGATCGGTTTTGACCTATGAAAACGGTCCATCAGACCGTTGTCCTCTGGTTAACCTATCATGTGTACGAGGCCTTAAGCTTCCCTTTCAGTGTTCCAACATATTCAGCGAGAAGAACAAACAAGGCACTGACATTGCAAAAACCTTCTTATTAAAGCTCAAAATAAAATCACATTACATTTACAACGTTTACATGAGTAAATAAAAATGTTATAAATTATAGAATGTCTTGCGAGCAACTAGAGTATACATTGTGTAATCTATGAGCAAACAGCAAATAACACACACTCAATATAAATGTGAAATATTAAACTAAAAACAAATAATGCTGCGCTAATGATATAAAATGTATATAAATGACTCTTATGCCGCGTACACACGATAATTTTTCGCGATGTAGAAAAAACAAAGTTTTTCCAACTTCATCATTAAAACGACGTTGCCCACACACCATCGTTTTTAAAAAAATGCTCTAGCAAAGCGTGGTGACGTACAACACGTACAACGGCACTATAAAGGGGAAGTTCCATGCGGATGACGCCTCCCTTGGGGCTGCTTTAGCTGATTCCGTATTAGTAAAAGACGATTTGCGCTTTTCTGTCTGTTACAGCGTGATGAATGTGCTTACTCCATTATGAACGTTAGTTTTACCAGAACGAGCGCTCCCGTCTCATAACTTGCTTATGAGCATGCATAGGTTTTTAACATCGTTTTAGACCACACACGATCATTTTTTACAACCCAAAAAACAACATTGTTTTAAACGTTGTTTAAAAATGCAGCGTGTTTGAAAAAAAAAAAAAATCGTTTTTCAGAACCCGAAAAATGATGTGAAGCCCACACATGATCATTTTAAATGACATTTTTTTAAAACAACGTTTTTTCATGCCAAAAAATGATCGAGTGTACGCGGCTTTCACACTCAGTGGCCCGGCGTCGGCGCTTTGCCGGTGGTTCGGAGTGCTTTAGGAGTGGTGTATTCACTGAAAAAAGACGCAGCATTCATTAAAAAAAAATGGCATGGGGACCTGGGTCCTGCTCCAAGGGACATGTATCAATGCAAAAAACTGTTTTAAAAAGGGGACGTTTTTTTCACGAGCAGTGATTTTAATAATGCTTAAAGTAAAACAATTAAAAATGAAATATTCCTTTAAATATCTTGTATGCCTGTAAAATAGTGCGTCTTTCCTGTGTTTAGAACAATACCACAGCAAAATTAAATTTCTAAAGGAAAAAATCTCATTTAAAACTGCTCGTGGCTCTAATGAATTGTCGGATCCTGGCAATATAGATAAAAAATCATTGAAAAAAATGGCATGGGTACCTGGGTCCTTCCCAAGGGGACATGTATCAATGCAAAAAACTGTTTTAAAAAGGGCCATTTTTTCAGGAGCAGTGATTTCAACTACTTCCCGACCTGCCGCCGCAGTTCTACGGCGGCAGTTTGGCTCCCCTGCGCGAGAGCCTGTACAATATTGTCGGCTCTCTCTGCGGCCACTAGGGCCCCCAAATCGTCCGTGACTCCCGTGCGGGTGCCCGGCGGGAGTGATTGCAGCCGGGCACCTGCAATTGCTCATTACAGAGCAGGGACCGGGAGCTGTGTGTGTAAACACACAGCTCCCGTTCCTGTCAGGGGGAGAAATGCCTGACCGTACAATGTATGAACAGCGATCAGTCATTTTCCCTAGTGAGGCCACCCCCCCCTACAGTTAAAACACACCCAGGTAACATACTTAACCCCTTCCCCGCCCCCTAGTGTTAACCCCTTCCCTGCCAGTGACATTTTTATAGTAATGCCAATGGTCCCAAAAATGTGTCAGAAGTGTCCGCCATAATGTCGCAGTACCGAAAAAAATCGCTGATCGCCGCCATTACTAAAAAAATTTATAAAAATGCCAAAAAACTACCCCCTATTTTGTAAACGCTATAACTTTTGCACAAACCAATCAATAAACGTTTTTTTGTAAAAAGAATTTGCATCGGCCTAAACTGAGGAAAAAATATGTTTACATGAGTAAATGTAATTTGGAGGATATTTATTATGGTAAAAAGTAAAAAATATTATTTTTTTTTCAAAATTGTCGCTCTATTTTTGTTTATAGCGCAAAAACTAAAAACCGCAGAGGTGATCAAATACCACCAAAAGAAAGCTCTATTTGTGGGAAAAAAAGCACGCCAATTTTGTTTGGGAGCCACGTCGCACGACTGCGCAATTGTCAGTTAAATTGACGCAGTGCCGAATCGCAAAAAGTGCTCTGGTCTTTGACCAGCAATATGGTTCGGGGTTAAGTGGTTAATAATGAAACATGTGAAAGTGAAACAATAAAAAAATTATTTTCCTTTAAATATTGTGCATATCCTTAATATGGCTGTAAAATAGTGCATCTTTCCCGTGTTTATAACAATACCACAGCAAAATGAAATTTCTAAAGGAAAAACAAACAAAAAAATAAATAATTTAAAACTGCGTGAGGCTGTAATGAATTGTTGGATCCCGGCAATATAGATAAAATCATAAAAACCTGCAAAAACCATCCCCAATTTTTGAGGGAATTAACTAAACTCCCTGTGTCATTATAATGGTTTGAATAAACTCCTAAACGGATAGACTTGTTTCAGGTTTCTTATGCCCGCTACAGTTTCCATTTCAGAGTCAAATAAAAACTAGCACAGGTTTGTACCTAATTCACAGAATGAATAAAGCAGTTTTCTATATGAAAAACCGTCGCAAATTTTTACCAGGTGTCAGTAGACTCCTTGTGAATCTCCCCTAATTTCTTGAATGGCCTTTGCTTCACAATGATCTCATGGGATCGTAGTCATAACTCATTAACAATTGATATAAAATATTTTATTAGTTAAATAAGTAATAATTCAGTAAAGACCTGTGGTTTGAAATGGCTGGGGCCTTTATTTCTAGGTATAAATATTAAATTGATTATATCAACTTTCTCAAAATCAGGGCTTTTTTTCAGGGGGAACTTGGGGGAACTCAGTTCCACCACCTCTGGCGCAGACCCTTTGGTGATTGGTGATTGTTCACTTGTAAACACAGAAGTCTGGTTTCTGTGTTTACAAGAGACAGCTCTGCACTCTGTGTGTAACCCCCTGAACTCTACACTCTGTATGTAATGCAATCCTGGTATTTAATGCCCCTTTAAAACCCTTCTACTGTTTTTGAAATCTAAACTGGGACGTGGTTGAGTTCCTGCACCTATTTTCGGAGAAAAAAAGATCTGCTCAAAATCATAAATAATTCACTTAATGTATATTACAATTTTCTTTTAGTAACATAAACCTCTATGTATGTGTATATATATATATATATATATATATATATATATATATATATATATATAATAGCTTAGCCATTTAAGCGCAAGCTATACTTAAAACATAAATTATAACATCCCCTTTCAAATTAAGTGATAAAACCTCATAAAACAGGCAACGATAGGGAGGGAGAGTGGGATGTGCTCTTCTTCTGATCTTCTTCGTCTTCTGCCCACTAATGATGCATCCTCTTTTCTTTTATAGGCGGAGGCTCGTGATAGAGGACCGTTTTCTTGGGGCAACTGTCAACTTTAACAACCAATCTCAGGTAAGTAATAACATGTCATGCCCCGCCCTTCACCTTTAAGGCTGCGGTTACCCCTGTTGCTTGTGAACCTTTTTCTACCACACTTTTCCTTTCCACTCAACCTTCCATTAATATACTAGGATACAGCACTCTCACGACCAGCTTCTTTAGCAATGACCTTTTGTGACTTACCCTCCTTGTTGAGGGTCTCAATGACTCTGTACTGGACAACTGTCAGCAGTCTTCCCCATGATTGTGTAACTTACTAAACCAGATTGAGAGACCATTTAAAGGTCTCAGGAATCCTTTACAGGTGTTGAGTTAATTCTCTGATTAGAGCATGACACCATGAGTCCACAAAATTGAACTTTTTCACAATATTCTTATTTTCTAAAAATACTGATTTTGAGTTTTTACTAGCTGTAAGCCATAATCATCAAAATTAAAAGAAAATGCTTGAAATATATCTGTCAGGTCACCCGTGGCCAGGTGACAAGTGCACCCCGTAGGGGTCAGGGATGCACCACAGGGAAGTGAACCCTATAGCCGACTACTGCTGGCAGGGAGGAAGCGTAACCCAAGATCACCCAGGGCGCGGAGTCTAAGACCCAGTTTTGTATTCACCAGAGCCTTTGATGGTAAGGATGGTCTTGGCCGCAACTGGGTCCAGGTCGCGTTCCCGAGATTCCTTAAGTCACACTCCGCAGGGAGAAAAGGGAAGCAGCCAGCAGGACAAACAGCGGTGATGGGCAGGCCGAGGTCAGGGCAACAGGCAGACAAGGATAACCGTGGGACATGCAAATAGTCAGGGGCACAGGCAGACAAGGAAGTCGGGGACAAGCCAAAACGGTACACGGAAAGATGATCGTAGCTCTCTGCAAACAGGAACTAGCAAACTACACTGCAGACAGGAAATAAGCATAGGAACACTGTTGAACAGCACTGCAGACCTGTAGAGCAATGCTTAATATAGGCTTCCTGGGATGGACTAGGGTGGAGCCATACAGGAAGAGGAAGTGATAAAAAGGGAAACCAGAACAGGGTCAGCCTCTAATGAACACATGGAGATCAGGTAAGCAGACAGACTTGATGCATATTCATGACAATATCACCTTTTGAATTGAATTACTGAAATGTACTTTTTGATATTCAATTTTTTTTTCTGATACACCTGTATCTCTTTCTGAGTTTCTGCCAGTGCCATAGACTACACAAGCAGGGCATCCAGGATCACAACCCTTGTTCTCCCTCATGCTCTGAGCTGAGAGTGGGGGAGAGATGGGCATGCAGCTACAGCTCCCCTATTCTCTGTGGTGTATTTGTCACATCCACAGTGCAGAGAACAGATCATTTGTTTGTAAGGACTTTGTACCTTTTTATTAATTTGGAGCAGCATCTACTTAATTTTTATGTTTAGAAGAGTGTTGCAAGCATTATGCACCACTCTTTGTTAATTCCACCTTTTGTGTGTGGAAACCACTTTCCAAAGACCATTTATAAACTGTGTTTGCAGTTTACATATGACATGTATCTAAAATATTCCTTCTATACCAAAAGTAAGGTGATACATGAACCAAGATTTATAATGCGCTGTACAGGACACCAGGGGTGGGTCCTGGACGGGTGCTATACGGCACCACTGTTTGGACTATGGTCCATTTAAATAGAGGTAGAAGGTTCAGGGGGTCACCCAAAAGTGGGTGAAAAGTTCCAGGCAGGCACTAATTCAGAGAGGACTGGCTCGCAGTCTTCTCTATCTTAATAAAGTAGTTTGGGGCCTGGAATTTTGGAGGCTCCAAAGTGTTATTTGGGTGGGATGGAGCCTCCACTCCTAACCCCTGGAAGCCAGCGCACAAGGGGTTAAAATCTCACAGACAACCACTCATTAAAGCAGGAAGTGATGCTGGAGGGAGTGAGTGAGTTGGGAGAGTGCACCTGTGAGGACAAGATGGAAGTCTGCTAGCTGCTCAGAGAGGACTTTTGAGTAGTTTGGAAGTGAAGCTGTGTCTGCAGGGAAGGTCTGGAGGACTTCTTACTAAAAACGTATGTGCCTTTCTTTTGGTTGTTTTTCTGAAGAAAGACTTTTTCCTAATTTATGCTGGAAACAAGCAGGACTTTTGTTGTGACGTTTTGGATGCTGAAGAAAAGCTTTATTTTGTTTTGTTTGGTCACCAATAAAGACCCTTTGCTTTACTGACACGGTTTTACGCACTTGTCTCGCGGAGCTTAAGGACCCCCAAAGTTTACAATTGGTGGAGAATGCGGGCAAAGTGCATTTGCAGGCGCAAAAACCGTTTAAAAACTGACATTTAAAGAGACAGTATACTTATGGCATGTCTTGGGTGAAGTCAGCCCAGGCGTTACAAACAGCAGACAAAGGCATGGAGAAGGTCGTTAAGGCTTTGGCACAAGCCACTGTGACCCAGCAGCAAGCCACTGTGACCCAGCAGCAAGCGTCAGCAGAGTCAAACCGTCGCCATGAGGAAGCGATGGCTCAGCAGCAGCAGGCCCTGGCACAGGCTATAGCTGCGCAGCAGGAAAATACACGGCTGCTATCCGCCCAGTTTACGGCCCAGCAGGAGTCCACTCAAGCACAGGTGGCTGCCTTGCAGGAGGCCGTACAGCAGCTGGCTCAGGGACAAGCGCAAGCGGTCGTTGCCGTTAGCAACCCAGTGTCTGTTTGAGCCAGTCATTTCTTGCAGAAGCTAACACCCAGCGATGACGTGGAAGCCTTTCTTACCACCTTTGAAAGGATAGCAGAGAGAGAAGCGTGGCCCCGGGACCAATGGGCCGGCATTATATCGCCTTTTCTCACTGGTGACCCGCAAAAGGCCTATTTTGACCTCCCAGCTGAGCACATCAAAGATTATGAACGTCTAAAAGCTGAAATCCTGGCCCGCCTGGAAGTGACCACAGCTGTCCGGGCTCAGAGGGTGCATCGCTGGCGGTACAAATCGGACCAACCACCCAGGTCCCAGATGCATGAACTAATTCAGTTAGTTAAAAAATGGCTGCAGCCAGAAAAGTTGTCAGGTCCACAAATGGTGGAACGAGTGGTGATGGACCGGTACCTACAGTCCCTACAAGATGACCTACAGCGCTGGGTAAGCCATGGAAACCCTACTAATGCTGACCAGCTGATCGAGCTGGTTGAACGGTATACCGTGGTGGAGGACCTGCTTGGGCCTGCCAAGCGTCGAGAACCCACGCCAAGGACACCCAGACCAGCCACCAACCTGAGGAGAGAAGCCTTGCCAGATGTTGGCGTCCGCAGGTTTACACCATCTGCCCTAGAACCACGGAGGTCGGTTCCTGTACCAAAGATGGGAGACATACAATGTTGGCGATGTCGGTCCTGGGGGCATACCCGGGCACAATGCCCACTGCAGGAGGAGCCTATGGAGTGCGGAACTGGTCGGAGAAGCTCCTTCTATGTGCGAAGTGTGTGTACCACTCATCTTGACCTGGCTGCAGGACGGTTTGAGTGTGAAGTGTGGGTGAACCACCTTCCTGCCAGGGCCCTACTGGACTCGGTAGCATGGTAACATTAGTACATGCCAGGGTACTTGGGAGGCTTAGACCAGTGACTAAAACTCTTCGGGTGGTATGCATTCATGGGGATACCAAGGAGTACCCCATGGTTCCGGTGACTGTCTCTTATGGCCATGCCTCAGTTACACAGGAAGTCGGGGTGGTAAACAGTTTAATTCATGACATCATAGTGGGGCGGGACTGTCCACTATTTCTGGAACTATGGAACGAGGTGCAAATGGCACCACCAGGGGAACTGGGGGCACTGGGCCTGGAAGGGACAGGGTCCGGAGCTGAAATACACCCCTCTGATATAGAAATACCTACCATTGATAATGAAGTTGCAGGGAATGCTAATGTGGAAGATAAGGCCCCTGACCCAGGTCTTAAACCCGGGTTGATCTCTGAGGGGGGGAGGTCTTCCCATTACAAGTCATGCTGGGGGAGGATGACGAGGAGCTCTCCCCGGTTGAGGAGGATGAAGGGGAAACATCCTCAAGGCCAGTACATCCAGATCTAGATGTGTCCAGAGGTGCATTTGGTACCGCCCAATTACGGGACCCTGCCTTGGTCAATGCTCGAGAGCAGGTTTCTGTTGTTGATGGGGTCCCACAAATGCCAGACGCAGACCAGAGGTTCCCTCACTTTGCGTTGAAGGGGGACTTACTGTATCGAGTGGCTGAGAGCCGAGGGGAAACTATAGAGCAGTTGCTGGTTCCCCAACCGTATAGGCGGATGCTCCTCAATCTAGCCCACAACGATGCACTGGGAGGACACCTGGGGGCGGAGAAAACAGAGGCCAGGATAAACGACCGGTTTTACTGGCCAGGGTTGAAGGCCGAGGTTAAAAGATACTGTGCGTCTTGTCCCATTTGCCAGTTAACCGCCCCAGTGCCACACTATAGAAACCCTCTGGTGCCCTTGCCGATTATCGAAGTCCCGTTTGAACGGATCGCTATGGATCTGGTGGGACCCCTGGTAAAGTCGGCACGGGGCCACCAATACATATTGGTCATCCTAGATTACGCAACTAGATATCCAGAAGCTGTCCCTTTGAGGAAAGCCTCCTCTAAGGCCATCGCCAGGGAGTTGTTTCAAATGTTCTCACGAACCGGGTTCCCCAAAGAGATCCTGACAGACCAGGGGACCCCTTTTATGTCAAAGGTAATGGCGGACTTGTGCAAATTGTTTCAAATTAAGCAGTTGCGGACGTCTGTCTACCACCCACAGACCAATGGCCTAGTCGAAAGATTCAATAAAACCCTAAAATCCATGTTGAAAAGAGTAGTCCAGAAAGATGGGAAGGATTGGGATATGTTACTCCCTGCCCTGTTATTTGCTATCCGGGAGGTCCCGCAAGCATCCACAGGTTTTTCGCCATTTGAGTTAGTGTATGGTCGAAGGCCCCGGGGGTTACTCGACCTGGTAAAAGAAACGTGGGAAAGTGAATCCTCACCACACAAAACGGTGGTAGAGCATATCTCTCAAATGCGAGAGAGGGTGGCTAAGGTGATGCCACTGGTGAAGGAGCACATGCAGAAGGCTCAGGATGCCCAAAGAAGAGTGTATAACAGGTCGGCTAAAATTAGACAGTTCCAAGTAGGAGACCGGGTGGCTGTTCTAATACCCACGGTAGAGAGCAAATTCTTGGCCAAATAGCAGGGCCCATTTGAGGTAGTAGAGAAAGTCGGTGAGGTGGACTACAAGGTACACCAGCCAGGGAAAAGAAAACCATACCAGATCTATCACATCAATTTGTTGAAACCCTGGAGAGACAGAGAACAAGTGTCAGCGGTAGTAGGGGTACAGTCAGGGGACCATGCAGGGATCGACTTGGTACAGGTTGCTGCTACCCTGACTAGACCTCAAACCCAGCAAACAAAAGAGTTTCTACAAAAAAATAGAGATATGTTTTCAGAGTTGCCCGGTCGCACCAACGTCATCGAGCATGACATTGTGACCGAGCCCAATGTAAAAGTCAGGTTAAAGCCTTACCGTATCCCAGAAGCTCATAGGGTGGCAGTGTCCGAAGAGGTTAAAAGAATGTTCGAGCTTGGAGTCATTGAAGAGTTGCAGAACGAATGGTCAAGTCCAATTGTGTTGGTACCCAAGCCCAACGGCACCCTCCGCTTCTGCAACGACTTCAGAAAGCTTAATGAAGTCTCCAAATTCGACGCATATCCCATGCCACGAGTAGATGAGCTAATTGAAAGGTTGGGGCCTGCCAGGTACATTACCACACTAGACCTCACAAAAGGGTACTGGCAGATTCCCCTGACTAAGGAAGCCAGGGAGAAGACAGCCTTCTCTACCCCAGAAGGCCACTTCCAATATAAGAGGATGCCATTTGGTCTACACTCAGCCCCGGCCACGTTCCAAAGGGCCATGGACAAAACTCTGCGTCCACACCAACGGTACGCTTCTGTCTACCTAGATGACATAGTCATCTTCAGCACTGATTGGGAGTCCCACCTTCCCCGGGTTCAGGCAGTCGTAGACTCCTTAAGAAGAGCAGGGTTCACCATCAACCCCGAGAAGTGTGCCATTGGGATGGAGGAAGTAAAATACCTAGGGTATATTGTGGGTAGAGGGCTGGTGAAGCCCCAAATGAGTAAGGTGGAGGCCATACAGGACTGGCCCCGTCCCCTAACCAAGAAGCAGGTCAGAGCGTTTTTGGGCATAGTTGGCTATTATAGGAGGTTTGTCCCCAACTTTGCCATTGTTGCTGCACCACTGACCGACCTGACCAGAGGCAGAAAGTCAGTGATGATAAAGTGGAACGCCAAGGCCGAGACGGCTTTTCAAAAGCTTAAGACAGCTTTATGCCAAGATCCGGTGCTTGTAGCTCCAGATTTTACAAAAGATTTTGTAGTACAGACAGATGCTTCAAGCGAAGGGTTGGGAGCGGTCCTGTCTCAGGAAATCAATGGGGAGGAGCACCATGTGGTCTTTCTTAGTAGGAAGCTGACGGCAGCTGAAAGAAACTATGCGGTGGTGGAGCGGGAGTGTCTGGCAATCAAGTGGGCTCTAGACTCCCTGCGATATTTCCTCCTGGGCAGAAAGTTCCGCTTGGTGTCAGACCATGCTCCGCTTACCTGGATGAGACAGAATAAACACACCAATGCCAGGGTAACAAGGTGGTTCCTTTCTCTCCAGGAGTTCAATTTCATGGTAGAGCACAGACCCGGGAGACAGCATCAGAATGCCGAAGCCCTCTCCCGAGTCCATTGTATGGTGTCTACTGTTGCCTCCAACACCTCCGCGTTGAGGCAGAGGGGGGTGATATGTACCGGACACCAGGGGTGGGTCCTGGACGGGTGCTATACGGCACCACTGTTTGGACTATGGTCCATTTAAATAGAGGTAGAAGGTTCAGGGGGTCACCCAAAAGTGGGTGAAAAGTTCCAGGCAGGCACTAATTCAGAGAGGACTGGCTCGCAGTCTTCTCTATCTTAATAAAGTAGTTTGGGGCCTGGAATTTTGGAGGCTCCAAAGTGTTATTTGGGTGGGATGGAGCCTCCACTCCTAAACCCTGGAAGCCAGCGCACAAGGGGTTAAAATCTCACAGACAACCACTCATTAAAGCAGGAAGTGATGCTGGAGGGAGTGAGTGAGTTGGGAGAGTGCACCTGTGAGGACAAGATGGAAGTCTGCTAGCTGCTCAGAGAGGACTTTTGAGTAGTTTGGAAGTGAAGCTGTGTCTGCAGGGAAGGTCTGGAGGACTTCTTACTAAAAACGTATGTGCCTTTCTTTTGGTTGTTTTTCTGAAGAAAGACTTTTTCCTAATTTATGCTGGAAACAAGCAGGACTTTTGTTGTGACGTTTTGGATGCTGAAGAAAAGCTTTTTTTTGTTTTGTTTGGTCACCGATAAAGACCCTTTGCTTTACTGACACGGTTTTACGCACTTGTCTCGCGGAGCTTAAGGACCCCCAAAGTTTACACCGCATAAAGTGGAACTTTGGCTTTTCATAAAAAAATTATTCTTGTAGCACTTGTTGAAAGTGAATCTGTGCATACAGTTTTCCCTAAGTTAACTTGGAAAGTCTCACAAAAACCTATTGATCCTGTTAGTGGAATGCACCTAATGCATATAGCTTCCTATAATTGGGCAATAATGCTGCGGCACTGATTCAAAATTTAAAGCACCGATATTAACCTCATGTAAACTTGCCTGCTTGCACTACAGTTGTATGAAAATAAGTTGCAGAGGTGGCAGCATTATCACTGCTGATTCACAAGCCTTTATCTAGCCCATCAGTAACTATCCTTAGTCCTGTCAGGGGCGGTTGGTGCTCTTTTTTTGGGGGGGGGGGGGTGGCAAATAAACCACCCCCTGCCCATTTACCAGGCCCACTTGCAAGACCACTCACAAGCCTGCTAGCCCCGCACTTACCCCATCCAGGTGGAGGGCAGGTGGCGGGCTTCTCCTCCTGGCTAATCCGGTTGTTTCTCCTCCCAACCAATCTGGACCAGCTTTCTGTCCTGATTGGCTGGGAGGAGAAGCAGAAAGACAATAGTAAATGTTAATTCCCTATTGTCACAAGTGGATGGGGTCAGGGCGCAATGCTCTGCCCCCCGAGCCCAACTTTTTTAAGCCAATTGGAGTCCCTGGCTCTAATCATGTGCTTCACAAAAAGAAAACCCCATAGATCTCTATACGTTAGGAGCTGGCCCCTGCGCCCCTTATGGAAGGGCCGCCGCTGAGTCTCGCCCACTGTTTTCTGGATTGCCAGCACTACCTCTGTTGATAAAATCCTCCAACTGATCTGCAGTGTCTGGGAGGTGGAGTGATTGAGACACAAATAAAAGAGGAATTGAAACACTTAGAAAGGTAAAGGATTTTTTTTTGAGACTCATGAATCAAATAACTAAATTTGGGACCTGTTTATAGTTTCACACAGAAGCCATTAAATGTACTTTAATATAAAAAATAGAGATCAATACACATACAAGCTCAGTAGAGTGTGTGTTTATAACTCTGCAGTCTCTATTTATTAGCATTGCTCTTCACCTTTGGAGAGTGCTAAACCCTGTGAAGATGTCCTTTGTTCAGTGGTGGCTAGTGCTCAACATTTTTTGGGGGGGGGCGCAAACAAACTGAAGAATTCTGAAAAATACTGGGAAAAAAACATCATATGCAGCCTCTGTGCTCATCATATGCAGCCTGTACCCATGATATGAAGCCTCTGTACCCATGATATGCACCTCTGTGCCCATAATATGCAGCCTCTGTGCCCATCATATGCAGCCTCTGTACCCATCATATGCAGTCTGTTCCCATCATATGCAGCCTCTGTGCCCATCATATGCAGCCTGTGCCCATCATTTGCAGCCTCTGTGACCCCCCCCCCGCACTCGCCGTCTGACCGGCACACACTCTTACCGCATCCTAGTGATGCGTGACGGCGGCGAGCTCCTGTGTCTTCCATGGTTATCTGTGAACGAACGAGTAACTTGTATAGCGCTACAAATGCAAACTAAATTGCCTCAAGGCGCTTTTGCAGCCAGTGTCTGCCTGTGTCTTTAGAAGAGATGGGTCTTAAGCTTCTTCATGAAGGCCAGGTGGTTTTCTTTCTCCCGTGTGTGTCTTCTTTCTTTCTCTTAGGCGTTCAATCAAGGCTCCTGTGCCTTCAGTCAATCAGGTGACGGGTATTAGATCGGTGCCTCCCGATTGCCTGAGAGGCGGTTCAGTGTTAGAAAAGCAAATATTAATTTGCTTTGCTAACACAATGCATGAATCTATCCATCCCTACAGAGGGGGTGGCGTGACAGAGAGGGTGATGCCTGTGCGCCTGTCAGGGAAATGGCCGAAGAAGGACTGGCAATTCTGCCCAAGACAATCATGGCCGCCATGGTGACTTAGGTGGGCGGTACTTCCTCCTTGTAACCTGAACACATGACTAACTTCCTGGTCTATTTAAGACTGCTGCTGGAGCTGCTCATTGCTGGATTATCTCTTCAGTCTCCTGTGTACCTTGACCTTGTCTCCTGATCTGTGCTTATCCGTTGTGACCCAGCTTGCCTTAACCTTGCTTCCTGATCTCCTGTGTTTGACCCTCGGCGTGCTTCTTGACTCTGCTTCTGCTTCCTGACCAAACGGCTTGACCCTCGGCTTGTACCTGGACCTTGCTCGTGTATGACCTTGGCTCGCCCCTGTATATGCTCTCGACTGACCTACCTGTGTTTGACCCCCGGCCTGGCTTTTGGCATCTCCGTTCATTTAAATACAACAAGCTCAGTTCTGCCTGCCTCAGCCATCCCTCAGTGGCTGAGCTCACCAGACTGCAAGCAAGCACCTGGCCTACCGTGCTGCTGTGGGCACCGCGCTTCCTGTTCCCAACTCCAGGGTCGCGCTGCACTCAGCCGCAAAGGGAGCCCTCTTAGCATCTCGATCTCCATACTCGTTTCTGACAGCGCCCTTAATGGACACACCGACACTGCCTTTGTCACCTATGCATCCTGCACCTATGTATATGTAGTTGCTGCATTTCTTGAACAGCCCAGTCTTTGCAAGTTTTGTCATATACTCATAGTTCCCAGCTCTCCCTGATTTAGAGGAACTGTCCCTGATTTGGAACAAAGTCCCTCTGACCCTATTTCCTATTTGTTTGTTCCTCATTTTGGTCTGATCAATATAGTTGTATATAAAGGGCACTATTTATCTTTCAAAAAGTATTTCCTAGTGCTAAACCTTTCATTCAGTTTCTAATTGCTGGCTATTCTGAAAGCCAAAATAAAGAAATAGTAGTGGTTAAAAAATAAAGAAAAACTTGTGGACTTAACAAATATTTTTTTTTATTTGCCTTTCAAGGGGTGTAGCATGGGGTATGTCCTATGACTACATACGCTTGCTAACAGGTGTCCGTCGTTCCCATCTCTGAAAGTTGGCTGTTGGCCAAACAATATCCAGATGTCCACACAGATATGTTCATCATCCAACCAAGTCTTCCATCCTTTCATTTTGAATTGGAAGAAATATGTATCAGTAATGAGGGTCATCTTTTCCAATGTAATTATGCAGTGTACCTATTACATTAAAAGTACCCAAGCTGCAATAAAAAAAACTAATTTGTGCAGCTGTGAGAGGCTTAAGTATCTTATTTATTTCATTTTTTTCAGTATATCCAATAGCCTGTTTTGTTTTCTACTGTAAAGTTGTTTTCTGTCTAATAATTATTGACTCATGAGTAACGTAATATAAATATTTCTTCATTGCTCTACTTACTTAAGCTTATGATTATGACAATACAGTAATTGTAACATCCTATATCATAAGTTTTTTTATAAATATTTCTATCAGTTTGTGTAATGTACAGCAAATCTGTATTTTTCTACTTAGTGGGTATTTGCAAAATAGATACACTATTACCAGTTTTTATAATGAGAAAGAATTACACTTAATTGCTCTTTATCTTGACAAGATAATTCCAGGAAATGTATGTGAGAAAAAGATTTCTTTTAAATTATGTTCTGTCGGCTTATTTAGTAAACATTATAAATTGTTGACATGTTACTTCATTTATTGCTGTATTTCCTTCCCGGGCAATTTTCTTGCCAAATAGATTTACAATTCACATATTAAAGTTTTCTGTGAACTTGGCTCCTAATAAATTGTAATGTGAATTAAGCATGCGATATATAGTGTGCAAATCCGATTTCTGGAAAGCATGAACACAAATGATTATACATAGGAATCTGGTTACAATTGTAATGCCTAATTAAAATTGTATGATTAATACATTTATCATTCCTTTTGTAGAATGTTTTTGGACAAAGAGACAGCAATTGCGTAAAATATTTAGGATTTCCGATGGGAAAACAACTACCATAGCATCTTAAGTGACCAGGACTTTTCTTTTAATTGCATTAATTACACTTCTTAATATAGATCCAAAATATCTATTTCTGCAGACCGTATGTAATATAAGGCTCTGTAACCCCGGCAACAGCATTCATCATGTTAAATCGAAACTCTAAAAAGCGAAACTTTCTGGATGTGTTAAAAAAATAAAAACTCTTGACTGGGCAACATTCTGTCTTTGAAAGTGTCCACACTTTCCTTCACTATCTCATTATTTATGGCACTGCCTTGTGACTTTTTTTTTTTTTTTTTTGGACCAAGTCATTAACTACATCTACACGGTGACTGATACAGCAGTCATGAAAAAGCCCTTTTGCTATTATTCAACTATGACATTAAAGTACCCACAGAGGGAAATTAGTCCAGCCTTCCAATCCCCAATGTGGGTGCATATCTATTTGTTGTCATAGAGGATGTCAAATTTAATAACTCCTATCTAAACTAAAGATTTTTCAGCAAATAGAGAAGATTCATACTTCTGAAATCGAACACTTAATGACCAGTTACCAATACACCAATATGACACACGAAGGCTGACCTAAAAAAGAGTGATTACATTTCTCACCAAATTTTTCTTGTGTAACATGGAAGTGATCCTCCCCTACATTTTTTCCAATGACACCTATATTTTTGAAGTACAGTCTCCCACTTAATCTTTAAAAAAATACACTATATTCTCAAAAGTATTGGGGCACCTGCCTTTACTCAAACATTAATGGCATTCCAGTCTTAGTCAATATTGAGTTAGCCCACCCTTTGCAGCTATAACAGCTTCAACTCTTCTGGGAAGGCTGTCCACAAGGTTTAGGAGTGTATCTATGGGAATTTTTGACCATTCTCCCAGAAGCACATATGTAAGGTCAGGCACTGATGTTGGATGGGAAGGTCTGGCTCGCAGTCTCTGCTCTAATTCACCCCAAAGGTGTTCTATTGGGTTGAAGTCAGGATTCTGTGCAGGTCAGTCAAGTTTCTCCACCCCAAACTCACTCATCCATGTCCGTATGGACCTTGCTTTGTGCACTCGTGCACACTCATGTTGGAGCAGGAAGGGGCCATCCCTAAACTGTTCCCACAAAGTTGGGAGCATGAAACTGTGCAATATGTCTTGGTATGCTGACGCTTTAAAAGTTGTCTTCACTGAAACAAATTATTTGGACCAGTGCACAAAGTTGTTATAGCTGCAGAGGGTGGACCAACTCAATATTGAACCTTACGGACTAAGAAAAAAATCTATGATTATGAAACACCTAGGATGGAGCCAAAATTTTTTTTTGAGCATCAGCAAATGATGGTTATGGTCAGGTTGCACCTAACAGTGGGAGTGGTATAAAGAGGGATGATTAAATAGAATGTGAGCCTAGTTGCTGTATACTCTGCATTTCTATATCACAAAATACTCCTAATTATTAAGACGCACATCTCACAGACACACATAAATCTCAGGACAAATTACAAAGTATTAAAAAAAAAATTCAATTACATTCTGCACACAAACATACATCACTTTGTCTGACTGAGTTTACCTTAAAGAAATGCTTTAATGAAATCAGCAACTGTTGAGGCAATGAACACTTAGGTCAGGACTATGTCATGTACAACAGAGTGCAGCAGTCAGGGATCAGGAGCAGGGATGAGCTCATTCAGATGTCAAAGCAGACAACCAATAATAGGTAGGCGAGGCATTTCTCACCCTGCAACTGTGTTTTATATGTGAGGCTGCAGTGTGAGAAATGCCTCTACTGTCTGTGATTGGCTGCATACATTGATAGATTTCTGGCAGATTAAAAACTGGCGATTTATTAATGGATGGTTGGTAACCTCAAAGCAGAACCGATTGGCGTATTGTGCTCTTTCTTCCTAGTTACATTTCGGCTACATAGGTGACTACAAGAAGCTGATACCAAGTCAGTCAGGTAAAAAGTCAAGTCAGTCAAGCTAAATATACTGTAATAAATATCTTTGTATTTTTTTTTTTTTTTTGCAGAATGCTAAAGTGTCAGACCTCTGTGTAACAGAGCACAGGGGCCTATATCTCCAGGGGTCTGACATTCCGTTACCCGGTGAATCAATCAAAAGCACTACACAGCACTGGAGCTCTGGCAGGAGACATGTTGAACCACTTAATTTATTCTTCCTCTACTAGAAACCCACACTCACAGTAGAGGATGTGTGATATGTACACTTTTTGTTTTGCCATTTTATTATACTTTTAAGACAATGCAGTGTAGTACTCTGCAGGGAGGGGGAGAGGGGGGAAACAAACATATTGGAGCTACAGGCTCCTTCTAAAAAAATGTTTACATAAGAGAACCTGAATTGACCAATCCCACTGCTACAGTTCTAATAGACACATTCGTTCTACCCCCTGAGGAGACCGGTCATGGTTCATAGTGTGGAGTTTGAGGATTAGAGTTATACATATATATTAGCAGATGTACCTTAGATTATTCTGGTGCTTTAAGGAAAAGTGTCATGCAATGCATAAGGCTAGCATCACATAAGTACAATGTAATAATGCTCAGTAAAATGCATGGTTTGCCAGACATTTCTGCAACGCACATTACTAAGTGCAATTAAACAATAGCTGCCAATGTACATAACGCGCAATGTGGTGCACAGCATTGTTGAAAATTATGCACATTTTTCATGTGTTATGCCGCGTACACACGATCGATCAAACCGATGAGAACGGTCTGATGGACCGTTTTTCATCGGACCAAACCGATGGTGTGTAGGCCCCATCGGTTATTTATCCATAGGTTAAAAAAAAATCAATCATGTTTTAAATTTACGCATGCTCAGAATCAAGTCGACGCATGCTTGGAGGCATTGAACTTCATTTTTTTCAGCACGTCATTGTGTTTTACGTCACCGCGTTCTGACACGATCGTTTTTTTAACTGATGGTGTGTAGGCACGACTGATCATCAGTCAGCTTCATCGGTTAACCGATGAAAACGGTCCATCAGACCGTTTTCATCAGATGGACCGATCGTGTGTACAGGGCATTAGGGTTTGTTTCCAATCTGTTCTAAATAAAAAAGCTGTTTAAAAGCAGCCTGCTTCAATGCACAAAAAAGCATGTGTGCATTTCTGGTGATAAAAGGCTTAAAGCGGGGTTCCAACCACAATTAGCACTTTTTAAAATGTATGTCCTTTCATCATGCTTTTTTATAATATAAATACGGTCACTTGCTGTCTTACAATCCGCCGCCACTCTGCATAGTTATTAAAAAAAGATAGTTTGTAAAACTATGTCCACACCAGTGTCATTTTGCTTGTGGGCATTGTAAAGCACACAAGCAACTTACTTCCTGGAAGTCTTGGGTGGGGAGTGATAATTGGGTAGCGCACTGCATCATGGGAAATGATGACACACATTTCACAGGAGCATTAGAGGGAGATGATGTCAGAATCCTAGGTGATTCCAAAGGCAGATTTCGTGGGACCGCATAGCAACAGGCATTTCCAGATGAGTAAAAAACATTTTTTTTTTTTTTAGGTCTAATGAGCACAATAATGAAAAAAAAATTTGGGATGGAAACTCCACTTTAAGATGGGTGCACATGCATTGAAATTCGGCCAGTACAGCAAGGAACGGCCGAATTTCGATCTGTGTGTAGTCCTCCCTGTCCCACATAAGCCAAACAGGACTGCTGGGAAACCTTCTTCAATCTGCAGCCTGCAGTTGTTTAGCTGCAGCACTAATTAATGTATACTGACAGCAGAGAGTTTTGCTGTCAAATTACAATGTCCCGGGGGGGGGGGGGGGGTTATTGGGCACATTCCTGCAACCACTTCGCGTGTGTGGATACAGAAACTTTTAGTATGTACCCATCTTTATTCAACCAGTCATTTTTCATTTTTAGGCAAGGTCCTCTTCAGAAAAAAAGAAAATGTTGTTTGGAAAAAATCTTGTATACCCTCAAGCCTAGCAAACAAAAATCTAAAAGGAGAAGTAAACAAATTGCCTTAGCATGAGGCTTTTTTTAAAACAACTTTTTATATGGAACTTTTCTGCATGGAAATCTTCTCCAGTGTGATAAAGATTCATACAGTGAAAAGTGAAAAGCAGAATACAAGCTTGAATGGGTGATTTCTCTTTCAAAACAGACTATTTTTTGTTCATTCCCTTGCTCTCATACGTCCCTGACATTTCACTGAACTGCAAGGCTACAGTATTTTTAATCATGTACAGAAGATATTTGGATTTTGTTTCCTTCCAGGTTTCTCTTTTATTTTGTGCATATTTAAAGTTGCATTTTTTTTTTTTTACCATGCCTTTCTCTCCTTAAATCCAAGATGTGTTTTCTCATGCAGGGAAAAGCAATGTGTTCATGTTATTGCTGCTCTCCCAACCTTCATTTGCTCCTCCACCACTCTGTTCATTTGCTTGAATAGAGAGGAAGCCCTATGTAAGCTCCAAATAGTGACTTGCAATTTGGAGAACTAGCGAACCAAATAAGTGTCTATACCAGGGGTGTCAAACTCAATTTCATTGTGGGCTGCATACAAAAGGGCCGGTTGTATCTGCAAGATTAGATGTCCAGCACATCCCCTCCCCTTTATATTAGATGTCAAGATCCACCCCACCTTCAGAAGTCGAGGCTTCCACTCCCAGAAAGTAGGGGTCTGGAGTAGGACCAGAGGAGGGCTGGAGCTCTCCTGCAGCTGCAGGAGAGGTGCAAGGGCCACATGAAATGGCCGGATTCGGCCCACGGGCCTTGTGTTTGACACCTGTGGTCTATACTCTTCTTTTTTTGTCTTATGTTTTACTCAATAACCATAAAGAAACAGACTGGGTCAGCTATGTATGATCAACATCACTTTCTAGTTTTCTTTTTAAAGAACAAATTTATAGTACATTTGTTAACTATACAATTGTCTAAATGAAGAAAAAGGATGACCAATTTTAGAGAACGTTTAGCTTTATGGTTATGTGTAATGGATCTATAGTCTTCTCTTTTTTTTTTTTTTTACTTGTTTACTATAAAGGATGTAAAGGGAGAGAAACAGCTGTGATAACAACCTGCTGGTACTTGTATCAGAATGCAAACATCGCTATGCAAACGTAAACAGTTCAACCTTTAGCTTCATCCATAAATATGTTTTTTTTTTTTTGCAGATAGAATGTGGGACCATTCACAGAATCCAAATCATACTGTGAATGGGCAAGGGGAAAGAGAGGTAGACAAACAACACTGTGTTTTCTGTGTATGAAAGCTGCAGCTTTCATACTTGCAGTGATCCAGAAGTATAGGAAGAGCTATTCTTCCTGGAATTAATAAAACATTAAAGGGGTTGTAAAGGTTCGTTTTTTATTTTCTAAATATGTTCCTTTAAGCTAGTGCATCATTGTTTACTTACATTTTCCTTCAATTTCCCTTCTAAATGTTTTTTTTTCTTTTATTTCTTTGTCTGAATTTCTCACGTCCTGTTCCTCCTCAGTAAGCTGTTCTGGCTGACTAACCCCCATGGATGATGGGGACAAGCTTACTGAGGAGAAACAGGAAGTGAGAAATTCAGACAAAGAAAAATAAACATTTAGAAGGGGAATCGAAGGAAAAGGTAAGTGAACCAACAATGCACTAACCTATTTAGAAAATAAAAAATGAACCTTTACAACCCCTTTAACCTCCTTAGCGGTAATCCCGAGTCTGGCTCGAATTTTTTATACCAAAAGTGGTATCCCCGAGCCAGACTCGGGATTGCATTGCAGGATACAGGGGGAAGTTACTTACCTTGTCCCTGGATCCTGCTATGTGTCCCCACTGTGTGTGCGGGCTCCTCCGCTGTGTCTCCTCGCTCGATTCACAGTGCCGCCGAGCTCCGTTCCCTGCAACGTTACGACGCACAGGGACGGAGTTCGGCGCCAAATTCAAAAAGTGAAAAACACAATACACATACAGTATACTGTAATCTTAAGCCTCGTACACACGATCAGTACATCCGATAAGAACGGTCTGATGGACCGTTGTCGTTGGTTAACCGATGAAGCTGACTGATGGTCCGTCGCGCCTACACACCATGGGTTAAAAAAACGATCCTGTCAGAACGCGGTGACGTAAAACACAACGACGTGCTGAAAAAAACGAAGTTCAATGCTTCCAAGCATGCGTCGACTTGATTCTGAGCATGCGTAGATTTTTAACCGATGGTTGTGCATACTAACGATCGTTTTTGACCTATCGGTTAGGAATCCATCGGTTAAATTTAAAGCAAGTTGTTCTTTTTTAACCGATGGTTAAATAACCTATGGGGTCCACACACGATCGGTTTTGACAGATGAAAACGGTCCATCAGACCGTTGTCCTTTGTTTAACCGATCGTGTGTACTAGGCCTTACAGATTACAGTACTGTATGAAATAATAACACACCCCCTTTGTCCCTAGTGGTCTGCCCAGTGTCCTGCATGCACTTTTATATAATAAAAACTGTTCTTTCTGCCTGGAAACTGTAGATTGTCCATAGCAACCAAAAAGTGTCCCTTTACATCAAAAGTGCTTTTAGACCAGCTAGAAAACAGCGATAATAAATTAGAATCACTTGCAGAATTGAGCGATAGCGATTTGTGGGGAAATTCGTCATCAAACAATAAAAATAATGACAGCGACCATTCTGCAACTGAGCAAATTTCAGTGTTTTTGATTTGATTACATTATTGAATAGTTTTTATTTTAATTACATTAACATTTGTTATAATTATTTATAGTTATTTTATTATATTATAATTTATGATTTTGGGTTTCAAACTTTATCATACCTGAGATGTCTACTAGACTCTTGTTTGGACAGATTTAAGTGAGTTATTCCTAAGAATTGCAGGCCTACAGTATAAAACGCCAAATTTCCATGCAAAAAATTGTACCGCTTTTGGTACAAAATTCCAGACATAATCATACCACCAGGGAGGTTAAAGATGGTAAAGCAGAGAGAGATATACACCCCAGCAGACTTATTTATATTTATAAAAATGAATTCCTGGAGTTCTTCTTTACAATTTCCCCTATCACTTCCTGTTACTTTGACACCCTTTCAAGCAGTAATGTATGTTATGAGTTGCTGGTTGGTTTACCATTTTTGATAGCCATCAGAATTATCGAATAAAACTAGACTTTTTTTTTTGTAACTCACATTTTAACAATGATATTGTTTCCAAAGACATAATAATACGTACGTGAAAATTACATTCACAATGTTTATAGATGATGTTCTTTGAGCTGTGAAAAGGTCACATTTTAATTATCTTGTTCGCTTTTGCAAGAATTAAATTAATTTGCATGTTGTCATAGTGGATAAATTAGCTGATTTAATTTAAGTGTTAAAACATATTTTTTTTTCTCCTAGTGACCTCAGTAAAATAAATGAACTGTTGATTATATGTTTTGTAGTCTTAATAGACTCAGATGGCATGGTGCATTCAATAATAAAAAAGGAAAGGAAAGCAGAAAGGAGGAATATCCATATTTATCATCTGCATTTTAATGAAAGAATTGCACTTCATACAGTTTGTACCAGTGGGGCTATATTTTTAAAAGTGAATTAGGGAAAGGTGTAACCATTCCCTACAGACACCAATCAAGTTCCATGCTTCTTTTTTCTAATGGAATGAAAGGTCACATCTGACTAGATGGTGTCTGTCATAGCACTAATTCTTCATGTAAGGTAGTTTACATTAATCATCCTCACTTTCTTCTGCCACGTATAACCTCTCCTGTCTCCCATATGCCCAAAGCACATGCAGACACAACACCACTCAGTAAATATATGCATAAACAAATATTTTTAAATTGTTAATGTAATGTCCCACTACCCAAAAATAGTTTACCTGATACTGTACTAATTTTCTTTATTTTTACTTACCTGCCAACCTATAAGGTAAATGTAGCGCTCACCCCCGAAGGAGCCGCTGGTTATAGATCGGGTGGCATGTTACCTCTGTGATCCCGCCGTCTAGGGTAGTTGATGAGAGCCAAGCAATGGAATGTCCACACACCAGGTGTCCTTTCTTGTGCTTTTATTTACCCAACAGGGTAAAATAGTAAAACTTGAGGTAGAGAGTAAAGATGTATGAGGAGGAGAAATAGCAGATTCAGGTGTAACAGAGCTAAAACAGTCCTGCTTCCAACAACACTTCACTTTCGTCGCCACTCCAGCCAGAGTGGGTATAGTGCACCCGGACAGGCCTCGCACACCGACCTGGCAGCCAGAGTATCACTCGGAACCTTGAGGGAAAAGATCTCTGCCACCGACCCTCCCTAGAACTTAGATCATGGAGACAATCCTCCTTGGTAGAATTTGTGTTTGAATCTCCTTCAGGTAGTGTCTTCAATCAGGTTACCGACTGACAGGTTGCTGACATGCAACCTTTCAGTGTCCGGTTACCTTGATCCCCGATGGATTGTCTAGGCCCTGTTGGATCGCCAGCCTCTCTTGGCTCTCCTCAGGCGGACTCCCCACCTAACAGCTATCTTGCTTGGAATCTTCTAAAGAATTGGGGACCCAGTCGATTACTGGGGGCCCCGCCACAGCTTTAAATGTTCCGGGCCAACATGGTCCCAGAACCAGGAACACCGTGTGGCACGCGCCCCCGGCCTGGTAGGCCATCTCGCCAGGGGCCGTAATGCGTGGTCACCATAAAGGTGTGTGCCACCTCAGGAAAAAAAAACCCGCCCCAATGGCGTCTGCTCCAGAAGTACCCTCCCCCAGCATGCCCGCAAGAGAAACTCCCTCCTGATTGGCTGCTGGCAAGGCCAACCTGGACTCCACTGGCGCCACCTGTCGCCCCGGGGTGGTATAACACCCCGGGAACAACCGAATGAACCCCAGCGCAGCCCAGCTGAAACAGAGACCCTTTATAGAATTGAAATCAGAATCGGAGTCTGTACACTCTGATTACCCTATAAATGTTGTCAGGACCGGTACTTAAAAGTAGCCAGGCGCTACACAAACAATATGCTGAAAAGTCAGGTCAGATGTTATTTAGCATCTCAAATGAGTTCTTTATTAAGCAGAATCTCATTTTATATCTGATAATACCATGCAGTGTATTTAAAAAAATCTGTTCAATCGCAGAATATCCAGAAGCGTTTTGTCAAACTGCATAATCTATAAATAGACCTCACAAAGATTCACACAATATTCAACCAGGATCCACACATTTTTCCTATTGAATTTAATTATAGAAATGCATAAATCCTGTGGAAAAAAATAGACAGATCAGTGCCGGTTCACACTAGCGCAGTGCGGACACCAGCGTGATTCCAGTCCAGTTCCCGTGTTGCATAGGACTCGCAGGCAGTTCACACTGCCCTATGCTAACTGCTGCAGGTGTCAATAGAAAGTTAATGACATGACTTGGTTTGCATATAACAGTGGGTACTGTCAAATGGTGCAGTAATCAGATCGCATGGGCGTGAACACCCATGCAATCCGATTCCAGTGTGGACCTAAAAAAGGGTCCTGCACCATTTTGGTGCGAATGTGATGCAAAATCAGCCATACAATCTGTATGGCTTATTTTGGATCGAACAGACATCGCACGTGATCTGCATAGAAGAATGTTATTGTTAAAATACATTGTTATTGTTAAAATACATATTAATAAATACATAATCATGTCATCTGGTGATTTGCTAGAAAAGCTGGCCTCTGTAAGAGTATACTGTAGATACGCCTGTGTAAATTTCTATGGATTTCCTACCTCCTTTAGCACAGTTAAACAAAAACACATTTACTGTGAAATGCATGCATATATTTGGCTTGTGACAGGCTCATATTTATACATATGTCTTGCATTTTCCAGCCACCTCCATATAGTTGACTGCTTTGTGCATTTTCCCCACCTTGGCTGACTTCACTGCATAAATATGCAGGCTCGACAAAAACTTTTATCAGCTCTTGTCAATCACAAGCCTTGAGATTAATATGATCAGAATCATTTTACAATGGTTATATCAATATCAAATTAGAACTAAATGCAGAACTATGTTGACTGTAATGATATCACGTATTGGTCACACGAAAAGCTGTAACTAGCCACTATGTTGTTCAGGAGGAATCATAGGTCAGCCACGACAGTCTTGCAGAACAATTAGTTACACATTGCAGCAGTGATCTTACCCCTACCCCTTTAATTCATTGAATCCATAGGCTTAACTTTAGCACACTTCAAAAGAGCTGTTATCTCAACTTTTAGGCCGAGTACTCACGACCAAACATGTCCGATGAAAACGGTCTGCAGACCGTTTCCATCGGACATGTCTGGCTGGGGCCTGCCCGGGGACTTCTGTTCGATGGCTATACACACCATCGAACAGAAGACCGCGCGTAAACAATACGCGGGGCGTGTCCGCGGTGTCGACGCGTCGATGACGCGGTGTCGCCGCGACAATGACGCGCCGGCGTGGGCGGCCTGCCTTGAAAATGCTTCCACGCATGCGTCAAAGTCATTCGACGCATGCGAGGGATGGCGGGCGGCAGGACATGTACGGTAGGTCTGTACAGACGACCGTACATGTCCGGGCGGACAGGTTTCCAGCGGACTGTTTTAAAGCAAGTCCGGGAAACAGTTGTCTGCTTACATGTGTTCTAAAAATATACAGCAAGGAACTTTTTTAAAAACGAGCGGCGTTTCAGGCGCCTGTATACGTCACTCCAGGTGTAGGGATTGGACGGGAGGACGTACACCTGGAGTGACGTATACAGGCGCCTGAAACGCCGCTCGTTTTTAAAAAAGTTCCTTGCTGTATATTTTTAGAACACATGTAAGCGCAGCTCTTTCCTCTTTAATAAATACCGGCTTGTGCTTACTACTTCACGATTGGAGTCCCCTCCTTTGTTTTTGTGTTTCCCCTGTTTCCTCTCCTGGGCACACTGACTGTTTGGATGGATAAGAGGACCCAGTCATGGATATCTAAGGAGGATTAGTGGAACATACATACGGAGGTCTGGTCGAGATACTTATAGTGGATGCACTTGATTATCTGTGCGGAGGTAAGAGTCCCGGGAGCTCAGGGAGGGATTATTACACCCATCTATCAACACTATTTATTGGATTGTTGTATGATCACATCAGCTACATCTCTTCTGGCAGCCTATGCTTATTTGAAGAATCACTACTAGCACTGGATCACCAGATTGATTTATTTATATATCCATTTCTCATCCTATGAAGGGACACTCTTTCACGGCTATAGACTTCACTATATACATTCATATATTTATATATTTTTTATATGTATATATTTTTTATATATTCACTGCATATTAGATTATATTTTATATACATTGTATATATAGTATTGTTATTTTGATGTTTGGATATTTGCACTCTCTCACTGGATTGGATTGAGCTGTCATTTGCTCGTGTTTGTGTTATCACTGATCAGTATTTATATTTATTTATTTTTTATTTATACTTAGCACTTTCACCATGTCCGCGTGCTAGGTTGCGCGGAACCCCTCACCTCTTTCATTTATCGTAAAACTATGACCAAATCCATTATAAAAACATAGCATGCCATAGAAGGAAACCCAGAACTAATGGGGATAGTAAAAGGCATTCAGAGCCAGAAGTGACCCTTCAGAGATCTCTGCCCAATTCAAAACCTAACAAATGTTAGCGCCTACAGAAGGGAACATACGGTAGTTGTCAGATATCCCCTGCCTGACAAATTTATCAGATCTGCCCTGTGCTTGGTATCCCTGCATATGAAATTCAATGCTGAACAATAATCTGTCAGTTTCAAGAATGCAATTGGTACATATTGGGAGATTATACTGTCATAAACCCAGAACAGCCCATGGAAACTCCTTAGACGTTTATTGGTCAGAGGGCATCTGTCATCTGTTGCTGTAATATGTTTTTTTTTTTTCTTTGAAACACTTTTTTCTGTAAATATTTGATTTGCACCAATTTTGACCCTTTATATTATTAAAACCTTATTCTGAAAAGGGGTAAACCTTGTCCTTAAGCTCTTAATGAAAGCAAACAAAAAGTACCTGTCTCTTGAAGAGTGCTACTGAACAATAAATCTCTGAATATACCTGTCTGTGGTGACAGTGTGTGTTACAGATGTTTATTTTAACCACTTGCCAACATCCTCCTGCATATATGCTGAGGCAAGGCGGCTCAGCTGTGCCTGTACGTTGGTCTTTGCATGAGATACAGTGGATGTGCGATCGTGGAAAAGAGGGGGAGAACGAGGATTTGCCTATGTAAACAAGATGGATCCCCATTCTGACAGGGGACAATACTGAAATCTGCTGTTCCTAGTGATTAGGAACAGCAATCTCTTTTTTGTCCCAGTAAGCCCACCCCCCACACAGTTAGAACAGACCTAGAGAACACAGCTAGGCTTCATGTACACAGGATGTTGTTTACCCTCTCCTGAACAGCTTAACTTGACAGCTAGAAACCAGCGTCTAAAAACTTCCTTATAGCCGTGTTTACATGGCGAGTTTAGCCGCGTATGCATCTATAAGCTTTTTTAAAAAATTAAAGGCTGCTAAACAAGAGTTACCACATTTATAATCTGTTACAGGCATTTGGCGTTTCAAATGCCTCTGAACATCCGTCCTGAACGCATTTTTTGCGTTCCAAAAAATGCTTCTAAACTCAACTGCCTAGAAATGACTATAAACAACATTTATGGATCAGATAACATACTGTAGAAGAGAGTTCGGTGGCATCTGAAAAGAATTCCCAACTGCCCCTAAATGTCAGTTTACCAGCAGAAGTGTACATGGAGCCTTAACCCCTTGATCGCTCCCTAGTGTTAGCCCCTTTCCTGCCAGTGTCATTTATACATTGATCAGTGCATTTTTTTAGCACTGATCACTGTAATGATGTCACTGGTCCCCAAAAAAGTGTCACTTGGGGTCATATTTGTCCACCACAATATCGTAGTCCCGCTAAAAAGCACAGATCACCACCATTACCAGTAAAAACAATAAAAATGTATAAAAGTCCATAAATCTATCCCATAATTTGTAGAGGCTATAACCTTTGCGCAAACCAATCAATACACGCTTATTGCATTTTTTTTTTACCAAAAATATGTAGAATAATACATATTAGCCTAAAGTGATGAATATATATATATATATAAATATAAATATATATATATATATATAAAAAAATATATATATATATATATATATATATATATATATATATATATATATATATATAGGAAGGTCTTTTTTGTTTATAGCACAAAAAATAAAAACTGCAGAGGTGATCAAATAGCACCAAAGGAAGCTCTATTTTTGTGGGAAAAGGACATCAACTTTGTTTGGGTACAACGTTGCACGACCGCGCAATTGTCAGTTAAAATGATGCAGTGCCATATCGCAAAAAATGGTCTGGTCATTAACCACTTCCTTACTGGGCACTTAAACCCCCTTCCTGACCAGGGGAGTTTTTGCGATTCGGCACTGCGTCGCTTTAACTGATAATTGCGCGGTCATGCGACGTGGCTCCGAAAACAAAATTGGCGTCCTTTTTTCCCCACAAATAGAGCTTTCTTTTGGTGGTATTTGATTACCTCTGCGGTTTTTATTTTTTGCGCTATAAACAAAAATAGAGCGACAATTTTGAAAAAAAAAATATATTTTTTACTTGTTGCTAAAAAATAGATAGCTCAATTTTTTTTTCTCAGTCTAGGCCGATACGTATTTTACATATTTTTGGTAAAAAAAAAATCGCAATAAGCGAATGATTTGCGCAAAAGTTATAGCGCCTACAAAATAGAGGACAGAATTATTATTTTTTTTTTTTTACTAGTAATGGCGGTGATCTGTGATTTTTATTGGTACTGCGACATTATGGTGGACACATCGGACACTTTTGACACATTTTTGGCACCATTCACATTTATACTGCGATCAGTGCTATAAATATGCACTAATTACTGTATAAATGTGACTGGCATTGAAGGGGTTAACACTAGGGGCTGAGGGAGGGGTTAAATGTGTACCTTAGTGAGTGTTACTAACTGTGGGGGAAGGGGGGTGACTGGGGGAGGTGACCGATCTGTGTCCCTATGTACAAGAGACACAGATCGGTCTCCTCTCTCCCTGACAGGACATGGATCTGTGTGTTTACACACACAGATCCACATCCTTGTCTCTGTAACCGCCGATCGCAGGAGCCTGGCGGACATCGCGGCCGCCAGGCACGCGCATCGGCATCCCAGTGATGCGCCGGGCGCGCGCCCCCCAAAGGCCAGGAGGAGCGGAGGCCGTATAAAGACGGCCTCCCAGAGAAGTAGAACCACCATGCGGCCGTATAAAGTAGTACGGCCGTCGGGAAGTGGTTAAGGGAGTAAATCCTTCTGGGACTGAAGTGGTTGAAATCATAATTGTAATGCTAAATTGGTGGAAGTTTTGACTCTTCGGTAAAAGTCAGTGGTGGGAGTTAAAGGGTTAATTGCTTAATTAGCCCAGTGCCAATCGCTCCCAGGCTGCTGGCACCTAGATTGATTCCCGCAAGCTGGAAAATCTTTTTGCCAGGTGAGGAGGGCAGGGATTTGATACTCGCATTCATCACATTGACAACATTGTACTGACTCAACCATATTCATAGGTATACTGATACAACCAGAGCCATTAAAAGGTACATAAATACAGAATCTAAATTGGAATAAAACAACCAGAGAAGATGCAGTTTCAGAGCCAAAACCACTCAGAATGGTTAGGTACTAGGTTTATAGGCTCATTATGGACAAACTATAAGTACACTCTGCCACCAAAGCAGATGTACAGGCAATGTATAGGCAACAATAATTTAAACCTAGCTGGATGGCATTGGGAGGGCTGGGCAGCATTATGATAAGGTGTTTGGTGCCACCCCTGCTGCCCTAGGCAGCATTGTCTGTGCAGAAACACACCAAAGTGGTAATTATTTGGCCGCGGTTACTACTGCACCAGGCTTGCTAAGTTTGGTCAAATATACAGTTGTGAACTGGTAAATTTTATATGCCAGGGACTCCTTTTACCACCAGTTGACTAAAGTCTAATTTCTCACAGTTGATAGAATAGAAGTTTTTATTATCATGTTGTAAAATGTTACCAACATTTACTGGCTTCACAAATTTGTGGTAGGTATTTTTCAAAGACATACAATGAATAAATGATAAACACATATGTTTGTCCTTGGTACAAGCTAGACTAGTACAATGTATGGACTCTGCAAAGTAGTTAAATTGTTCCGATAACTCTGTGATTTACATTGCTTATGTCAATAATTTGATGTGATCACTTAGCCAAGGTGAACCTTTTGTTAGGTTTCATGTTTTGCTTTACATTTGTTAAGTTATTAACATGAATTTTCAATGGAGTCATTGTTTTTTACCTTATATTAAACATAGAATAGGAAAGCGAATAAGCACAGAAGTGGAATTGTTGACCATGAAGGCTAACCGGAAAAATTTGATTTTCTTTTATTAAAATGTGAAGTCTGGTGGCTAACAGCTAAACTTTTACTCAACCCCAAAATGCTTTATGATTATTATTTTATACAAATTATGAATAATATGCTTTTTTTTTTTACAACAGTTGGAACTTAATGGAGTTACTTTAAAATGTCAATACAATATTTCAGAGTGTGTTTGTGTAAATATAATTGATATTAGCATTTTTGCTAGTAAATATTTTCTCTAATCAATATTTCTGTAATGCAAGGGTTTTTAACCCCGTTTATATAGCTTTATTCTTAATGATCAGAAGCATTTTTAAGTTTTACCACACTGTTTCCACTGTCTATTAGCCCACATATATATTTTCAAAATCATACATAGTAGTACTGTTATATTTTTATAGATTCACTCTAAATAATGATAACAATAAACATGTGATGTTGAAGTCTATAGATATTGGAAAATAATTTGATGTACATGTATAGTTGTTTCACGCTCATGGGATTTCTGTGAAAGTATTGACATATGTAGTCAATTATGTCAACCAGGAGACTCCACCCCTTTGTTTATATCATCTGTCAATTGCCAGAGCTGTCAGCAGGAGTGAAATGATGGGTCCAGACATTTGTCTGAGTTTTTTTTTTTTTTTTAATTTTGGTGGGTCGACAGGCATTGGGCATTGTGATTGACATTGGATGTACATAGTAAATCATGTCATGTAACAATCATACCCATGTCAATTGTGATGCCTGATACCCCTTAAACCACAGAAAGAGATAAAGCCCACCTAGCGCTGTTGCACATCTTGTCCCCTCATTTTACTGCCACCAAATTACAACACCGGCAGATGACACCTGTTATAAACAAAGGGTCATGGTCTCCTAGCTGATGTCCTTGACCATACACTGATCAGCAGAACATAATGGCCATCCACCATAACCTTGGACTCCACTAGACCTCTGAAAGTATGCTGTGGTATCTCGCATCAAGCCATCAATAGCAGATCCTTTAAGTTTTGTAATATTTGAGGTGGGGCCTCCATGGATTGGGCTTGTTTTACCCGCACACCCCACAGATGCTCGATTCAATTGAGATCTGGAGATTTTGGAGGCCAAGTCAACACTTTAAACTTGTTGTTTTCCTCAAACCAGCCTTGAATTCATTAGACCAGGGCACTTTCTTCCATTTTTCTATGCTCCAGTTCTGATGCTCACATGCCCATTGTAGGCATGTTTGGCTGCAGACTTGGGTCAGCATGGGTATCCAGATCAGTCTGTGGATATGTTGCCCCATTCACACAAACTGTGATGTGCTGTGTGTTCTGAATCCTTTCTATGAGAACCAGCATTAACTTGTTGTAGCAATTTGAACTACAATAGCTCTTCTTTAAAATTGGGCTACATGGGCCAGCCTTCACTCCTCAATTGCATCAAAGAGTCTTGGCCTCTGTTGACCCCTTTGTCAGTTCACTAGCTTTCCTTCTTTGTAACACATTTGGTAGGTCATAATCATGAAGACCAGGAGAATAAAAATACTATGGCTGATTGGTGCATATGAATATGGCTAAATATGGCCAATGACATCACAGGAAGTCAACTCCCGCCTAATGGGTAAATGTTAGGGCACTCATCAGAACACCCAAATAGCCAAGGTTTAGTCTGAACCTTTCTTTAACCACTTCCTACTCGCAGGACGACTATAAACGTCCTGTCTTTGAAGAGGAATACCGTTGTTATGGTAGCAGCTAGCTACCATAACCCCCGGTATCCTCTTCAAGAGCGGGTGGTTCTCTTTCAGATAAAAGTGGTCTCTGCGATGGTTTCGCTGCAAGATTACTTCTATCGGGAGAGGGGTCCCTCCTGCCGCGCTCCGGTGACCTCCGCCGCTTACTGTGCCCGTCGGTAACGGCTGAGGCGATCCACATGTCCCTTCTGTGACATGGAGATGAGTGAGGGGAAGATGGCCCCCACCCGTCTCCAAGTAATTGCACGTCACTTCCGCCCATAGCTCTTAAAGGGACTTTTTTTTTTTTTTCAAATGACAACATTTTTATAATTTTTTTATTGCATTTATGACATCTAAGGTCTTTTTGACCCCAGATCTCATATTTAAGAGGACCTGTCATGTTTTTTTCTATTACAAGGGATGTTTACATTCCTTGTAATAGGAATATAAGTGACACATTTTTTTTTTTAAAGAACAGTGAAAACATTTAAAATAAAAGGTTAAAATAAATAAGAAAAAAAATGTAAACGTTCCCCTTCCCGCCGAGCTTGCGTGTAGAAGCAAACACATGCGTAAGTAGCGCCCGCATATGAAAATGCTGTTCAAACCACACATGTGAGGTATCACCACGATCGTTAGTACAAGGCTGATAGCCACAAGCAATAATTCTAGCCCTAGACCTTCTCTGTAACTCAAAACAATCAACCTGTAGAATTTTTTAAACGTCGCCTATGGAGATTTTAAAGGTTAAAGTTTGTCGCCATTCCACGAGTGGGCGCAATTTTGAAGTGTGACTTGTTGGGTATCAATTTACTTGGTGTAACATTATCTTTCACAATATAAAACAAATTGGGATAACTCTACTGTTGTCTTATTTTTTTATTCAAAAAAGTGTATTTCTTCCAAAATAAGTGCGCTTGTAAGACCACTGTGCAAATACGGTTTGATAGAAAGTATTGCAACAACCGGCATTTTATTCTCTAGGGTCTTAGAAAAAATGTATATATATATATATATATATATATATATATATATATATATATATATATATTTATTTATTTTTTGCAGAGGCCCTACAGAATAAAAGTGTGGGTATTGCAACTTTTTTTGTCACACAGTATGTGTGCAGCGATTTTCCAAATGCATTTTTTTGGGGGAAAAACACTTTTTTTTCGAATTTCAATGCTCAAAAACACAATATATTTCCCAATTTTTTGGTAAAATATAAAAGATGATCTTATGCCGAGTACATAGATACCAAACACAACATGTTTTAAAATTGCGCATGCCCGTGCAACGGTGACAAACTATGTACATTTTTAAAAGTCTTTACAGGTTACCACTTTAGATTAACAGAGGATGTCTACTGCTAGAATTACTGCTCTTGATCCTGACATTTGCAGTGATACCTCACTTGCAAAGTGCAATTGCTGTTTACATGTGACATGAGACTAATGCTGCGTACACACGATCGGTCAAACCGATGAGAACGGTCTGATGGACCGTTTTTCATCGGACCAAACCGATCGTGTGTGGGCCCCATCAGTTATTTATCCATAGGTTAAAAAAGCAATCTTGTTTTAAATTTAACCGATGGATACCTAACCGATAGAAAAAAAACGATCGTTAGTATGCACAGTATGCATGTGTTAAAAATCCACACATGCTCAGAATCAAGTCGACGCATGCTTGGAAGCATTGAACTTCGTTTTTTTCAGCACGTCGTTGTGTTTTACGTCACCGCGTTCTGACACGATAGTTTTTTTAACCGACGGTGTGTAGGTACGACTGACCATCAGTCAGCTTCATCGGTTAACCAATGAAAACGGTCCATTAGACCGTTCTCATCGGATGGACCGATCGTGTGTACAGGGCATAATGCTTGTGTTCACCTTTGCGTGCGAGCATGGGGGCAGGGGTGCTTTAATTTAATTTTACATTTTTTTGCTTTTTTATTTTATTTTTACACTGTCCCTTTAATTTTTTATCAATTTTATTGTTGTCACAGCGAATGTAAATATCCCCATGATAGCAATAGATAGAGACAGTTGCTCTTTTTTTGAAAAATATGGGGTATATTAGACTCTAGAAATCTCCTCTGCCCTTAAAACATCCGACCACACCAAGATTGGTGTGATAAGATGCTTTCCCAATTTAAAAATGGCTCTGTTTGTATCGGGTTGAATCGGGCTGAATGAGAAAAAAGAACCTAGGGCCAGATTCACAGAACAAATACGCCGGAGTATCTACTGATACTCCGGCGTATTTTCAAGTTTGCCGCGTCGTATCTTAGTTTGTGATTCACAAACAAGATACGACGGCTTTTGACTAAGATCCGACAGGCTTACGGCTTCGTACACCTTCGGATCTTAGGCTGCAATACTTCGGCCGCCGCTGGGTGGAGTTTGCGTCGTTTTCCAGAGTCGGGTATGCAAATTAGCATTTACGGCGATCCACGAATCTACTCGCGTGCGTAACGTCGTTTTTTCCCGTCGCAAAGTTAAGCAATCTTTTTCATTGCTTAACTTTACACCAGCCATGTTAAAGTATGGCTGTCGTTCCCACTTCGAATTTTAAATGTATTTATTTTTTTTTTCGGCGTAAGTACATCGTAAGTACGTTATGCACGTCGCCATTCACAAACACGTCGGGGCGCCGTAATTTTCGCGCGAAGCACGTCGGGAAAATTGCGAACGGAGCATGCGCAGAACATTCAGCGCGGGAGCGCGCCTAATTTAAATGGTACACGCCCCATTTGAATTAGGCGGGCTTGCGCCGGACGTCTTTACGATACACCGCCGCAAGTTTACAGGTAAGTGTTTTGTGAATCAGGCACTTACGCTGAAAACTTGCGGCGGTGTAACGTAAACACGATACGTTACGCCGCCGGAGTTCTACGAGAATCTGGCCCCTAATGCCTTGTACACATGAACAGAATTTCCAACAGAAAAAGTCAGACGGAAGCTTTTTATCGGATATTCCATCCGTGTGTATGCCCCATTGGACTTTTTCCATCGGAAATTCCGACGGGATCAGATAGAGAACATGTTCTCAGTTTTTCCGATGAATTTTTTTTTCTGAATTTCCGTTCGTCCGGATGCAATTCCGACGGACTAAAAACCACGCATGCTCGGAAACAATTTGACGCATGCTCGGAAGCATAGAACTTAATTTTCTCGGCTCCTCGTAGTGTTTTACATCACCACGTTCTTGACGGTTGAATTTTAGTGTGACCGTGTGTATGCAAGACAGCTTGAGCGGAATTCCGTCGGAAAAAACGCCTTACTTCTGTCGGAAAAAACGTTGGAGTTTATTCCAATGGGAAAACCGGTCATGTGTACAGGGCATAACAGATTCCTCCATTCACATTAACTCACTAAAATAACAACTTTTGTATTGCAATCTGTGCCAAAAAAAGAGTATCCAGAAAACTTAATCAGGGACTCATCTATGTAGACAATTGTTGGGGCGTATACAAGGCTGCAATTTTTCGGCTGAAGTCGTTTACGAGGGGCCGAATTTTGGGGAGCTGATCATATTCAGGGTCACCCCGAGGACGACAGAGTTCATTGTCATTGAAGTACATAAACCACAAGATTTGCTTGTATCTAGTCCTTGCCATGGCAGCAGAGAACACTGGCATATGATAAATTGGGTCAGTGTATCAATATGACCGCAACTCTTTTTAGTAATGCTCATGTTGAGGGATAGGCCCAGAAAAGTCTTAAATTTGGAAACTGATAGGTATCGATGCAAATTGTCTGGCAAAGGTCATTTGGGTTTTGGAGGATAAAATGGCCAGCATAAAAATTGCTTTGATCCACAAGAGATCCATACAGATCTTCCATGATAAACAACTCAAGAAAATCAAGGGGCATAAAATCTGCTGTCTCCACCTGAATTCTGGGTTGGCCAGTGAATGGGGGAAGTATGGGCGCTACAGAATCTGTGGGCTGCCAATCAGGATTTTCAAGCGCATCAGGAAGCTCTACGGGCCTGTGTTTGAATTTTTGGTAGCTATGGGACACTACTTGTGCTTGCCTTCGCACTAGCTTGAACTGCACTTATGGGACTTGCCATGTCACCAAGTGTTACTGCAGTGCTGGTTTGTCTACAAACAGGATGTACTAGGCCACTGGTGCTCGCCAGTTCACCAGAAGGTAGAACGGCACTAGTACTGGCATTCTGCTGCATACAAAAATCATGTGATTGTAGCAACTGAGAAACCTGGGAACGGGTTGGGTATGCCTGACCTTAGCAGGGACCACTACTCTGTCATCAGAGCTATCTGTCAGGGTACCGCTGCTCTCTACAGGTTTGAATACTAAGCCTGATTATGACAGTGAGGACTCCCTATCGTTCTCATCTGTCATGCTCAGTATTCTGTAGGCCTCTGCACTAGTGTACCTTTCGTTTGACATTTTGGGCAATAAATGTATAGGTACCTAGTGTGATTCACAGGTAAAAAAACACCTGGTTTTCAAGGACTGTTTGAACTGCTACAAAAAAAATGTAACTGCTAGCACTAGCAGAGATCAGGCCTGACTCTAACGCTGCAATTTAGTGTACTGTGTATTGGAAGTGACAGTGATATACTGATACTGCACTTGTTGGGTGGGGTGGAGGGGCTAAACGCAGGTGCTGGCAGGTGTAAGGGCTGATTCTGCTAACGCTGCATTTTTGGGAACACTATATTATTGGGGGCACCAGTATAGATAGTATAGATATTCATCCGTTCAGACTATACTAGTAATAGAGGTGTATAGTGTGTGTGTGTGTGTTAGTGTTACTGCCAATTAATGGGTTAACAGCTATTGATAAAAATGTGGCAGGGAATCTGACACTGTCTGGTATTGACGCTAACTGATGCTAATGCTAGCTGGCGTTACCCGTGACAATAATACAGTGATCAGAAAAAAGATCTGTACACTGTACTAATGACAATGTGACAGGGCAGTGAAAGGGTTACCTGGGGCGATCAGAGGGTTAAAACTTTATTAGGGAATATATGGCGGGTACCCTGACACTGCCTGGGACTGACGCTAACTTCCGTTAATGCTATCTAGCGTCACAAGTGACACAATACAACGGACAGTAAAAAATCTGTACATGGTACCTAGTGACACTGTGACAAGGACTGAAAGGGTTAAGTGGGGGGGGGGGGTGATCAAGGAGTTAAATGTGCCTAACTCTGTGTTCTGGTGTCAGTATAGTGCTTTTACTCAAAGTAGATATTCTTCTCTTTTACGCTGGATCTGAAAAAGAGTCTAGGAGAGAAAATTATATACAGTATTTTCCTGTGCCTGTGTTTACATTACATAGGCACAGGAAGTTCTGCCATTCGTCAAAACTGATCAGCAGGCCCAGGCCATAAATCATTGTCCTGGACCTGATGATTGATCAGTTCTGAATCAAATCCAATCACTGCCGGTGGACGTGCGCGCCCCTCACCCGCAAGCGCAAATCATGTTAATTAGCAGTAAATGTACGTGGGGCGATCCGAAACAGGTTAATATACGCCATGGACATTAATACAGTCCATTGATAGGAACCAGCCTATTTGATTTTACTACATTGTATTTAATGTTTTATTTATAAATTGTGAAAGCAAACTGATCCAAACCTAAAATTACAATGAGACATTAATAGACTATATTATTTTTATTTGCTAGACAGGTAAAGCCATAATGTTGTTATCAATAACTGAATTAGGCAACTTGTCAAAGTGCTGAGCAGCTTTTAACAGGGACATTGAAATGAAAGTCATCAACATTTAGTAGTTCCCTTATTAAAATGAGGAAGGCTGGCTAGACTACCTTGTTAATCAAACAAGCTTGTCTACAGTCGAGATATATGGCAATGTATCAAAGGGTCATACAGACAAATGGGCATGCTGAGAGTCAGTAATATCCAGACATACAGATGGACAGGACATGAAAGTGTTCCCAATGTGAAACCTTAGCAGATGGAGGCACAGATAGCTAACTGTATCACACACAGATGCTCTGACTATGAAATGTACATAAGTATTTACAATATTAGTTTACCTTAAATCTTAAATTCTAATGGCTGCACTGCTGAAATACTATTATCACATTGGTGTGGATTTCTGTAAAAATGTAAACCCACATGCTTACATGAACACAAGCTGAAAGCTAAAGTTTGTGTAGTATTTTACACAAATATAGCTTTTGTGAGAAAATACACCCATACTAATTGTGCAGTCAATGGTTCAACCTACTGGTGTTCAGATTTCATGATGAACAGAGATTTTACAGATATAGGTAAGCCTTTCTCATTTACCCCAGAGAAACCCTTGCAATAATGTTCAGGTCTCAGGGAACCCCTACTAAAAATAATTAGACCTACAGCTTACATTATATCAGTATGATTAATGAATTGTGGAAAGCTTTAATAAGAAGAGTAAAGAATATGGAGTACCTTAAGAATGTGACACATTGGGAAGACTATTCTAACACCCACCTGCTGTAAACAACATTAGTTTTAGTAAAACCTTGAAAAATAATTCATAAAAACAGAAAAGGAATGCCGATAGTGTAAATTGCATTGTTGCCTTATATTGATGGCCAGTGGAAAATTGTCCCTTTGCACTGATGGACAGTGTAGGCTTGTAATCAATTCACCACTGCTCAAAGAACCCCTGACCACCTCAAGAGAAATTGTGGTATAGATTATTGTGTACATAAGGCACTGACTACAGATGGATTTGCAGTAAGAAGTAGAAGTGATCATGCCACAGAGAAAGTGGCACTGGACGCATGCATACAACCTGTGGATGTGGATAACATCCAACAATTCAAAACCGTGCTGTGTTGGTGTATGCTGAAAAAAAAAAAGCATGATGCATTTTTAAGCACCACTGGATGTTGTAGTGCATTGCAATGTGCTTTAGTGCATAAAAATTAATGAACTGTCAGTTTGTGACATTTTAATAAAGTTGCATAGAAAGAAAAAAGTGCAAACAGCACAATGCATTGTAATCAGCACATCAATCTGCTCCCTTCATAGTGCACACCAGTGGTCGTCTGGTGTGAATGAGGTATTAGTATTCCTATGCTCCTTAGGCCTTGTACACACAACCGAACATGTCTGCTGAAACTGGTCCGCGGACCAGTTTCCGCGGACATGTCCGACCGTGTGTAGGGCCTACTGGACCGGATTCCTGGCCGAGCGGACAGGTTTCCAGCGGACAAAAGTTTCTTAGCATGCTAAGAAACTTGTCCACTGGAAGCCTGTCCGTCGGACATGTCCGATGGTCAGTACGACTCATTGTGAAAGAGAAATGTGTATAATGCGCAACCTAAAGTCGCATAACTATGCGACTATTAATGATTGGTGTAATATAATTAAAAAATTAACCACAGTGTTTACTATAAGTGAAATAGTTAACCACCAACACCTTGCATGTGAAATAATCCTGAATGATCACATAAATCAATACAAAAAAAAAAATAGTCCAAGGCACTGACAGAGTGTGTTTGCTTGTTTGTTTCCTTGAATTTGTTTTGTAACTTTTTATGCCAAGTTACCTGCTCAGCAATAAAAGAGCAAGTTCTTTTCTACTACACCATGAAGCTTTTTTTCTCTTTTTTTGCAACATTACATTTATTGCTTACTGAGAAATCCCTCTATTGAGAGGTGAGTGGACATCCAGGGCTGCAGGATCCCGGTGATCAATCCTTAAGGGTGAAATCTTGGTGGAGAGGTTGGAGCCAGAGGATCCATTTGCTTTGTGATGAGCCCATTTTCATCTGAGTTGCGGTAAGCGGCCACCTTATACATATATAGGAAAAGTGTCAAGTATTTTGAAGATTTGTAATGGAATATCTGCAATCCAGCTGACAGAGCGGTGCATCCATCACGGACTTTATCTCCTAGCTTTTTTGCACTTTTTTTGTCACATTCATTCATTTGGACTATTTTTTCCCTTTTCTTTTTTTTTTTTTTTTGTATTGATTTATGTGATCATTCAGGATTATTTCACATGCAAGGTGTTGGTGGTTAACTAGTTCACTTATAGTAAACACTGTGGTTAATTTTTTAACTATATTACACCAATCATTAATAGTCGCATAGTTATGCGACTTTAGGTTGCGCATTATACACATTTCTCTTTCACATCATATTTAGTTCTTTATTCGAACTATCATTTAATTGCAGCACCATTTACTCATTTTATTATCACTATTTTCAGGCTTCTCATTAGATTGTGGGTTTGATTCATCACACCTGTGATGTGTGCGCTGGATCTCTGTATTTAGCTGCATTTCATTATTATTATTTGGGTTAGCGCGGTTTACATCTTTTACATTAAGTACGACTCATTGGACATGTCCGCTGGCCCGAGAACCCGCGCATGGCGTCGAAGTGATTCGACGCATGCATGGAAGCATTGAACTTCCGGGTTTGCGCACGTCGCCGCGTCATCGTCGCCGCCACGTCACCGCGTATTCTGTCCGCAGGGGAATTTGGTCTGATGGTGTGTACACACATCAGACCAAATGATCCCAGCAGACATGTCCGATGAAAACGGTCCGCGGACCGTTTTCATCGGACATGTCTGGTCGTGTGTACGAGGCCTAAGTGTCCTCCCACACACTAGGTTTGCTGACTGAAAACTTTTAGGCCCCATACACACAATAGAATCCATCCGCAGATAAATCCCAGCAAATGGGTTTCTGCGGATAGATGCTATGGTGTGTACACGCCAGCGGATCTGTTTCCGCGGAGAAATCTCCTCTGGGATGGATTCCAGCAGATCGGATATTTGCTGACATGCACAACAAATCCATCTGCTGGAATCCATTCCAACGGATGGATCCGCTCGTCTGTACAGACTTACCGGATCCATCCGTCCAAAGGGATTCCCCGCACGCGTCGTAATGATTTGACGCATGCGTGGAATTCCTTATATGACAGCGTCGCGCCCGTCGCCGCGTCATAATCGCGGCGACGGCGCGACACGTCATCGCCAGAGGATTTCAGCGCGGATTTCAATGCGATGGTGTGTACACGCCATTGCATAGAAATCTGCTGAAATCCTCGAGAGGATTTATCCGCGGATACGGTCCGCTGGACCGTATCTGCGGATAAATCCTCTCGTGTGTATGGGGCCTTAGCCTCATACAAACAATCGGATTTTCAGATGGGAATTGGGTGATGACAGCCTGTTGGTGGAAAATCTGACCGGTTTTACGCTCCATCCGACAATTGTTGTTGGATTTTTCACAGATAAATGTTGGATGGCAGGCTTTAAAATTTGTCGTGGACAACGGTCTGTTGACGGATTTTCCGATCGTGTGTACACAAGTCCATTGGACAAAAGTCCAAAGTACAAACACGCATGCTCAGAAGCAATGCTCACAAAAAAACACAACATTAGCAGAAGGTGCCCAGAGGATGGCGCTTAAGAGCTGAAAAACCAGGTAGTACGTAACTATGTTCATGTTTGTTGGCCGACAATTGTGTGCCTTTTTTATGCAAGACAAGTTCCTTGCCAACGCCCTTCAGACAAATGTCTGAGGCTTTGTCTGAGGAAAATCTGATCGTATGTACGAGACTTAAGACTGTTTCCCACTGTTCTGAGCAATACAACCTTTGAATTATTCTATAGCTCTTTAGTGTGGTGCAATTTGCAGCCCATTCATTTGAATAAACTGAAATCTTACTAGATAGCACAAAAAGTAGTCCATGCACGTCACCAAATCGCATAGTACTGTGGTACCATGCAATCTGGTGCAGGCAATTGCACTGCGTTTGTGATCTGTGTTTGGGGTAGCGTTAGGAAAATATTCATATCAGAGATCTAACATGCAGCAGATCTAACACCTAGTGAGGGTTTTTTTTTTTTTTTTTTTTGTGAGCCTTGTATTTGTTTAATCACTATCTAAATTTTATAGATATTTACTACATTTATTGTGGGTTCATTCCATAAGGAAGTATGTACGTATATAATCATTCAAAATTCAAAAAAGGAGAGTGGAGTGGGACTTTGGTTGTGCCTCAGTGGAGTATGAACAAAAAATATAAATACCACAATTGTAAGAAAATTTAAAAAGTTTTATTTGTCAAACATGGGCAGAGATTTCTTAAAATCTTTTGCAATTTAAAACAAAATACAATTTACAATATCTTGTATCCAGGATGTGCAGGTCCTGATGAGAGATGACAGAAGATATGGCCTATGCATTTCGCTGGTACCCTGGCTTCATCAGGGCCTTAGAAATAGCACAGATAAATCATCATATAACATTGGATTATCAAAAAACATCAAATAGAGCTGACATCGATTCAAGTAAAATAGTAATGAAAGAGTACTAACATTTCGTATATGGCATATAACTTAATTCATATATGAGTATCATATTGTTCTAGCATGTATATACATACTTTTTAAAGAACTTGAAAAGCAAATTGTATACCTCATTTAAAAATAGACATTGGGGCAGATCCTCAAAGAAATTACGCCGCCGTATCTGTTGTTTTGGTATCCACCAAACAAGATACAACGGCATCTGTGTTAGATCCGACAGGCGTACGCCTTAGTACGCCGTCGGATCTAAGATGCAATTTTCCGGCGGCCGCTGGGTGGCGTCCACGTCGTAATCCTTGTTGAGTATGCAAATTAGCTTTTTCCGACGATCCACGAATGTACGAGCGGCCGTCGCATTCTTTTACGTTGTTTCCGTTCGGCTTTTCCCAGCGTATAGTTAAAGCTGCTATCTGGTGGCGTACTCAATGTTAAGTATGGCCGTCGTTCCCGCGTATAATTTTGAAAATTTTACGTTGTTTGCGTAAGTCGTTCCGTGAATGGGGCTGGACGCCATTTACGTTCACGACGAAAACAATGACGTCCTTGCGACGTCATTTGGGTTTGGAGTTTTGACGGACGGGGCATGCCCCCTACGCGCCGCATTTGAATTCTGCGCCCTTACGCCACGAGAAATACACTACGCCGCCGTAACTTACGGCGCAAATTCTTTCTGGATTCAAACCAAAGCCAGGTGAGTTACAGCGGCGTAGCGTATCTCAGATACGCTGCGCCGGTGCAGATCTTTGAGGATCTGCCCCATACAGTTTAATATTACATATTGTACCCATGTGTTAGAATGGCCCAGGCAAAGTCCTGACCTAATTCCAATTGAAAATCTGTGGCAAGACTTGAAAATTGCTGTTCACAGATGCTCTCCATCCAATCTGACAGAGCTTGAGCTATTTTGCAAAGAATGGGCAAAAATGGCACTCTCTAGATGTGCAAAGCTTGTAGAGACTAGGGATGAGCTTCATGTTCGAGTCGAACATGAGTTTGACTTGAACATTGGCTGTTCGCCCATTTGGTGAACAATTTGGGGTGTTCAGGGCAAATTCGAAAAGTGGCAGAACACCCTTTAATATTTTATGGGAGAAATCAAAAGGTGTTAATTTTAAAGGTTAATATGCAAGTTATTGTCATAAAAAGTGTTTGGAGACACGGGTCCTTCCCCAGGGGACATGTATCAATGCAAAAAAAGTTTTAAAAACTTTGTTTTTTCTAAGGCAGTGATTTTAATAATGCTTAAAGTGAAACAATAAAAGTGAAATATTCCTTTAAATTTCATACCTAGGGGGTGTCTAAAGTATGCCTGTAAAGTAGAGCATGTTTCCCATGTTTTGAACTGTCCCTGCAAAAATGTCATTTCTGAAGGAAAAAAAGGGGGCTTGTGGTCTGGTACGGTTAAGGGGGGGCACTCTCTCATCCCCCCTCTTTTCCTGCGGCCTGCCAGGTTGCGTGCTTGGATAAAGGGTCTGGTATGGATTTTTGGGGGAACCCCACACCATTTTCCCCTTAATATCCATACCAGACCTGAAGGGCCTAATATGGAATTTGGGGGGACTCCCACGCATTTTTTTTTCTTATTTTGGTTCCCTGCATAAAATACAACTTAAAACTACTCGCGCTATTAACGAATTGTCGGGTTCCGGCAATACAGATAAAAGTCATTGAAAAAAATGGCAGAGGTTTCCCTTAATATTCAGACCCAAAGGGCCTGGTAATGGATTGGGGGGGGGGGGGGGGCCTGTCATTTTTTTCAATTACTTTTCTCTGTATTGCCGGGACCGTATTGCCGGGACAGACAATTCATGAATAGCCACGAATAGTTTTAAATTACTTTTTTTCCTTCAGAAATGACATTTTGTGCAGGGACGGTTCTAAACACAGGAAACAAGGGCTACTTTACATGCATACTTTAGACACCCCCAGGTACAAAATTTAAAGAAATATTTCACTTTTATTGTTTCACTTTAAGCATTAATAAAATCGCTGCTCCCAATAAAACTGCAGTTTTTTTTAAAAAAAATTGCATTGATACATGTCCCCTGGGGCAGGACCCGGGTCCCCAAACACTTTTTAGGACAATAACTTGCATATTAGCCTTTAAAATTCACACTTTTGATTTCTCACTTTCGCATCCCATAGACTTTAACAGTGTTCGAATATTCACAAGAACTTTTGATCTGTTCGCATGTTCTTGATGCGAACCGAACCAGGGGACTTGCAGCTGTAATTGCTGAATACATATGCACGCTACACTTTTCACATATTTATGTAGCGCTACCCCCTCAGGAGCCGCTGATTGTTTTGGGATCTACTATCTCTTTTGCTTGGCTCACCCCTATTTAACTGGCTCGAACCCTCCCTTGACACATCAGAAGTCTGGTGGGAATATTGTGACCTCTGCTGGGCTGGGGTCACAATAACAGGCATGTAATATTCAATGACAATGTAACAGTAATATTAACTGCTTTACGGATGGTCCCTCCAGACGAGAAAATACACTTTACACAGTAGTATATTTAAACCAAAAGAATTAGTTTACTTTATATTAACTCAAAGAAGATAAGCATAAGTTTAAATCATAAATGAGCAACTGTCACACATTAGCACAATATGATTTCGCAAGGGCCCTTGCGGGAATCAGCAAATTACATTTATGAAAGAAAAATCTAGACGAAAGAATGGTACCATTCAGCTAAACTAAAGTGAACAGTCTGTGCTCGCGAACGCCTGCTAGCGGGCTATCCTGCAAACAGTTAATGCTCACGTTGCGGCCGGTTGGCACACATTAGATTTATAATCCACAAGTGGTAAACGATAAGGGAAAGTCGATTATACAAAGTATCCTGAACAGCAACGTTGGTGAACTGATCGCTAGCCAGCGTCAGTCACTTCAGTATAATAACTATGAACAGTAAAAGGGGCCTCTAAACTTCAGCTGGAGGCCCAACACGTGTCTCCGGCCTGTGGGGTGGCACTGGGTTTACTGTCTAAAGGGAGAGTTTCAAGTTGAGCATGTGCTCTCTCACCCGACAGGCCGATCAGCCTGAGTTCTCCTCAGAAGGCGCGTTGATAAATCACTGCTCCATAGCACAAGGATCCCGGATGAGGATTCTCCACTGTTTCAGCTGTCAGCTGGGTCGTCCCTCCGATCTCCGGGAACATGGGCTGGAAACTGGAGTCTTGCTTCCTTCTGGATGGCTGGTCTCTCGGTGGATTTAGGTCCAGGCTTCAGGCCTAGCAGCGCGGCTGTGCTGTCCTCGGCAGCTCAGCAGAGGTGAAGATGCTGGTCCTGAGAGAGAGAGAGAGCAGCCACTCCCTTTCCTTAAGTAACCTCCCCCATAAGTCTGTGCGGAGGTGTCACATGTTCAAATGATGCAAGGCATTGTGGGAAGCATAGTTTGTTTCTCCTAAGGGTCAATGGAGTCCATATCTCCTGCTACTTGATATAAAGGTATCTGACATATTAACAAGCGTGAATAAAGTTCCAGTGAGGATGGCCTGTCATTAGACTCTGACAGGATAACCCCGCTACATTTATTTGTAAAAAAAAATTAAACCATTTATCATTTGCCTTCCACTTCACAATTATGTGCCACTTTGTGTTGGCCTGTCACATAAATTCCCAATAAAATACATTGACGTTTTTGGTTGTAACATGACAAAATGTAGAAAATGTCAAGGAGTATGAATACTTTTTCAAGACATTGTAGACTGTAATCATTTAGAAAAACAATAGCAATGGCAATTATATATATATATATATATATATATATATATATATATATATATATATATATATATATATATATATATATATAAAAAAATGTGTCTCTGAAAATTTTACTGTAGATGCTAGAAAATAAATTTGACAAATTTATTTGGTATGTACCAGTATTGTAAATTGTTGGGAAATGCTTTGTACTAGCTCCATTAGTGAGTGTTTTTTTTGGCTTATATTCTTGAAGCAATCATGACTTACTATTAAGAGTATGGTGAAAAATGTCTATCCCCAACTGTAAATAACATATTTATGCACCATCAAAAAAAGACAGATGAAGTATATTTTATTAACAGATGAAACTGAAGTTTAAAAAGTAAACGCACAAGCACCTTGAATGCAGCAAAGTAATTGTTTAACAAAAATACTTAGCTAATCGTTTAAAAACATTTGGAGGTCATTTATACAAGTGTCAGGAGGGTTATAGGCATGTACTTTGATTCTTTAGTGCTTTGTGTCTATTTTATATTAGCTATTTAATTAACTTTTATTGGATGGCTTGGTATTGTATAAATCAAAAACAAAATCTCTTGGTAATTAATCCATGTCCATATAATTTTAATCTTTACTAAACAGTGAAAGCAGCGTTGGCAGCCTAATGAACAAAACTGACATTGTGCAATGATGTTAGAATGAACAAAGTACTAGTAGTCTTTAAATAAGATGTAAATCTGTACAGTTGAAGGACAAGTTCACATTTATTTATTTATTACAGATACTTCAATAGTGCTGTCAATTTACGCAGCACTTTACATATATATTCTACATTCACTTCAGTCCCTGCCCTGAAGGAGCTAACAATCTAAGGTCCCTAACTCCCCTACATACATACACATGCTAGGGCAGGGGTGTCAAACTCAAATTCATCGGGGGCCGCATCAGCAGTTTGCTTTCCCTCAAAGGACCGGTTGTATCTGCACTCCACCATAGTGTTCAGTCTGAGGAGTCTCTAATAAAGTTTTCTTGCACTGCATAGAGAGCACAGGGTTCAGGAGTGCACTGCATAGGGAGCGCAGGGTTCAGGAGTGCACTACATAGGGAGCGCAGGGTTCAGGAGTGCATGGCATAGGGAGCGCAGGGTTCAGGAGTGCACTGCATAGGGAGCGCTGGGTTCAGAAGTATGGATCCAATTAACTTGCCAGCATGTCTTTGGAGGGTGGGAGGAAACTGGAGTACCTGGAGGTAAACCACACAGGCACAGGGAAAACATGCAAATTCTAGGTAGATAATGTCATGGTTGGGATTCGAACCAATGTCCCTACTACTGTTAGAATAAAATACGGTTGTCTATTCTTCTTAGTTCCCTAACATAAAATAACCTAGTGACCTCCCACCAACGGCCTTCATAGACTTACATGGGGGCCACATCCCGAGACAAATGAATTTCAGAGTGTCTCCTCATTTAAGCTTTCATGGGCTTACTGTGAAATCAAAGCCAATACTAACGAAGATTTCAGTCTGGAGATGTAAACTTGACTAATGTTACACAAGTTAACCATATTACATTGTTTGTTAGGATGGAGGTCAATAGCCTTTGTTTCCATGCCAGCTAAAAGTTGTACGGCTTCGAAAAATACTTTTACTTTTGCTGCTCTGTGGTAATCCCGTTGCATTGTGAGATGTAGGTGCCATATCAGGTTGGTCGCTGGAACATTCCTACAGGAAGGGAGGATGGATGTGCATATAGTTTTAAACAATTTGGGTTTCCAGCACTTCAGTTGTAGGATGTACAGTCCAGGCAAGCAACGTGCACTCTCATTTTTAATAAACACTAACATTTGTTCTGCTTTCATGAACAGAACTGGCTATTTTAGGTTTATTGCTAAACGGCTGAAACATTGCCAGTTAAATCTACAATCACAGACTGAGGCCCCTTTCTCACTTGTGGAGTCCGCCATAAGATCTGCCCGCTCAGTAGGGAAACTCTCTGCTGATCCCTGCTGAGCAGGCAGATGACAGGTCCCTGTCCGGCCTGCTGATGCAGAGCAGATACGAACACAGCCTGCTCTCCTCTATGGGCTGTCTGATAAAAATGGACTGCCTGTCCTTTACATCTGACTGTCATCCGATCCAATCTCCCAGTGTTTGACAATGGAGGAGGTAATCCTCTGAAACGCATTATCCAGCCCCCCAGCAGCACCATTCACCTCTCATTGACATGATGGGGGTTGCCATGAGGAAGACTGCTCTCGAGCAAAATGCTGACTTTTGTCAGGCATTTGACAGCTGTCATAATCTCTCCAGAGCCGACCAGAGAGTTAGGATTGGCTTTCATCCACTGACAGTTTTACAGTCTATCCATCTATCTTTCTACTGACAGCCCCATGGTGTTCTCCTCTTCTACCTGTGCTGACTACCAACAATTTGATATATAAATATACTATTTGTTTTAATTAAATAAATTACTGCATTATTCTAATGAGGATCCCATGCGGCTATCTTTTTGGACAGATGGGGAATGGATTCCTATCCGTCTGTTTTTAGTGGACAGCATCGGATTGGATGTCCAGGAACATCCGCCGCTCCATAGAGAGCAATGGACGGTCCATTTGGGTCCTCCTGAAAAACTGTCAAGAGGACCAAATCAGTCCTTCAGTGTGAAAGGGGCCTAAATGTTCAAGTAGATGCACTGTTATCCCTAAGATAAGATGCCTATATGACAAAGACAAATGAAGACTAGAGTTTGTTCTGGAAGAGCAGTCAAAAAACTGGAAGATGACTGCTGACTGGTTGTCATAGATTAGTGCACCTTGGGCTGGCCATATACTATGCAAATTATGACCAGTTTTTGATGAACCAGACAAAATTCCCTACATGGGTGGCCCTATTACCCTTTCCTGGCTGACATCCCTTAATTAAAGAATTAAAGGAGCCCCAAAAAAAATTGAGCTGGGCAGTGGCTGCAACCACTGTTCGATTATTCTAAAAGCTGCTAGGACCAGCTGTCATAATACGATTGCTACAGTGAAAAATTCATTCACCTGCATTGTAAAGCCAAGATAGAGAAATCTATTCGTTTTTTTTTTTTAATTCAGCCCATGTATGTATGTTGTAGTGAGCATTGTTGAAAAATAAAAGGTACACGTCCGAGAGATAGAGAGAGAGATACTCCAATACAGTAAATACCAGCAGACAATCTAAAATACTTTTTTAGTGTTTTGAGTGCAGAAGACAAGACTTTAGTTGCTATGGGTTGCCGCAAATGACGCATTTACTTTTACACATTGAAATTTACATAAATTACTTTTGTTTGTTTTTGGTTAAATTGTCACATAATGAACAAATCTTACTTTAAGCAGAGTAACCATCCACCAAATTGCATTTTAAAATAAAAACATGCAAAACAGCATCTTGTTAGCGTTTTAAGGGAATGCTTGTTTTAAATTGATATCAAATCTTTTCTGTCATTGTGACAGTAACGTTCAATTACACCATTTTGCAGACATTAATGGTTGATTTATGTAGCAAGCTTCATCAATAAATCTAATTTGTGTTGATACTATGGCAATTTAAATTGCAAGGAAATTGTCGTGATGTATTTGGTTCCATCAATTTATGTCTTTGTTAAAGAGATAGTCGCAGGTGTGAGGCACGGTTTTCTGTTTGTGTCTGCAAAGGCTCATCACTCTTCTCATTCAAATCTAATCTGTGGGTCACAAAATGCTTTAAGCTCCCAGTGCTGCTTATTGTTTGCGGGTTATGGTCAAATTTGTCATAAATACAAAGCAAGTGTCTGCGTCACACAGGACAGAGTAGACACCAGCTGGAGAATTTGTGACATAAAATGTCAAAAATATATCCAAATCTAAGCGAAAGATCCCACTTTTCCTGACATTATGAGAAGATACTGAAACCTTTTTTTAAAGTGTAGTGGTATAATTAGAGGCTTTGAACAATACTGATATCAGGCTATGGCTAAACAATATAGTTATCTTAAAAAATGTATATGTACTGTGTATATAATGTGTAATAATATGCTACTTTTATATGCTTGTAAAACACTAGTACTGCTCTGTACAAAATATAATCTGTAACAATCAGAAAAAAGGCATTAATGTCAGTCAGGTGCTTTATGTGCTGCATTTTTTTTTTTAAACAAAATTTTTGAGCGAATTTAAAGTAGAATTATAAAGCTGCTTTCACACTGCAGCCTAGTTTTAGCGGCGCTTTTTAGCCGCTGGTGGGACGCTTTTAACCCCGCTAGTGGCCGAAGAAAGGGTTAAAATCACTCATCTGAATCGCCTTTCTGGCTCTTCGGAAGTGCTACCCATTCCTTCCAAAGGGCAGTGGTGGTTTGGGACCGATGTCTACAGAGCACCCAAACTGCCCCAAAGATGCTGCTTGTAGGACTTTTTTTTCAGAGGCATGAGAGGCAGTTGTCAGGTGCTTTACAGGCGCTATTTTTAGCGCTAAAACGCCTGAAAACTGCCTCAGTGTGAAAGGGGGTGAAGATTTGCTGCATTAAAGGGGACATTTGGAATATACTCTAAAAATACTATCTATTGTGTTGAACTTCTCCTAAAAAAAAAAGAAAAGAAAAAGAAATGGCAGTGCCATCTCTACGTCTAATCACTCATGTGCCTACAACTTTATAGCTTTGTATCTGCAGTGTGAGATCATCTAAGACACTGCCCTGCTGATTGCTAGTCTCACAAGATATAGATTGAGATTTAGGGATGTAACTACTGTGCTGCTCACTGTTCTCCTTGAAGAGAAAGCTGATGGGCAGGTATTAACCTGCTTCTGCTTCATTCATTCTGTGTATCGTTTTTTTACAAACCTCTCTTATCGTTTTTAAATATTCCTTCTCCGGTCATCAATCATCAGGAAGACTGCTATGAAATGAGGAAGCAAAGCAACATTTAGGTGCTAAGATGACTACCTCCACATACAGACATTGTGCAAAACATTTGAAAGTCAGTATTGGCAAACAGATCAGTTGCAGGTAGCCTGGGCAAAAGGGGTGACTAGTCCTTTGTCTTTAGCTTGACATTTTTGAACACAGCTTTCTGGTCTGTAGCTGGTTCTGACATCAGCTTTAAATGTTCACATTAGCTGGGTGCATAATCCCTTTTGTGCTTACGAGAATCTCTGGCATTACTATTGTTTTCATAGCAATTTCTCATTGCTCTTTTTATTTAGTGAACTGGGGCACTCTGAGTCACTGGCTTAAAACAAGTATTCTGCAGGTCAAGTCAGAATTGGGCTGGGATTAGTAACCATTTCTTGTGGGCTAAAAGTGTAGCATAGAAAGTGTGCCACAGTAAGTGGAGACCATGGTGAAAGGTGGGATTTGTCTTAAAACTGAACTCCAGGACAAGAAAATCCCAAATGGCAAGCAATTGAGCTGCAAGTTTGAAAATGACTTACTAAGCTTATTGCTAGACTTGCCAGGCTTCACAAGCTTGTTGCACGTTTGCAGCAAGTCCACATTGCATGATTTCAGATCATCTTACTTTGCAAACATTCTGCAAGTCTGCTGCAAGTTCTGGTTCAGTTTTGCTGGGTAATAGTCATCCAAACACAGGGATCACTGTGACTTGCAGAGCTCTTGCTGTATACTCACCACTGCAACTTTGCTCTCGCTAGAGACTTGCCACGCAAATTTGCTATAAATTGTAAAAGTTTCAACTAGAACTTTTGCTGTAAGTGCTCTGCAAGTGTACAACTTGCCAGTGAAAATGTGCAGCAAGTTAACAGGCTTACAATTCAACACTGCCACAAATTTTTGGCAAATAATCCTTGCTATCTAGGATATTAAGTGTCTAATTACAAGAGGTGAGTAGACTTACTTGAAAATTGATGTGTTTTGTGTATTTCTTCCAGATCTGTGCAGTAATCCATCTTGAAACTTTGCCTCTGTGCAAGAGCTTTCTCTAATAAAGACCAATCATTGCAAGGTGACCGACCATGTATCCATGCCCTCCTGTAGTTCTATGCAGGCACATTTAGTGGGTGGACCAGCTTTGTCCCTTCCACATCTCTGTAGAGGTCTTGAGAGGAGCAGAGAGGGCGGTCTGGGTGATGTTTGGAGACTAGATTGGTGATGTAGCTTGAGCCTGATTCGTGGATTTGTATGTTGTAGTTTAATATTTTGTATTTTATTTGCTGAGCGATCAGGAGCCAGGGGAGGAATTGGCAGAGAGGGGTGGCAGACACTAAGCAGTTGGTAAGGCAGATAAGTCTGGCAGCAGCATTCGTGATAGACTGAAGAGGAGATAGCCTATGGAGAGGTAGGCCTATGAGGAGAGAGTTGCAATAGTCAAGAAGGGGTGTAGGGTAGTATGAGATACTCCAAAAACAGTAACAAGAGGACATGTTGTGAATTTCCTGAACAGAACTCCTGCTAAACTCAGAATAAAATCCTCCCATGAGAGATCAGAAAAGGCCAGAGATATGAACCCCTCAGGAGGGGAACTGCTTAGCCCAAGTTCAGAGTACAGTCTTCACACGAAAGACTATGGGGTGCTAGAGGTATGAACCCTGCAGGAGAGGGACTATGTGGCCCAGCTATCCCAATATTACACAGTCACCAGGATCTTGTAGTAGAATAGTAGTCACAAGGCCAGGGGAGCAGCTATGCCCATTCAGCTTCCTCTAAGTGCTTTTCAGTGAGGCTGTGCGATTTAGGTCCTTGGGTGAAGTCTTGGGGTATCAGAGGTGCTTTTAAGTTGTATGCCCTCTTGCTCTGCCACAGGACCTTGATGATTGACTCTTTGAAAAACAACAGCTTGGGGAGGTGGTGCAGGCACCCTGACATGGGAAGACACTGCTGTTATAAAGCTCAGACTATGCATGTGCTCCTCAGCCACATTCTGGGCCTACCTCCCTAAGGATTGGCTGTGTCACCATAAATATTTTTGCTGCTTATTTGCCTTGCTCCACTCCTTATGTTCCAGAACTTCATGCTGCTCCTTTGCCTTGCTCCGCTCCCTATGTTGAAGAACTTTCCAGAAGACAGGAACATAATCATGCTCCAATGATTATAGAGGAGCCAAAAATACAAAATGTTTCTAACATCCTAACATTAAAATCTTAAATTAAAAAAGAACAGTAAACAGTTTATAAATTACACTACTGAATCTTTAAAGTGGGCCTTTATTCCCAAACACAAAAATTCATGGTGCATGCACATTCATACACATCATTAACCGCTGCCCCATGTGATTTTACTGTGGCAGGGCAGTTCTTTAGCATAAAATCACATACAGGTACGTAGCGGCATCTTCCGCGTCTGAGGCGTGTGCTCCACCAGCTACCCGATCCCGCTGTGTCCAATCAGCAAGTCCGGCAGACCCGATGTTCACCAGTACCTAGCGATCTCTCCCAAGAAAGGCTAAGGGCTCCCACCCCACTCACCCTCCACACCCCGTCGGGGATCAAGCTGTGCGGAAGACGAGCGGGCTGGGCCACCCCCAGAACAACGAGTGCTCCAAAGGATACATCCAAGGAGTGGTCAGGTGAACAAAGAGTTGAAGAGCAGAAGTCTGGAACAGGAGGTGACTCAAAAATTAGAGGAAAAGAGTTAGGACAGCAAAGAGGAGAGAGTGGAGAATTTATTTTATTTTTTATTGGCAGCAAGGGTTCGACCTCTGAAAGTGGAAAAGACCAATTAAGCTAAAAAAAAAAGAAGAGAAAAAAAAAGGAAGGCAACTAGATATATTGATTTTTAAATAAAGATTGCATTGCTGTTGTTAGATTCACTAAAGTTCTTGTAGGAGGAAGGGCCCCTTTTAAGGTATTAGAACATCTTCACCAACTCGCTTGCATGAAATTTTACAACAAAACTTTTATGCATGTTAAGTAAACAGTGTGACATACATATTATTGTAATGCAAGCTAGATATCTTTATATACTTTCCTGTACTACTGAAGTGATTTTGAATAGCTCATAATTAATCTGTTGACATGTATATGTGAACAAAGCCATTTTGATTTTCCCTGTTGTCAATTATTTAGATATTCTTAAAATCTTAAAGGCTTTTTAGACTCCCTGATGTGAATATTTATGGATGTCACATTACAAATATATAATACATTAATAATAAAGCTTTCACATCTGTCCTAATTACAGTACATTACAATATAGAACATAATAGTTTTTTTTCTTTTTCTGAGAGCAGAATAAGGCAAATATTGACGTCAAAGCAAAAATGGTTTTATAGTACTTCTTTAAAAGGTAGCAAAGGGGAAGTTAGATTCCACTGGCACCACACTTGGGGCTGCTTTTGCTAATCTCATGTTACCGCGTGTTAAGTAAAAGTTTGGCGAGAGACGATTCACGCTTTTCAGTCTGTTACAGCGTGACAAATGTGCAATTTCGATTACGAACGCTACTTTTACCGAAGGTGCGCTCCCATCTCATACTTTATTCTGAGCATGCGTGGGTTTCTAAGCATGCACACGAACGTGTTTCTCGTCATAAACCAGCCCGACGAGAAACGCGACGAGGAAATTGAGACTCCAGACGAAAAAAAAGAGAGCATGTTCTTTTTTTTTCTCGTCGAGATCCACAACAGTTTTCTTGACGAAAAACATACACATGACCGTTTTTCTCGGCAAAAATTCTCCGCCAGCATTTTTCTTGATGGATTTTGCGGAGGAAAATGGTCGTGTGTATGAGGCCTATCAGTTTATTCTTGGTGGATACAGAGTATCCAAGGAGCATGATCCAAAAAACTCTGATTAAAATTGCTACTGCCCCATTTGGTGCTAAGATCACAATGTTTATAACAAGTGTATAAGTAATTTTCTGATAAAGGAGAAAATCTACTGTGACTGGAACTCGCTCTTATTTACGCATGTATTTTGCAAATGTGTGCAAACGAAACCCCTGTTTTTAACGCAAACTGTTAGACAAGACATTTTGGTTGTTTGCAGGCTGGTCAGTGAGTTGAGCTGGGAATTTTCTTTGGTTTATTTGTTTGTTTGATATGAGTTGCCCTTCCATGTGCTCCTTGCTGTGAAGGCCAGTTACACATTTTGGCAGTGGTCATTTGTTTGTACTGGTGGAATACTGGTGAGGGGAAGCACCTTTGCTGCCATTGTGCTATATGCTGGGTGTCCTGCTCCCTCCAGGCTCACCTTCCCTATATCTATCCATTATTATGCAACTGTGGGGGCTCTCAACTGTGGGGGCAAACTGTTTGCAGGCTGGTCAGTAAGTTGAGCTGGGAATTTTCTTTGGTTTTATTTGACAGAGGTCTGTGATTGCCCACCAAGTGTTTCTGGAAAAAGTGCCTGCTGCTGTTATGCCCTGGGGCAGCATGGGTGGAATGGAAGATTCAACAATAAAAGAGAAGTCGACAGAAGTGCTGCAGCTTCAGTTGTCTCCAATGAAGAAGGAGAGATATACAGTAATAAGACTGTCTTTAACCACTTCAATACAGGGCATTTTCACCCCCTTCCTGCCGAGACCAATTTTTAGTGTGCAGCGATGTTGCAATTTGAATGACAATTGTGTGATCATGCAAAACTGTACCCACAAATAGAGCTTTCTTTTGGTGGTATTTAATCACCTCTGCAGTTTTTATTTTTTGTGCTATAAACAAAAGTATAGCGGCAATTTTGAAAAAACACAATATATTTTACTTTTTGCTATAATAAATATCACAATTTAATCACTTCAGGCCTGGGCCAATTCTGACACTTCATTTCTACATGTAAAAATCATAATTTTTTTGCTATTTTTTGCTATAAAATTACATAGAACCCCCAAACACTATATATGCTTTTTTTAGCAGAGTCCCTAGAGAATACGGTCATTGCAACTTTTTATCACGCACGGTATTTGCTCAGCAATTTTTCAAACGCATTGTTTCATGCTTAAAAAAAACAAAACAGTAAAGTTAGCCCAATTGTTTGCATAATGTGAAAGATGAAGTTACGCGGAGTAAATAGAACCAAAATGGAAAAAAAAATGTGTGGGGGTCCCCCCAAATTCCATATCAGGCCCTTCAGGTCTGGTATGGATATTAAGGGGAACCCTGTGTAATTAAAAAAAAAAGCATGGGGTTCCCCCAAAAAATCCATACCAGACCCTTTAGGTCTGGTATGGATTTTAAGGGGAACTCTGCGCCAAAATTTAAAAAAAAATGGTGTGGGGTTCCCCCCAAAAATCCATACCAGACCCTTTATCCGAGCATGCAACCAGGCAGGCCGCAGGAAAAGAGGGGGGACGAAAGAGCGCCCCCCCTCCTGAACCGTACCAGGCCACATGCCCTCAACATGGGAGGACAAGGGCCTCATCCCCACAACCCTTGCCCGGTGGTTGTGGGGGTCTTATCGTAATCTGGAAGCCCCCTTTAACAAAGGGGACCCCCAGATTCCGGCCCCCCATGTGAATTTGTAACGGGGGTTCATTGTACCTCTACCATTTCACAAAAAAAGTGTAAAGAAGGTAAAAAAACACACAGACAGCTTGGGCAAAGTCCTTCAATAAAAAAATAAAAAAACAAATTCCAATGATGTACATCCTTCCACGACCTGGACCCGCGATACCCGCCGCTACGAACAATACAGCCTCCTCCATAGAAGGCTCCCGGGCAAATGACGCGTGAGCCGTGTGACATTTCCTTTAACCCCGCCCGCTCTGACGTAATGGGGGTTTCCAGTAGCTTCCACGTGGTGTCAAGGGTGACCCCGCCCCCCTCTGGCACGTCATGGGAAACCCAGTGGAAAAGAGATGTCACACGACTCACACGTCAATCGCCCGAAAGCCGTAGCGTGGGTCTGGGTCGTGGAAGGATGTACATCGCTGGACTTTATTTTTTTATTTTTTAGTAAAGGACTTTTCCCAAGCTGTCTGTGTGTGTTTTTTTACCTTTTTTTACACTATTTTTGGAAAATAGTAGAGGTACAATGTACCCCATTACCAATTCACATAGGGGGCTTGAATCTGGGGGTCACCTTTGTTAAAGGGGGCTTCCAGATTATGAGAAGCCCCCCACCCGCAGACCCCCACAACCACCGGGCAAGGGTTGTGGGGATGAGGCCCTTGTCCCCATCAACATGGGGACAAGGTGCATTGGGGGGGTCACAGACCCCCAAAGCATCCTTCACATGTTGAGGGCATGTGACCTGGTATGGTTCAGGAGGGGGGGCGCTCTCTCGTCCCCCCTCTTTTCCTGCGGCCTGCCAGGTTGCCTGCTTGGATAAAGGGTCTGGTATGGCCATTTTTTTTGGCGCAGAGTTCCCCTTAAAATCCATACCAGACCTGAAGGAAACCCCACACCATTTTTTTTTATTATGTGGGGTTCCCCTTAATATCCATACCAGACCTGCACAAAACTTAATTTTTGAAGGAAAAAAAGTAATTTAAAACTACTTGTGCTGTTAATGAATTGTCGGGTCTCGGCAATACAGATAAGTCATTGAAAAAAATGGCAGGGGTTCCCCTTAATATTCATACCAGGCCTGGTAAGGGACTGGGAGGGGACCCTTGTCATTTTTTTTTTTCAATTACTTTTTTCTGTATTATCGGGACCGACAATTCATGAATAGCCGCGAGTAGTTAAATTACTTTTTTTCCTTCAGAAATTACATTTTGTGCAGGGACAGCTCTAAACATGGGAAACATGTGCTAATTTACATGCATACTTTAGCCCCCCCTCCCCGATATGAAATTTAAAGGATTATTTCACTTTTATTGTTTCACTTTAAGCATCATTATAATCACTGCTCCCGAAAAAACGTCAGTTTAAAAAAAAATTGCATTGATACATGTCCCCTGGGGCATGACCCGGGTCCCCAAACACTTTTTAGGACAATAACTCGCATATTAGCCTTTAAAATTCACACTTTTGATTTCTCACGTTCGAGTCCCATAGACTTTAACGGTCTTTGCATGAACTTTTGGTCTGTTTGCATGTTCTGGATGCGAACCGAACCAGGGGGTTTTCGGCTCATCCCTACACAGGACTTATCACAGTGGTCTTCTCCAGAAACTTCAGTGCAGAATGATAAAATTATAGTGGAATTAGGCACTTGGTCTGTATTCTCCCCGCCATGCGTTGACCTGGGAGGAGAGCTAGCAGGCTGTGCAGAGCTAGGATCAAGCGGATGGAGGGTTTGCACATGTTCTTCAGAGCCACAATCTATGCACTTTATGGGCTCATTACAGTCCTTCGAAAAAGGTTCAGTAGAACCACAAAACCTTACGCTCTTCAAGAGGCCTTTTTCTAAAGCATTTTTTGAGGGGGTGTTGCTTTTTGTGAATGGAACACTCTTGGTTAAGGTTTTTAATCTTCTTACTCTGTTTGCAGCCACAACTGTCACTGTGGTAGGAGATGAAAGGTTTTAAGTATTTGTCACAGATACTGGGACTCTAGAATTCCTATAGTTGCCCTGAAGACTGGTACTCTTAGGAAAGGGTGAAAAGAGACTGTACTCACAGTAGGAAAAACTTGGATCGTTCTGGGTTTCTGCAATATTCCTGATAGAATAGAGGGAAGGAAACCATGTCCTCTTTTTTTGTATGATGACCCTAGGGCAGACAATTTTTCTTGCAAACTATACTGGAGCTTGTAGACGATTGAAGAAAAGGTCACCCAGTCTCTGGAACTCCTGGTTGTTCTTACCAGATATCTTTGGGAAAGTTTCCAGACGTATGAACAAAGCATTTGCTATACTGTAGCTTCCGGACTGCCATAACTTTGCTCTAGTCAATCCCATGCAGCTGTGAGGCGTGCTGTAGGATTGTCCATGAAAACTGATCTTAATGGCTTAACACATGCAGCAGATAGAGGACCAAGCCATCTGATCAGCAGATCCAATTCTTCAGTAGCTGTAATTCTTCAGTAGCTGTAATGCCAAGATCACTAATTGCAGCTATGAAGGCACATTTCCAACTTATGCAGTTTTTTAGGTTGGTCAAAAAAACTTGTCATACTAATCTTTGCGAGCTCTCTGTGAAGTATTTACCTCACAAACGCTGCTGTCTCAGTTGTCTCAGACTTTATGCAAGACTCTGCTGGCTGAATAATGCTGATTGCGATATCTTTGACATTGTTGTTAAAGGACAAAGGGAAATATGCTGCAGCACTTGCATTCAGGTGGGTTGCTTGCTTGAAGTTAGTTGTTTCAGCGGCATGTTGATTTGAGGTTGTACTGATGACTAGTGTTGCTCACGAATATTCGCATTTCGAATATTCGTTACGAATATGGCATATTCGAATATTCGCGAATAACTCAAATTTCGCGGCCAAAATTCGCTATTCCGAATATTCGTTTTTTTTTTATTTATTTTTAAAACAGATCACATCCTATCGACGTCTAAAAGCATTGCTGGTATGATTAGAGACCCTGGGCCGAGTAGCTAAGCTGAGGCGATCCTTTTATGTTGCCGAATATTCGCAATCGCGAATATTCGATTTCCGAATATTCGCGAATACTTTCTCTGCCCTTCTTTTGCATCAGAGCCAATCAGAGTTCTCCTACCACAGTTGTCAAAATCTCGCAATCAATTTTGCATTCGCATTAGCAAAATTTCGATAAAATATCACCAATATTCGATTTCCGAATATTCGCGAATACTTTCTCCGCCCTTATTTTGCATCAGAGCCAATCAGAGTTCTCCTACCACAGTTGTCAAAATCTCGCAATCAATTTCGCATTCGCATTAGCGAAATTTCGATAAAATATCACCAATATTCGATTTCCGAATATTCGCGAATACTTTCTCCGCCCTTATTTTGCATCAGAGCCAATCAGAGTTCTCCTACCACAGTTGTCAAAATCTCGCAATCAATTTCGCATTCGCATTAGCGAAATTTCGATAAAATATCACCAATATTCGATTTCCGAATATTCGCGAATACTTTCTCCGCCCTTATTTTGCATCAGAGCCAATCAGAGTTCTCCTACCACAGTTGTCAAAATTTCGCAATCAATTTCGCATTCGCATTAGCGAAATTTCGCAACTTTTTTTTTTTTTTTATAAAATATCACGAATATTCGATTTTAGCGAATATTTCACGAATATTCGTCTATATATTAGTGATATATCGCGAAATCGAATATGGCGTATTCCGCTCAACACTACTGATGACAGAAGATTAATGACTTGCTTGCAGCTTGCACTGATGCTCTGTGACAAAGGAAGGTTAGGTAGGCATGCAGGAAAGGCACTGGACTGATTTGCATTCAAGAAGTTGCTGGAACCACTTTAAATTGATGCTGTGAAAAAGTATTGTTTATGTTTTCAAGAGCATTGAAGGCAATAGAGTGTACACTGCAGTGGCTTAGGACATAGTCTTTAGTGCGTTTTGAGGGGATCTTCCATGTCTGCTATGTTTAGGTTGATGTTGTCTTTCTCACTTGCACCTTTTTTCTGCACTGATAGCTTGCTCTGGGACCCTAAGCTTTGCCATAGCTGCATCATGTTTACACTGTTCGTTTAAGATTTATTTTGCTGCTCTTTGATGTGCTGCCTAAAGCACTGACTCTTTTTGCATATGCGACCTGCACTTTGCTGGCTTCCACTTCAGTGTGGGTACTAATAAGTCGCTCACTGAGTTTTGAGTATCTTGAACTATTGGTCCTGCCTTTAATTTGGTTTGCTGGATAAAACCATCTCTTTCTAGATTAAGAACCTGGAAGCTATTTAATTCCTTCAGTGAATCTTTTGTGTTTATACTTTTTAAAACATTAATAAGGTTGTTACTGGTAGGCTGATAAAGCTCATATGAGGCAGAACAATGTTTAACCACTTCAGCCTGGAAGGATTTGTTTTGTCTCAAGGACATATAGCGAAACCTTCTTGTGCCATAAACTTCAGATACCATATTTCTTTGATCTCAGAACAAGCCAGGTGAAACTACAAAATAACAGAAATAGACCTCACTAAGTACAATATTGCATACATTACAGCATACATTACAGAAACAACGATAGAACAATGGCGATAGATTGAGAAATACATGTCCTGCTTCCTGCAGTATCTTCTCAAAGAATGGTGGCTGCTTCACTTCCTTACTAACAACTTCCTTAACTACACATACAGTAAATCAAATAAACAGAACTGGAGCAATACCAAAAATGAACACTAGATGGAGCCTGCACTCCACATATGATTGACTTATGTAAATTACAAACCTTACATGTCATTTTAACAACACAGATACAAATAATCAGCATAGACATCTGGTGGACAGAACAGGATTTACCCCCTTAATGACTGGGCCATTTTTTGTACTGCATTGCTTTAACTGATAAGTTCAAGAGTACCTGCAGGGGATAGATCTTCCAATGGTGCCTAAAGAGGATTTGGAGCAACTAGAGGCCCCAACCACGCAGGAGGAAGCATTAAGTGCAATAAAATATATGGCCTGGGGAAGAGCCCGGGCCCTGACGGGTATCTGTTTTGTATTACAAAAGGTTCTAAAAATTACTGATCCCCAAATTATGTGAACACCTGAATGCATTGGCAGAGGGGTAAAACTTACAGGAAGAGTCACTGCTGGCCTATATAACACTTATTTTGAAGGAGGGTAAGGATCCTATGGCACCGGATAACTATAGATCGATATCACTATTAAATACGGATATAAATATTTTTGCAAAAATAATTGCAGGAACCATTACTGCCAAGATGGATCCACAGCGACCAGTTGGGGTTTGTGACAGGGAGGGAGGGGAAAGACAACTGTCTAAAGTCCCTGTTCCTGATACACAAGATGAGAGAAAGGGGGGGCCCGGCCGTACTATTGCGGTTAGATGCCAAAAAGGCTTTCAACAGAGTGGACTGGGGCTTCATGTTGGGAACCCTAAGTCACCTAGGTGTTGGGGAAAGGATGATGTGATGGGTATCCACATTTATTAAATAAAAACAAATATATATATATATATATATATATATATATATATATATATTTTCCACCAATACAAGTACCAGATTAGCTTCTCCCCGTTATCCCCCCTTCCTCTAACCTCTCCCATTAGCGTGGAATTACTGAATCACCCCTGTCACTATCTTATATAATCAGAGCCCTAATCCCTAGATAATATGTCGCACATACGCTCTACCTCCACACCTTCCACATGGTCTCACTGAACTGAAATGGTCTTAACATTCCAGAAAAGTGCAGTCAGATTCCCGCTTTAATGCAAAAGCTGAAAGCCAACATCATATTTCTGTAAGAGACCCACTTCAGAACAGACAAAATCCCTAAACTTTTGAACAAGGCCTTACCCACGTGTTATCACGCCACAAACCCCCAGGCAAAAATTAATGGAGTCTCCATCCTAATCTCGAAAAATCTTTCTTGGAAACTCTCTGACTCGATGGTAGACTCAGAAGGTTGATACATCTTTTTGAAGGGTCAGATCCAAGAGCGACCAATAACTCTGGCCAATATTTATAGCCCCAAGTCAGCTTTTTCGGGGACAATTTCTCAACTCCTCACAGGATTTCACTCAGGAGTTACCATTCTAAGGGGGATTTTAATGTTGCACTCTACCCACTTCTAGACACTTCATCTGGCTCAGCGTCTTTACCATACAAGGCCCTTCATCAAATAAAAATAAAAATCTAGGACTTACTTGTACATGACACGTGGCATACCCTACACCCTAATGATAAGAATTTTCATTTATTTTCTGCCCGCGCCGTAAATACTCCAGAATAGACTATCTTTTACTTTCACAAAAAAGACCTACCCTTCCTAGCCTTAGCAACCATTGAACCAATGACTCTCTCACACCACCACCAAATTACCATGACCTTAACTTTTCCAGACAAGCACACTTTCACAGAAATTTGGCGCTTGGACTCCTCTTTGCTGACCTCAGAAAATTACATTGAAAACATCCGCAACAGCATACAAGAACTTTTCTACGAAAATCAGACCTGAGACAGCTCCCCTGGTGGGAAGCTCACAAGTGCGTCATATGGGGAAAATTCCTTGCACTAAAAGCAGATAGGAAAAAAGCTAAACAAGCCACAGTCACAGACCTACTTAACAGAATTCAAATTCGGGAACGTGTCCATAAGCAATCTCAGGTGGAACAGGCTTACCACGACCTCACACAGACTAGGGAACTCCTGCGCGAGGAATTCGATTGAAAAACCCAGCGCAAATTCATACTTCATCAAATAATCTTTTATGAGTTTGGCAACAAATACGGGAGATTCCTAGTTGGAGCTATTCAAACAAAAAGAATAAACACGAACATACACACTATGAAAGATTTCCAGGCAAGACCCCATGTCGCTTCACCGGATATAGCATCTCAATTTTAGAGTTACTGTGCTGGCAATCACTACAATCTCTCTAAACAGTCTACGACATCCACCGGGCATGAGGCATGGACTTCCCTCATCAAAAACTTCCTTAGGAAATATTGCCCTAAACCCATTGATGGAGATGACGCTCACCACCTAAAAAGTCCCATCTCGGAAGATGAACTGGGCAGCACAGTGGTTTAGTGAGTAGCACTCTAGCCTAGCTTTAAAAAGGGTTGCTGGTTCGAATCCCGACCATGACACTACCTGCCTGGAGTTTGCATGTTCTCCCTGTGCCTGCGTGGGTTTCCTCCTGGTACTCCGGTTTCCTCCCACACTTCTAAGACATGCTGGTAGGTTAATTGGCTTCTGCCTAAATTGGCCCTAGTATATGAATGTGAGCAAGTAAGGGACCTTAGATTGTAAGCTCCTTGAGGGTAGGGACTGATGTGAATGTACATTGTATATGTAAAGTTCTGCGTAAATTGACGGCGCTACGTGTATAATGAACTGAAAAGAGCGATCAAACAACTTAAGGCTGGCAAAAGTCCCGGACGGGTTTATGGGAACATACTTTCACAGAGATGCTTTCTTCTCCTTTTCTCAAGGCCTTTAACTCCCTTTCCTCATTCACCCTTCCCTTTCACAGACTACTAGAAGCACACATCACTGTCATACCAAAGGAAGGTAAGGATGCTACATCTGTTAGTAACTAAAGGCCGATTTCCCTATTGAACGTGGATGTGAAAATCTTTGCCAAAATCTTAGCAAATCGCATGCTACTGCTTTTGCCTTCCTTAATAATGAAAGACCAGGTTGGTTTTATTCCAGGATGAGAGGAAATGGATAACACCATGTAATCCCTAAACATCTATTACTACCCGTAAACTCAAAGGATTCTTCCTATCGTTAGATGCGGAGAAGGCGTTCAACAAGTTAACCTGGGACTATCTGAAAGCAGTCTTACAGCATATCGGTATTCCAAACCAGATGTTTAATTAGATTATGTCTCTATATACGGCGCCAACTGCCAAAGTTCGGGTTAATGGTCAACTGTCGAATGCCTTCTCCATCAGCAATGGGACTAGACAAGGTTGCCCACTCTCCCCAATTCTCTTTTTCCTAAACCTGGAACTCTAGCTGTGCTGCCTTAGAATGAACGCAGATATCAAAGGCATGTCTATCTCAGATCGCACATATAAACTAGCAGCGTTGCAGTTGATATTTTATTATTCCTAGAGGAACCACTGATATTGATCCCCAATCTGTTAAAAGATTTTGAGCTTTTGTAATGCCTGTCCCACTTTAAAATACATTTTAATAAATCTCACGCTCTGAATATCACGCCTCCTACAAGCCACGGTAGAACAATGCCAGAATAGCTTTTCTTTCCTTTATAAATGGAATGATATGAAACACCTTGGTATTTATCTAACGACAAATCTATCAGTCCTCTTTGCAAAGAACTACCTACCCATTCTCAAGGCTGTCACTGAAGACAATTTTCCTGGTTCGGCCGTGCAGCCATTTTAAAGATGAACATCCTCCTCCGTATCTTCCATATGCTTCATCCACTCCCCATTAGGATTCGCTCTTCTTTCTTCCAGTCCTACAAATGACTATGCATACAATTTCTCTGGAAACAGATGCCCGAGAGTGTCATATGACCAATTAATGAAACCCAAAGCAAAAGGTGGCATTGGCCTCCCAGATCTCAAGAAAAATTGTTGGGCTTGCCACCTCTCTAGGATTGTAGACTGGTAGGGGCATTGCCATTACAAGGACTGGACCCACCTTGAGGATTCCTTTTCATTTTACCGCTCCGATCTATGCCCTGGCTCTCATCCCACCATATCCCTTTGGCCCTGAAGGAACATCCCCTTATCAACCCAACACTCTGCAACTTCAGAGAAGCTTGCCAAAAAATACTTATATCCTCCAACCCAAGACCTTTTACACCCATAAAATGTAACCCGCCCTTTTCCTCTGGTATGTCACTACAGTTCCTTGCAGATGGATGGCATCATTCAGAGATGCTGGCCCACCACTTTTTTCAAGATGGCATACTTTTAGAGCGCACCACACTGACAGAAAACTTGACTTATGACCCCCCCCCCCTCTGGACACATTTTCAAATCCGCCACTTTCTAAGAGACCGTGACTCTTCAGTCTCGCGACCACTTACTCCCTTTGAACTCTTATGCACCCAATCTACTCCCCAACAGCATGTGATCTCTAATATATATATATATATATAGCTTACTTTTCTTAGACACCCCCCCTAACTCTGGGAAGTCATGTGCCTCATGGGTAAGGGAACGGCAACTTTACTTCACAGCTGATCAGTGGGAACGTATATTCACAATCGTCCATAAAAGGTCTCTCAACATATCCATACAAGAAAATAATTACAAAACCCTGACCCACTGGTACCGCACCCCAACAGTCCTGCACAAATACAACACTTCCATCCCAAACACATGCTGGAGATGCAACAAAAAGCCAGGTACCATGCCCCAATAACTAGTGGTCGTGCCCACTAATTCAACCATTCTGGACTCAAGTACACAAACTGATAACACTGATTTCTACATTTTCTCTAGAATACACCCCAGCCCAATTTCTCCTCAACCACTCTGAAGTACCGGCACACCAATACCATAAAACCTTAGTCCTACCCCTGATTAATGCAGCCAGACTGTGTATTTGTGTACATTGGAGATCCACCCAGATCCCATCTATCTCTGAATGGTTCAAACGAATTGGCAGAATCGCAGAAATGGAGGAATTGATCTTTATTGCCCGAGACTTCCCAACAAAATTCTCATGTACTTGGGCATGCTGGACACATTTCCAAACCATGGCTAGATACTCTTCGCTGTTGAGATAAACTAAGCCAGACACCCCACATCAATCACTTATAGCTTGCCTGATCAATACATACTCAAAAATGTTCCTACATTCACTCGACATGAGACTTTCCACCCCTACTCAAGGAACGAGTATGGGAAAACCTTGGTCGACTTATTCTTCTGCAACCTCATTAGGAAGGGGGACTCCCTCCCCCTCACACCCCCTCCCCTCACTCAATTGCACTGCATATATGCAACATTAAACCCCTAGCGGATACTGAGGAGATGACGGCCCTATATACCTCTCTCACCATGTTTCCCCATCCTTTTCTCCCTCTTCATGTCATTCCTCTACTCCCTTTCTTCTCACCCTTTCTTTGCTACCTACCTTAGTCCAAGTAATTAGACCCCATTACAAATACTTGGGGCCAACCGGCTGATATGCTCGTCCCAAAACTTGTGCCTCATATTGCTATACACTTTCATACAATTGGCTGAAGACTTAACCAAGAATACAGAATGTGCTTATAGCTCTTTCTTTCCGTCTTTTTTCTCACTTCACTTCCCTTAGCCTCAGACAGAAGAATTGAAACTACTGTTTTTTTGTTTTTGCTACTTATTACTAGTTTAAATGTCGATATCTTGTTTGCCTTAATTTTCTATGTAATTTACTGTTAGATTTCAGACTTAAAAATTACTACATCCGTTGATGTTTTTGTACACTTACTACAACTGTCTGATATGTAACCCAGAATGCATATTGCTATGTCATCCCCTGAATGATACTGCTGTGTCTCTGATCATTCCTTCCAATAAAAACCTTTTTTTTTGGAAGAAAAAAATAAAAAAAAAATTCTTTATCAGTTTAGGCCAATATTTATTCTTCATATTTTTGATCGGTTTACGCAAAAGTTATAGCCTGGATTCACAGAGTTGGGCGCACATTACGCCGCCGTAACGCAAACGCTGTACACCACGCCGGCGCAGTGCAGAGAGGCAAGCATGCAATTCAGGAAGCCAGTGCTCCCAACGCTGCGTCGGCGTGGCATAGTTTTCGAAGGCGCAGGCCGGCGTAGGTGGAAGTGGGCTTGACCCATGCAAACCCATGCAAATAAGGCGTGACTCCATGCAAATGATGGTCCGAGCGCCAGACAAGTACGTTTAACGAACTGCGCATGTGCCGTGACGTAGACACATCCCCCTACGCATGCTCACAACCACGTCGGAACAACTGCCTAAGATACGCTGGATCACTGCGTACGCCATGAACGTAACCTACGCCCAGCCAGACACACGTCCAACGTAAAATACGCCGGCTTGTGTTCCCTGGTGCAGACCTTTGCATGTCTGCTGCTGGGTTACACCTCCTTTATGGGGCTTAACTTTACGCCGGACGTACAACTTACGTGCACCTCTCGTAGCCTGCATCGGGCGCATGCAGGTTCGTGAATCGCCGTATTTCCCTCATTTGCATATTTGAATGACTAATCAATGGGAGCGGCACCATGCTCCCAGCCTAAATGTGTGCCCACTCTACGCCGGCGTAAGCAAGATACGTCGGTGGGGTGTAGCCTGGTTTTAGGCGCATCTCTGTTTGTGGGTCTTGCGCACAGATACGACGGTGCACATTTGCACTTACGTCGGCGTAACTTGTTATACGTCGGCGTAAGTGCTTTGTGAATCTGGGCCATAGTGTCTACAAATCAGGGGATATATTAATGGCATTTATATTATCATTTTTTTTACTAATAATGGTGGTGATCAGCAATTTTTAGCGGGACTGCAACATTGCAGTGGACAGATCAGACACCTTTGACACTTTTTTGAGGCCAGTGACATTATTACAGTGATAAGGGCTAATAATAACCACTGATCACTGTATAAATGGTACTGGCAGGGAGGGGGTTAACACTAGGGGCGATCAATGGGTTAAGTGTTTCCTAGGGAGGTGTTTCTAACTGTTCCTGATCATTAGGAACATATGATCACTCTGTACTCTCCTGTCAGAACAGGGATCTGTTTGTTTACATTGACAAATACCGGTTCTGGCTCTCTGTGGAGCGATTGCGGGTAGGTGGTGGACACCGCGGCTACCGGCCACACGCATCGCCTCTAGCCTGCTATAGTTGCTAAAGGGACAGACGTACAGCTACGGTGATTCACACAGCCAAGCCAACCTGCTGCAGTATTACTGCTGTGGCTGGTCGGCAAGCGGTTAATGGTACCCTCTAGTTGCAGTAGTTCACGTTCAACAGACAGTGTAGTAGATTGAGAAACAACCTTTTCGGAATAACTTTAGGCTAGTTGTCAGTTCAGTTCTTAAAGCTTCATAATTCTCCATTTCTTTCCAAGTTGGTTTGACTGAGCGCTTGGGTAACTCGGCTGGCTCAGGTATTGTGCTTCTGCATGTGAGGAGCCTTTATAACTCAAATTTAAAACATGCAGATAATGACTGAGTGATAAGCAGGATAGCTGTAGCTGTGCGTGCTGTAATATGAAACAATGCAGCTTGGACTAAGGTATGAGGCTTAGGCCTAGTACACACGAGAGGATTTCTCCGTGGATACGGTCCACCGGGCCGTTTCCGCGGATAAATCCTCTCGAGGATTTCCGAGGATTTTGATCCGATGGAGTGTACTCACCATCGGGTCGAAATCCGCGCCAAAATCCCATCGCGATGACGTGTCGCGCCGTCGCCGCGATGATGACGCAGCGACGTGCGCGACGCTGTCATATAAGGAATTCCACGCATGCGTCGAATCATTACGACGCATGCGGGGGATTCATTCGGAAGGGATTGATCCGGTGAGTCTGTACAGACCAGCGGATCAATCCGTTGGGATGGATTCAAGCGGATAGATTTTAAAGCATGTCTTAAAATTTTTATCCGCTGGAAATCCATCCCAGGGGATAAAAATCAGCGGAAACAGATCCGCTGGATTGTACACACCAGGGGATCTATCCGCTGGAGCCGGTCCGCGGATCAATTCCAGCGGATGGATCCTCTCGTGTGTACGGGGCCTAACACGTGCTGCTCTCATGTTTTTTCTTGCAATGAGGACAGTAATTTTTGTCTGTATCAGTACTGTCACCCAGAAATATTGTAATTGGTCTGTAGAACTCAGTTTTTTTTACTATTCTGACTCAACTACAAGGCCATAAGCTTTATCTCCAGCTTCATATAGGGCTTTTACAACCTGGTGATCTATTTATCCCTTGCACCAATTTAGACAGTTTAACTCGATTAATAAACTCACGTTGAGCAAACAAACGATGAAGTATTTTGAATGTTCCATTTAATGAATGATACTCATATATAGAAAAAGGTTGATGATCTAAGCCACATGAAAATAAGTCTATACCATGACAGGAAACAGTAGAATGATTCCACAGAGAAGTGTGTGTGTGTGTGGGGGGGGGGGTTTGTACGGTAAGAGAAAGAGTTTAGCTTAGACAGCAGAACATAGCTTAACAGAGCAATGATAAACCAAGTTATGATCCCAGATAAATGATAATAGCCACATAGTGTAACACAGCAGTATAAACTGTACGTAGCATTAGCTGCATACAGTATACAGCACTGTGTTCCAGCAGTGGTACGAGAACTTCCCGTCTGCTGATGGACTTCATTTTTCAGGTCAAAATAATTTGTTTCCATAAGATAACCTTTGCATTCAGGTAATTGGCAGAAAATATTGTTGCACCAAAAACATTTACTCCTTTCTCGGTTCTCCAGTCTGCATCGGATGCCCATTCCAGAGTACATCCTCGCTCTGTAGTAATGCATCTGGAAAGAAAGGAAAGCTCTGCATACAGATGAGGTCACAGTGGTTAAAAAGCCTTATTTCTTTAACACTAATCCACAATGTGATTTGCCATTTGTCATCCACCTGCTCCAATGCATTTCATGCAAAATGTCTTAAAGGCTAAATTCACCAAAACTTTTTTTTCCTTCTAAATTCTGGCTCCCCTATGTACCAATATAGCATTAAAGTGGATGTAAACCCGAAAAATTATGTCACAATGTACAGTATAAGATTTCCTATCATCTGTGCCCAGTCTTGCCACACAGAGTTAATAGAGCTCTGAGCAATCCTCTTTTATTGTTCAGTAAAATAAAACAGACTTACAGAGAAAAACATTAGTCCGTTCCGCCCCCTTGCTGTGAGTGACAGGTTATTTACATATCTCATGCACTAGCCTGGAGACATCCATTATTTTTTAATTCCCACCCCCACTCCTTTTCTGAAGTCATGTGGTTACTTTTCTGGATTTTGACTGGATGTTAGTGATCATACCAGAATTTAGTGTAAGGAATACACTACTGACATCACGACTCCACCCACAGAGCTCCAGACAACAGATCCACCCACAGAATCTGCAGTTTTTCAGTTCTTATAACAGACAGAGGGGAGAAATTTGACAGGTAAAGATACATGCAGGAGGCATCTATATCCTTATAGATCAGCACTATGGCAATAGTTTAGAAAGGATGAGAGTGGGTTTACATCCACTTTAATGTATTTATTTTGTAAAAATAAAACACCTTTCCATTACTTCCACACCGGCTTACCTAACTCTCTTTATCACTGCTTGAGATTACTTCTGCCTTACTTCCTGGTCAGACTTTAGGTCATGACAAAGGAAGGACCAGCTAAGGGTGGATGATGCAGGGTGTGTGCTAATGAGATCAGCTGGTCAACTCCTTCCTGTGTCATGACCTAAACTCTGACAAGGAAATGTGTCTCCAGTAAAGTTATGATGAAAAGATATTATTGAATCATTATGAAATACAGTAATGCACATTGGGGGTTATTTATGCAAGACAAATCCACTTTGCACTACAAGTGCGCTGCAAATGCACATGGAAGTGCAGTCGCTGTAAATCTGAGGGGTAGAAATTAAATGAGTGGAAAGCTCTGCTGATTTTATCATCCAATCATGTGTAAGCTAAAATGCTGTTTTTTATTTTCCTTGCATGTCCCCCTCGGATCTACAGAGACTGCACTTCCAACTGTACTTTCAGTGCACTTGTAGTGTAAAGTGGATTTGCCTTTAGTTAATCAACCCCATTGTGATAGTCCAAGCAACCGATACTATATTAAGATGGAGTGAGGAAATTTAGGGTATACTGTAAGCAGTACTTCCAAGAGCAATTAACTGTGAAAGGCAATTCAGCCTAAATTAAACGGCCACTTTGTTTTATCTTTTTATCTTATTAGAAGAAAGATTACAAAGAAATCATTAATCAAGTAATTTATATCTCTTCTTGAAGACAAATAAAGGCGCTTTTGCCTTTGCAAAAGTTCAAACAAGTTAATTATGTGAGATAATACAATAGATCCTATTTTTCAAAACCATATAGTTAGAATTCTAACTCATTGTTTAACAATGAAATGCAGTAATAATAAACACAAATTCCCAGAACTGTGTCTTTGGGGTTGTTTTTTTACCTTGGTAACACATACAATACCATATACTACTGGATCAGCGGATTTGCAATTTCATTTCAACAAAATCATGATTTAATCAAGATAGGATTTTGAGCTTTTTTCTCTACATTCCTAGAAAATGCTTAAACATGGTTTACTTCTCTATGGCATATAACTGGCATAATATGAAGTGAGATGTTCAAGGCTGGAACTGAAGCATATATGAGTAACAGGTAAACTATTCTTTAAGCCAAACTAAATTTGAAACTGAACAGTAACCATATTGATAAGATTTTAACCACTTGCCGCCCGCCATATAGCAAAATGGCGACGGCAAAGTGGTTCTGTTATCCCAATTGGATGTCATATGACGTGATCAGGATAACCAGCCAGCGCATGCCCATGGGGGCAGTGGCGCGGTGATCCATGGTGCGGCGTGTCAGTCTGACACACCGCAACTCCGATCTAGGGAGAGTCTCTGACAGAGACTCTACCACGCGATCAGCCGTGTCCAATCACGGCTGATCACAGTGTAAACAGGAAAAGCCGTGTATCGGCTTTTCCTCACTTGCATCTGTCAGACGCGAGTAGAGGAGAGACAATCGGCTGCTCCTCTGATGGGGGGGTCTGTGCTGATTGATTATCTGCACAGCTCCGAGGATGCCCACACTACACCACCAGGGACGCCATGATGCCACGAGGCCCACCAGAGATGCCCACCACTTATGACCACCAGGTATGCCACCCATGGCCACCAGGGATGCAATCAGTGCCCACAATGGATGCCAATTAGTGCCCATAATTGATGCCAGTGCTAAACACTAATGCCAACCAATCAGTGATGCCCATCAGTACCATCCATCAGTGTCCATCATTGCCACCTATCAGTGCCCATCTGTGAACCTATCAGTGCCACCTGAATGTTAAACTGAATGTGCAGTTCACACTGTCAGGATTAAAAATAGGATATTAACGCCTATTTTTTTTTTTTTTGTCAGATAAATTTAATTCTGCATATTATTATTTGCTATTTTTTTTTTCAGCCAGCAGATGGAGCTTAATGATTTTTTTCATGCATTTTCCTGTATCTTCTTACCTTTTGTTGTAAAAAGCCTGTTTACAGAGATGGGGAGGGGAGGGGGGCTGGCTTTAACAAAGACATGTGCAAGCACAATGTTTGAACAAATCTTCTAAACTGAGACCTTGAAGCAGATGCTGCTCCTAATAGCAATTAATAGGTCATTTATAATAGTTAATTAGGAGCAATCTGTTCTTTGTTCTGAAGCTGTGACAGGCACAGCACAGAGCACAGAAAATGGAGCTGCATGCGCCAGTCTCACAGCTCAGAACATAGGGAAGAGGAAAGTGTTAACCCTGTGCTGTATCTGCCCGTGCTGTGTAATCACTGCACGGGCAGAGAGAGAGAGATTCTGACAGCTTACCTCCCATGTAACAAGGTCACACCTGGCAGGAATTTGAGGCAGTTTCTAAAGTAAGGTGACCAGATTTTTAAAATGAAATCCGGGGACATATTTTTTCTTTACTAGTAATGGCAACATTCAGCGACTCTCTGCCCGTCGCCGCCCCCTGCCCGCCTCACAGCCTCTCATGTCTTACACTTTGGGCCCCCGGCTACTACTGGATGGGGAGCGGAGGAAGATCACCAGGTGGCTGGCCAGGATTTGAGCCAAGGCAGAAGAACATGCGAGCGAAGCTGAATAGGCATGCGCCCGTAACTGAAGAAATATTCCCTCCGCTTCGACCAGCACATGATCATCAGAAAGGGGCACAGATAATGGGGAAAATACAGCCCCCCTATGCTAGTAGGCACGGCCTTTGAGGGGGTGTGTAATTCAATTTTTTTTATTTTATTTCTGCACTGACTGTCTTTGAAATTGCCCCTGCCCCCTATTAAATCCAATCTGGGGACAAAACCAGGGACAGACTTGGTCCGGGGACAGTTTCCTCAATCAGGGGACTGTCCCCTGAAACTGGGGATGTCTGGTCAGTGGTCACCCTATTCTAAAGGGAATATTGCTGTATTGCTGTATTGCTGTATTGCTGTATTCCCTCTGTTAATCAGGGGCAGACCTGCACTTGTTTCTATTTCATTCTGAAATAGAAAGTGGCACTGGTGGCGCAAATACACATGAAATAGGTCTTTGTTGTTACTTTGTGGTGCATGCTTGACAATTTGCTGCACCATTATAATAGCACAGGAAGCTTAGTTATTTCCCCATAGGAGTTTTGGATGAAAATTCACACACAAGCAAGTGTGTTGTGACTCATCCCCCATACTCCCCTCTGTAATGCAGTTCTGTCCAAGGTTTCAATGAGTCTAAAAAAAGAAAAAAAAATATTACTGTGCTCTCTTTAGATAATCCATAATGCTTTTTCTTGTATAAAACATTTTAAAATAAAAACACAATAAACTAAATAATGGATAAAGTCTTCCATTAAAAACTAGAATGAGAATGTGCGTAGTCCATAGCAACACATATATTCCAGTTTTTATTTTTCTGTTATAAGCTATATAGACACAGAAATAAGTATCAACAGAGGCAACTTTATTTTCTTGCATTCTATAAAAAACATTTTCACTAAGATAGAAATACTGTATTTGATGAATGTTTTTGTTCAAAGTGTAACGCCAATGAGGGGTACTCATTTTGGATAAAGCAAGGAAGACCGTGAGAGGAGAAAAACGTCCCTATTGGGACATATACAGTGCCTTGAAAAAGTATTCATACCCCTTGAAATTTTCCACATTTTGCCATGTTACAACCAAAAACTTAAATGTATTTTATTTTATGTGATAGACCAACACAAATGGGGTTTATTTAGTAAAGGCAAATCTACTTTGCACCACAAGTGCACTGCAAGCACTTGGAAGTGCAGTCTCTGTAGATCTGAGAGGGACATGCAAGAAAAATAAAAAACATAATTTTTGTACATGATTCGATAATAAAATCAGCAGAGCTTTCCCTAATTTCAGCACTTACCCTCAGATCTGAAGTGATTGCACTTCCAAGTGCACTTGCAGTGCACTTGTAGTGCAAAGTTGATTTGCCTTTAGTAAATCAACCTCATAGTGGCACATAATTGTGAACTGGAAGGAAAATGATAAATGGATTTTACATTTTTTTTACAAAATAAATGTCTAAAAAGTGTGGCGTGCATTTGCATTCAGCCCCCCTGAGTCAATACTTCGTAGACCCACCTTTCGCTGCAATTACAGCTGCAAGTCGAATCAAAACAGAAAAGGGAGGGGGGGGGAGGAGCACTCACATTTGCCACATCCGTAAGTTTAGAAGACAAAAAAAGGGGCAATTACTCAAAGAAGTAGCAATTGATGGTCAGATTTTGGAGGCAAGACGGGAATATATAAAAAATATAAATTTTATTACAAAAGTAGAAATTTAACAAAAAACAATAAAGATCATAAAACCATATAGATTGTATAGTGTATATAGACAGTATTCTCTGTACATCGTCTACGCGTTTCGCAGTTGGGCTTCCTCAGGACGAGCAGAAGGAATTTAACAATGTAAAGATATATTTCATTGTCTATAGCATCATAATGGATACAGCCATCCAGGGTACCTCAGAGCATTCCAAAAAGATGTATTGGTATATCAAGAAATAGTGTAGAGAGGTCCAAGTATAGTCGGAAAGTCTCCAAAATCTGAAAGAATCCAGGCAGAGGTTTTAATTCCGGGGCAAGCCGATAAAGTATATCGTAAAAAAAACGGGTGTATGGAGCGTGCATCCAAGTACTATTTATATTAGTAGCCACAGAGCAGACAGTACAGTCTATGGGGCAGCAAACACATGGATGCCTAAAGGACGCAGAGTACCCCGTGGTAAAAGGGGAGGGGGAGTTCTTTTCTATACCCTCTGCTGCGTGTCTCCTCTCTCTTCCGCCTAAGCGCCAGACATCCAAAATGCTTTGGCCAATCGGGAAACAGGTCCCTGTCTTAGGTAAATACCGCGGCATAAACTGCATTTTATGTCCGTTGAATGCCTAATTTGTGAGGCCTGCACTTATCTATCCTCTGAATGCCTAATGTACCTCCAACCACAAAATACAAAGTTGTTTGCTGTCAGGTGAATGCCTGTGGGCTCATTTTTGGGGCCTGTAATGGGTGGCCATTACTTCTGTATCCGGTGAATGCCTAATGTACCACCAGCCACAGAATACAAAGTTGTTTGCTGTCAAGTGAACGCCTGTGGGCTAATTTTTGGGGCCTGTACTGGCCGACACTTACTTCTGTATCTGGTGAATAGCTTAATGTACCTCCAGCCACAGAATACAAAGTCGTTTGCTGTCAGGTGAACGCCTGTTGGCTAATTTTTGGGGCCTGTAATGGCCGACACTTACTTCTGTATCCAGTTTTTCGCTTAATAATTCTGGTAGGTCAGTGTCCATGTTGTGGGACTATTTGTGCACAGCTAGTATTTTGTGGCTGAAAATATGACCTGCAGGTTTTTAATGTTCGCCTGCTATTAAAGTCAATGGGGCCCTCCGCGAACTTGCGGTTCACGAACATTTGAGAAAGTTTGAGGTTAGCGTTCGCAAACCGCCCCGTCAGATGTTCATCCATCACTACCCGTGGTTTATTTTCTAGATTTTTGCAAGGGGTTCCCCAAAATGGTTCTAAACTCTTAAGGTTTTTTACCTTAATGCATTCTCTCCATTAAAGTAAAAACCCTTCCACTGCCTAGTTCCCTCACCCCAAGTCCTCTATCGATCCAGTGCTGTGCCCAGCTGCAGTTCTTCTCTCCCCTCTTCCTGCTCTCACAGGGTGCATTATTAGCAGCAGGAGCCATTGGCTCTTGTTGTCAAACAAATTCTTAAAGGAGGGAGCTGGTGCTTTGTCGAGCTTGGAAGCAAATGCACACATGTGCTACCAGCTTTCTTGGGGGCACACACACAAAAGAAGAAGTTTACATTTCTGGTGGGCGTCACCAAAAGAGGAGGCATGGGGCAGCTATGTTCTTTTCCAACAGTTTTATTGAAAATTGTACATATCAAATTTTCATGGCAAAATGTTGTTTACATGATGTAAGCATTTTCATATACAAAATGTCTCAAGATAGTAGAGGTGAGAGCAATATGGTATACCTTAACAAGGGTGCTCACTGTATGTCTCATCTCTTTAAACTTCAACTTAATGAACTGCATGAGAAACCTGTTACAAGTAAAGAAAAAACAGACAAACAAAAACCCTACAGAAAGGAAAAAAATAAAATAAAAGTAAAAAAAGAGATGACATGATTAGTGCTTTCCTGGGTCCATGTCATCCTTTCAGGCATCTTGACGATGAAGAGGAGGAATCCATACCATGTGACCATGTGGCCTAAGTCCTCTCCCTGGTCACTCAAACAGAATATAGGGGAAGAAATTAAAAACCTGTAAGAGGAATGAAGAAAGGGGAGAGAAGAAGTTCTCCGCTAAACTGTGCTAGTGTCTCATAATCCTTCAGACAAGTATTTTATCCATGGTTCCCAGACCCTATCTAAGAATGTCTGTTTATCGAGTAATATAACAACAAAACCTGGGGAATGCCCAGGGAAAAACCAAGCCTCCTTACCGACCAGCCTGCAGAACAACCAATTAACCTGTCTAACAGTATGCATTAAAAACAGGGGTTTTATCCGCACGCATTTGCAAACGCATGCGTGAGCCACAGAGTCGCGCCAAGGCAGCCTGTAACCTGTGGTCTTAACAGTAAACAATGAGCGTCCCCACAGTGGAGGCACATGCAGAATGCTATATGGATGGATAGATAGGGGCAGGTGGACTGAAGGGGAGCCACTGCTCCTTAAAGGTACAGGAGCACACCAAACACCCAGCATATAGCACAATGGCTGCAAAGGTGTTGGTGCACTGCTGGACCAATATAAGCACCACAGGTGAAACATAAACGTGTCCACCGCCCCCATCTATAGCCGGCAATCGCAGAAGGTGGCATTGGAAGGCTAAAGCAGATAACAACAAAACCTGGGGAATGCCCAGGGAAAAACCAAGCCTCCTTTCAGACCAGCCTGCAGAACAACCAATTAACCTGTCTAACAGTATGCGTTAAAAACAGGGGTATCGAGTAATATCACTGAGAGGCGTTCATTGATCATGATTCACGACAACTTAGCTTTCACCAAGTCGAAGGGGATCATGAGCGCTCTCCAGGATCTAGCTACCACTGGATGCAGTAAAGATTAATGAAATAAGTTTCTTTGTGTGTCCTGGTACTCCCTCCACTGGGCTTCCTAGTAGCGCCTGCTGCAGTGATTTGATCAAGTTCACCTGGGTTAGTGAATAGATGAAATTATAGATGCAAATCCAAAATCATCAGACTTTGGGACATGTCCACCATATATGGTATACTGTGCCTTCTATGCCACATCCCCCGAAACATAGAGTGGAAGCACCTGGAACATATCTCGCCACCCTCTCTGGTACCATGTACCATCGCAGCAAAACTTTGTAATTCGCCATGATCAGTGAGGTGTTAATGACTGATTTTGATGTGAGTTGTGCCATTTTAATCCATTATCTATTTCCAAAGTTGCCATTATATCCCGTTCCCACTTGTAAATATAAAACATTTTTTCCGACTTAGAGGACAAGATGCTGTATATTTTTGAGATATGACCAGTATGCTTATTGAAGGACCAGCACAGATATTCCATTGGGGTGGAAGTCGTTAAATCATTTGTGTGCTCTAGAGTCTTCAGGTAATGCATGGAAGTGATGGTACACTTCTGTGTTAGGGAGTTGATATTTTTCTAGTAGGGTTTATTTCGATAAGATACCTTTTATGGGCCGTACACACGACCGAACATGTCTGCTGAAACTGGTCCGCGGACCAGTTTCAGCAGACATGTTTGGTCGTGTGTAGGCCCGAGCGGACAGGATTCCAGCATACATTTGCCCACCGGGCCTTTTTCCAGCGGGCAAATATTTCTGGACTTGTTTTAAAACAGCCCGCTGAAATCCTGCCCACTCGGACATGTTCGGTCGTCTGTACAGACCTACCGTACATGTCCGAGCGCCCGCCATCCCTCGCATGCGTCGAATGACTTTGACGCATGCGTGGAAGCATTGAACTGGCAGGGCCGCCCACGTCGCTGCGTCATCGTCGCGGCGACGGCGCTGACACGCCCCGCGTATTGTTTACGCGCGGATTTCTGTATGATGGTGAGTACAGCCACCATACAGAAATCCCCGGGCATACATGTACGGTGAAAACGGTCCGGCGGACCGGCTTCATCGTACATGTATGCTCGTCTGTACGCGGCCATATGGTTGCACATGTGAGCTCTGTTCAATACCATTGCACAAAGCAGGTAGGCATAGCACTTTTTTTTTATTTTAAGAGAACAAAAAAGGGTTACAATCACTATGGGCATTGCCCAGCCATTTGTTTTATTAGCCTAAAACATGACCAGAACTGATATTTAAAATTCAGCTTCCACCGACTTTAATTGTCTTTTTCTGGTTTAGGAGCGCTGAACTTTGTGGTGATTTGTTGTAACTTAATGTGTAGTGTGTGTGCTCCTGGAGGCTGCTCACCAACAATGGAGGTGTCTTGCTAGACTCTCTGAGGAGATTACTAAAAATATTGAAATTAACACCCCTTTCACACTGAGGGTGTTTTGCAGGCACTATAGCGTTAAAAATAGCGCCTGCAACCCTCAAACAGCTGCACTATTCACTCCAGTGTTAAAGCTCAAGGGCTTTCACACTGGAGCGGTGCGCTAGCAGGACGGTAAAAAAAGCCATGCTAGCCTCATCTTTGGAGCGGTGAAGGAGCGGTGTGTTTACTGCTCCTCCACCGCTCCTGCCCATTGAAATCAATGGGACAGCACGGCTTTTCCCACTGGCAATGCGCTGCTGCAGCAGCGCATTGCGGGTGGTTTTAACCCTTTCTTGGCCGCTAGCGGGGGTTAAAAGCGCCCGCTGTGGCCGAAATGCGCAGCAAATCTGCCCATAGCATTGTGGTAAAAATAGCAAAGTTTTACCACCATATAGAATAGGTAAGTTTTACCATGGGTGGCTCAGTGTGAATATGGTCTAAGTGTATGAGACTGCCACACTAGTTCGTACAACCCATAAATTGTTTTATTCTGCCACAAAGTTAATGTGTTTCAGGGTCTCAAAACCCTTCTTTATCCGGGCTAACATCAAGTCAACAATAAAGGAGAAAAATATATTAAAATTCCTTGAAAATGTTAAAATTCTATATACTGCATATAGCATACAACATAGCACACATATATCTGCTTCTGGGCTTTGATCTCCAGCCATTCTTGTTGGCCAGGCTGAGATGACATCACTCCCGCGCATGCAGCACAGTACTGTATGTCTATTCTGCAATACAATCCTTTCTTTTTACTAAAGAATAAGTTCACCTTTTGTAACATGTTACATGTTACACCCATATTCGGTGTGTAATATGTAACATGCTGCAGATACACTGGCTCCCGTTCCCCCTGTTCCCTTGTCCTCACAGCTATCAAGGGATTTTCTCCCCCCGCTAGCTGTTACAATCTGCAAAAATGTATAGGAATGTTTGACATTTTTGAGGTTAGGCACTGATGTGGACGAGAAGGCCTGGCTTGCAGTCTCCTCTCTAATTTATCCTAAAAGTGTTCTATTGGGTTGAGGTCAGGACTCGGGCAAGTCAAGTTCTTCCATCCAAACTCTCTCATCCATGTCTTTATGGATCTTGCTTTGAGTACTGGTCCAAATCATTTAGTGGAGGGGGGGGGATTATGGTGTGGGGTTGTTTTTCAGGGGTTGGGCTTGGCCCCTTATTTCCAGTAAAGGGAATTTTTAAGGTGTCAGCATACCAAGATATTTGGACAATTTCATGTTCCCAACTTTGTGGGAACAGTTTAGGGATGACCCCTTTCTGTTCCAAGAAGACTGTGCACCAGTGCACATAGCAAGGTCCATAAAGTGTCTGGTGTCAATGAAAAGCTTCTCTTTGTTCACAGCTATAATTTAAATATGTGCAGTGTAGACTTCAACAACCAAATGAAGAAGCCGTATATTACCTCCCATAGAGCTAGACTCCGGTACAAAAAAGTGTCTATTTATTTTGTTTGGCTCTATTCAATGTGTTACTTTTTATAAAGCTACTGGAAGAAACAACCTTCCTAAAATTTCATGAAACTATTATCTCAGCCCTTTTGTATCCAGAAGGAGCTGTAGCCCATAGCCCAAATCCTGATGCAGTTAGCTGGCTGCACAAGAGGCATTTTCCAGATATCCTCCCAACTACCCCAACACACAACTTGCCTTAAAAAAAGATGTGTGTGTGTGGTAAACACAAAATAAAGCATGGCACCCATTTTTTTTGTCCCTCCTGTCCTGGCCAACCTAGCCTCTGCATTAAGGACATCATGATCACACCATTTATATTTTTTACCAGTTTTTGGAAGGCATGTTTTTTTTTTTTTTTTACACCAAGTTGTCACTTTAATTAGATATTTTGCACACATGCCATGAGTCTATATGGAATTACACCCCAAAACACATTCAATTACTTCTCCTGAGTATAGGGATACCACATGTGTGAGACTGACCGCCTTCAGGCTTTCAAGGGGTGTTAATTATGCATTGGATTTCTTGACTACCTATCACATATTTGGAGGTCCTGAATATTTGGAGGTCCTGAAATGCCAGGACAGTATAAACACCCCACAAAATTACCCAAGGTATTTGCTGAGAGGCATGTTGATTCTTTGACAGATCTAGTTTTTCCCGCAGATTTTTTCGAAATCGAAATTTTTTTTTATTTTAAATACAATGTTGTCACTTAACTGAGATATTTTTCATACACATCATGGGTTAATGTGCCTTTTCACCCCAAAACACATTCTGGTACTTCTGAGCATGGGGATACCACAGGCTTTAACTGATAATTGTGACGCTGTACCCAAACACTATTGACGTCCTTTTTTACCCACAAATAGAGCTTTTTTTTGGTGGTAATTTAGCACCTTTGCAGTTTTTATTTTTTGCTCTATAAACAAAAAAAGACCAAGGGGCAGATCCACGTACCTCTGCGCCGGGCGCAGCGTATCTAAGATACACTACGCCACCTTAACTTTGCTCTTTTTTTTCGAATCCTGAAAGAATTTGTGCCGTAGGTTACGGCGGCGTAGTGTATCTTTGGCGGCGTAATGGCGCGCCATTCAAATCTCTGTGACGGGGGCGTGTTTTACGTTAATACGTCGTGACCCGACGTAAACAACGTTTTTTAACTGCGCATGCGCCGTCCGTGGGGGTATCCCAGTGCGCATGCTCAAAATTAACCCGGAAGAAGCCAATGCTCACGACGGTGACATCATTCTACGCAAATCCCTATTCGCGAACAACTTGCGCAAACGACGTAAAAAATTCAAAATTGGGGGGCGTGGCTTGGCGCTTGATGGCGACGGACGCACACTAGAGAGGCTCCGTGAGGAAACCCGGCTCACAGCCTAAAACCCTGCCAGATCCACGCCAGAAATGGGCAAAAAGCTATTCCAGACCCCGCAGACGCGATCCAAACGTGGCACAGCGGCGGTACCGGCCCGGAACATACCAGACCTCTTTAAAAACAGCGCGGTCTCCAACAGCAGCATGGCAGGCCACAAAATGGCGCGGCCGCAGCGGGAAGAAGACGACTCGAGCGAGGACTCACTCTCGGTGACGGAGGACTCAGGTAGGGGATACAACCACCCCAACCACCCCCTGACTTATGCAGACATGTCAGGATTTGCAGCGGACATTAAATCCACTTTCTCAGCTGCCATCACCGACCTCAAATCCAACCTGCTTGTCCTCACTGAGAAGCTGACAGCAGTGGAGGCAGGTGGACGGCACAGAGATAAAAGGCTGCAGAGACTAGAGAGCGCAGTGATCTCCCATTCCTCCCATCTTATTGAGATAAATCGACACCTGGAGGACTTGGACAATAGAGGGAGAAGGGCAAATATTAGGGTAAGGGGGATCCCTGAGTCCGTGGAGAACGTGCAGATCATCCCTGCCCTACAGAGAGTGTTCAACAGCCTCCTAGAGAGACAGGAAGATGCAGCTATTGACTTTGTCCGCGCTCACAGAGCCCTCAGGCCTAAAGGCCCTGATACGGCGCCTCCACGGGATATAATTTGCTGCATGCAGAATTACCCACTTAAGGAGGAAATTATGAACAGGGCACGGAGAAACGACAGTGTTGTGTTCAACGGAGAGACTATCATGTTATTCCATGACCTATCACAGATCACTCTCAGAAATCGCAGGGCTCTGCGGCCTTTACTGGAAGCGCTGAGAGAAAAAGAACTGACATACTCATGGCGATTCCCATTCGCTCTAGCCGTAACACGCGCCGGCAGACAACACGTGCTGCGCACTCCTGCTGACCTTCCTGACTTTTTTGAGGCGCTGGACATAGAACCTGTTGCAGTCCCGGAATGGTACCAGGAGTTTGCTCTCCCTAAAGCTGAGGGAGGCCAGCTTCGTTCCCCGCTCTCAACTCCAGAGAAGAGGCCTACCAAACGCCCTAAACAGAATCGAGGCCACGGTTCACAAAGCGGAACACCTAGGCCCAGACAAGGTCCGCTTAGGGCTCAAGAGGATGAATAAACAACGCAAGCTCTGAACGGACCGGATTCTTTTTCTCCCATTTTTTCATTTTTATTTTATTATTATTTTTTCTCCCACCATATCTCAAGTCAACACCCTTGTTACACGATCTCCCCAAATATGGTCTGGGAAAGCTCTAAGGACAACAGTGAGCTGCCACGATCACCTTCATGCAGGCCTCAACAGACCCTATGGTCATCTTCCGCCATCTACTGGCCATCCAGAGGAATGACGCTTAGTATAGAGCGACATGAACATGTTAACCTACTGACAATTGCCAATGATGTCTGCTGAAGGGAGAAAGCCAGACGGGGTCATACCACATGACCTAAAGTGGTACAATACACTCGCCACCCAGAAGGGTGGATACCGTACTCAGGGTTATTCCGCTGACCTGATGAAGGAACCACACGGCTTAGTGTTATCTACTTCACATGGGGCTCCATGAGAAAGTGCCTAGTTAGAGGAAGACACTTTATCTGAAGTAGCATAACGCCTGAGATTCACTGTTCTTAATTTTATTTTTTGTTTTTTGTTTTGTTTTTTCTCCTCTATGTTGCCTGCTAGTTTTATGCTCTGCTCTACATTGATGGCTGATGTACTCTACATGTTTATGCTTACACCACTGAGTGAGATAAGGCCAAAATATCCTGATTTACCTACCTATAATCAAACCTCACAGGGTTTATATGTCACCACTCCAGCCTCCATGCTCCTTGAGTATGAAGGCTGGACATACAGTATTAATCAAAGGCCGGGTTTCCTCTCTTCTTGCCTGAGCTGTGAGAGAGAGTTGTTATATACTTTTTTTAAATTTGTTTAAATTTTTATTTTTCATTCTGCCAGATTTACTTCTGCTACAATAGAACAGCTTTTTACGGACGGTAACGGATTCCACGGACTGCAGTTTATTGGCAGGGACGGGAAATCTTGTGGCAGCCTCCTACGGATGCCACAGCGGCACCCGCCTCCGTTGTTGTCTTGTTGCCACGCTACGACCTCGCAGAGTGGGCCCGCGGTGATCCTTTTTTACGCTGCGGACCCATTACTTCTAACCTCGGGGTGATCATCCCATCCCGAGGTGCTAATTGAACCCTCTCCTTACCACACCTTCCCCTCTCCCTCTCTCCCCTCTTTTCTAGCTCTCTCCCCCACCCTGTCTTTCCCCCTGGCCCTCACCCTTATCACTGAAACATTCAGTAGTGGGAGAAACGGCATATCACCACACCAGTACCTGTCTAACCAGTTGTCTCATTTTTCAGATTCTGTCAGATAAGACACAAGTGAACACTCCAGATGGCGTACTCAACACTAGGTAACGGACCTACGATCATCTCACACAACGTTCAGGGTCTGAACATACCAGAGAAACGGACCACACTGCTTAGAGAATTAAAGAAAGGTAAACCACATTTCGCTTTTTTGCAGGAGACTCACTTTCAGACCAATAAGGTTCCGAAACTGACTAACCAATATTTCACGACGGCTTTACACGCGACAAATGACCTAAACAAATCTAAGGGTGTTTCTATCCTAATAAGCAAAAATGCGCCCTTTCAAATGACTGAAAGGCTGACTGATCCAGAAGGCAGATACATATTCGCCAAGGGTAGCTACGCTGGCTCCCCAATTACGCTAGCGAATGTCTACTTCCCCAACTCCGCACATGTGAACTTTTGCCAACGTATGGTACGGGCCCTGACAGGTTTTATGTCCGGGTGCCTAATATTGGGGGGGGATTTTAACATCCCACTGCACCCACTGTTGGACACATCGACAGGTAAAACTTGTATATCCTACAAAATCCTTAAAAAAATAAAATCACTCTTACAGTCCTTACATCTGGTGGATACGTGGAGATTTCTCCACCCAACAGATAGGGACTTCACTTTCCACTCCATACCACACAATCGATACTCCCGCATCGACCACCTGTACATCTCCCAAAGGGATTTGGCCAGAGTGACCGAGGCTAAAATAGGGATCCAGACCCTGTCGGACCATGCACCCACTTCTTTGACGATCATTGAGTCCACACCCCCGACCTTGTCAGCCTCCTGGAGACTAAACGCGTCGCTCCTGACGGATCCAGAACTGCTACCTCAAATAACAGATGACAAAGTGAACTTTTTTAAACAAAATGAATCTGAAGAGACTGACCCTATGATGGTATGGGGAGCTCACAAATGCACAGTCAGGGGTGCCCTGATTCGCTTAGGAGCCCGACGCAAGAGACTACAGGAGGCTGAAATTACTAAACTACTGAGCACAATCTCCACGCTAGAGGCCAGACACAAACAGTCTCTGTCTGAACAAACGGCCTCAGAGCTGTTAGAGGCCAGACAGAAACTACAGGCTGCTATGGCCATCAAAACAAAGCGCTTCCTCTACTTTAGGAAAAAAATATACTATGAGGCAGGAGACAAGTCAGGTAAACTGCTGGCGAGGGCCCTACGAGATCCTCACTCCTCCGCTCATATTGCTGGGATCAGGAATGATTCCGGGGCTCTAGACGTTAGGACGGAGGATATTGCGAGACACTTTCACGAATACTACACAAAATTATACAACCTGCCACTACAACACAGACCGACGGGGGGGGAGGGAGATAGGAGTCAAGCCATATTAGACTACTTAGAACAAAGTGGCCTACCCAGATTGTCAGCAGATGCTACTTCCGCCCTAGAAGAACAGATCTCCCAAGCAGAAATTCACGCTGCCATCAAAGCCTTGAAATCAGGGAAAAGCCCGGGTCCCGATGGCTTCACCTCGATTTACTATAAGACCTTTAGCAATATCCTGGTGGGCCCTATGCAGAAGGCTTTCAACTCCCTAACCAACCCCAGACCCCTCCCACAAGATTTTCATGCTGCACACATCACGGTCATCCCGAAAGCAGATAAAGACCCTGAGGCATGCGCTAGCTACAGACCCATCTCCCTCCTAAACATCGACCTGAAATTGCTGGCGAAAATCTTGGCAAACAGATTGAGGCCACTCCTACCCAATGTAATAGGCCCGGAACAAGTGGGCTTCATGCCGGGAAGGGAGGCGAAGGATAACATCATTAAAGCCCTCCTACTGATGCAGGCCTCCCGTACGCAGCATGTCGAAAGCCTTCTCCTGTCCACCGACGCGGAGAAGGCTTTTGACAGAGTGTCATGGGACTTTATGTTCGCGACGTGCGCCCACATAGGCCTCAGTTCACGCATGATGGCGTGGATCACATCCCTATACCACCACCCCTCTGCCAGGGTCAAAATTAATGGGACATTATCAGACGTGATAGAGATTCGAAACGGGACACGTCAGGGTTGCCCGCTGTCCCCTCTACTGTTTATCCTCGCCCTAGAGCCATTCATCCGTACGGTGAATAAGGACAACGCAATACAAGGGATCTCGGTGCGAGGTAGGGTGTACAAAACGGCGGCGTATGCGGACGATCTTCTTTTCTTTGTAACGGGTCCACATATCTCCATCCCAAACCTTCTGAAAGCATTTGGCCACTATGGGTATCTCACCAACCTCAAAATAAACTTGACGAAATCGGAAGCGATGAATCTTACGTTGCCTGACCTGACTCTCTCCAAAACACAGACCAACTGTCCTTTCAGATGGGAAAGCAAAGCCCTAAAATATCTGGGAATATGGCTGACTCCGTCCCTAGCATCACTATACGACGCAAATTTCACACCATTACTACACAGAATAGAGGCAAACCTCAAGCTGTGGAATACAGGATACTTTTCGTGGTTTGGGAGGGCAGCCATCATCAAGATGGTGATGTTGCCCAGGCTCCTGTACCTTTTGAGGGCACTGCCCATAATTCTACCCACTAGATTCTTTAAAAAACTCCAGACCGCTCTTCTGACCTTTCTATGGTCACATAAAAGGGCAAGGATCAAATTCGCTCTCTTGACCAGGCCAAAGGAAGGGGGGGGTATGGGATTGCCGGACTTCAGGAAATACTACATAGCGGCACATGTTACTAGAGTGGTGGACTGGCACTGCCACAAAAGGGCTAAGGACTGGGTGACTCTGGAAGAGGATCTTAGTCCTTGCCCTCTCCTTTTTTCCCCCTGGAACCCTGGAGTAAGAAAATCGCGCTTGCTGCTCCACCAACCCCTTATAGCTAACACCCTGAAGGTGTTTGACATGGGGACTAAATGTTCCCCCATTTCATCAGCAAAGGGCCCGCTCACACCACTCTCAGACAACCCAGACTTCCAGCCAGGAGTTGGTGCGCGGACGCTTAGCCGTCCACCTCCTAAAACACAACTCAAGGCTGGAGACTGCTTTAAAGAAGGGACATTTCTGGAATACCAGACACTTAAACAAACCACCGACCTGCCTACCCTACCGTTCTGGACGTACCTACAAATACGTAGCTATACTTGTGACAAGATGAACAAACCGCACTTCACCAGACAGCTGACTGATCTAGACGAGGTCTGTCTCAAAGGTGATCTCCTGCAAAGAACGACGTCAGTCATATATAAGTGGTTGCAAACATCCTCTACTACAACAGAGGATAGATTTCAAAAGGGATGGTCCAAAGCATTAGAGAGGACCATTTCAGAAAGACAGTGGCGAAATGCTTGTATCCTTGCACACAAATGTTCTATTAGCACGAAAATGCAGGAAACGTCCTACAAACTACTCACGGACTGGTACGTTACACCAGCTAAGCTGAATTCCTGGTATTCTCAGACACCTAGCGCCTGCTGGAGATGTGGAGAGGGAGTGGGCACGCTGATACACATCTGGTGGTCTTGCCCTTGCTTAGCTAAATTTTGGCAACAAGTTAAAGATTTAATCAAACAAATCACAGAGACCAGTCTGGAGCTGGACGCTGCGTGCTGCCTACTCCACATCTCTACCTTTTCATTGAAGCGGTATAAGAATTCGCTGACGAAACATTTGCTGAACGCCGCCAAAGCCCTGATACCGATTCTTTGGAAGACCCCGAAGGCGCCCACGGTTAAGCAGTGGCTAGGAAAGATATCGGAGGTCTATGAAATGGAAAACACACTTGCGCAAGCCTCGGATAGTGTAGAGAGATTCCACAAGACTTGGTCCCCCTGGTTTGAGTTCCGCTTCTCTGAGACGTATGAGACACTTCTGGGTGACTGCTGAGCACCTGAGAGTTGCCCTCTAGTCGCACGACTAGGTGCTGGTGTGGTAGATTGACTGATATAGATAGTGAATGCTCCTCACCTCACTGCTCCCCCCCCTTCCCCACCCCACTCTTTCTCTTTCATCACTGACCCCCTCCCCTACCTCTTTCCCCCTCTATCTGCTACGGCCCTATCTATCAGGCCCAGCAGGATGGTTAAGCCCAACCTCAGGGTATGGTAGTGAGGACTACACACCAAAAGTTATGGATGTCTCTTTCACATTACAACATTGTTTAACTTTGTATCGTCGAAGCTTAACCTATAGTTTACAAATACTGTTATGTACTCAAACATTTGAAGACCGAATTCACTTTCAATGTTGGTTGAGTTTAGCTTTAATGCATATCACATCAAGGAACATGATCCCTATAGTTCACCGAAACAGTCCTGATTGTCAACTGTGGATGTATAAAAATTTTGTGTGTAACTGTCATTATCATCCTATACTGTTATGTTGGCTGCATTTGCTACTCTGTTCTTTTCTGGAACACTAATAAACTTGGAATGTTTAAAAAAAAAATTCAAAATTGTACGCGGGAACGACGGCCATACTTAACATTGAGTATGCCTCATAACAGCAGCTTTAAAAGCCAAACGCAAACGACGTAAAAAAATGCGCCGGTCGTACGTTCGTGGATCGCCGTAACTATCTAATTTGCATACTCGACGCGGAATTCGACAGAAACGTCACCTAGCGGCCGCCGAAAAATTGCAGCTTAGATCCGACGGCGTACTAAGACGTACGCCTGTCGGATCTAGCCGAGATGCCGTTGTATCTTGTTTTGAGGATACCAAACAAAGATACGATGCGCAAAATTTGAAATTACGCGGCGTATCAAGAGATACGCCGTCGTAATACCTTTGTGGATCTGCCCCCAACAGTTTAATTTTTTTTTTTTTTGTCTTTCTGCTATAATACATATCCCCCAAAATATATTAAAAAATGAATTTAATTATCAGTTTAGGCCGATATATATTCTTCTACATATTTTTGGTAAAAATAAATCTAAATAGGCGTATGTTGATTGGTTTGCGCAAAAGTTATTGTGTCTACAAACTACAGGATAGATTTAGGGACTTTTATTTATTTTTAATTGTTTTTACTGGTAGTGGTGGGAATCTGCAATTTTTAGCAGGACTACGACATTGCGGGAGACAAATCTGACCCCAAATTAAACTTTTTAGGGACCAGTGACATTATTACATTATAGCACTGATCAAAAATGCACAGATTAATGTAAAAATTACACTGGCCGGGAAGGGGTTAACACAAGGGGGCAATCAAGGGGTTAAGTGTGTTTCTTTGGGTGTGTTCTAACTCTAGGGGGGATGGGCTCACTGGAACATGACAGAGATCACTGTTCCCGATCACTAGGAACATTGATCAGGACTGTCATTAGGCAGAACATGGAATTGCCTTGTTTACATAGGCAGTTCCCAGTTCTGCCTCTGTATACAACGATCGCGGGTCGCCGGCGGACAACGAGCCCGCGAAACCCGCAGGCAAGCTCCACTATCCTTTTTGTATGGCCCGACTTACAGGTATGCGCAGGAGAGCCGACCTGCCGCAGTATGTCTGCATGAGCTGGTCGGCAAGTGGTTAATATACACCTACTGGGATTTTTTTTTACCAAAGACATGTAGCAAAATATAGACAATTTTGGTCTAAATTTATGAAGAAATTGGATAGGTTTTATAAAAGAAAATATTGTTTTTTATTTCAATGTTTTCTGCCTTTTTCCATTTATATAATAATAATAATAATAAAAAAAAAACAAGTGGTGATCAAATACCACCAAAAGAAATTTCTATTTGTGTGGAAAAAATCATATAAGTTTTAGTTGCATGATCGAGTAATTGTGAGTTAAAGTAGCACAGTGCTGAATAGCAAAAAATGGTCTGGTCATGAAAGAAAGGGGGTAAAACCTTCCAGAGGTCAAGTGGTTAGAAGTTGCATTTACAGAACCCTCTCCTAGTCCTAACTGCACATTTTTTTTGTTTTGTTTCATGTTTTAGTGCCCAGTTTCTCATTCCCATTTAACAAATAATGGAAAGTTATATACTTGCCCTAATTTTCCTTACCTGGGGCCTATCCATGGCAGCATACATGATATAGCTCCGCCTCTACTCCTCCTTCAGGACTAGTGAATAGCATAAATTAAAGGCATAGCCCCTCCCCCAACATTCTCCATAATATAGAATACCGAGGGTGGGAGCGTACGCTGCCATGGATAGACACCAGGACAGAAAAATTATGATGCAATTTTCCATTTTCCTGGTGCCTCCATGGCAGCATACATGTGATAAATAACTATCTCACACGGGTGGATTTAATTCTTTAACGAAAAAAATTAATTAGACACAGACATAGCGGCATAAAGGGCTCTTCTCCCAAACTCTACTGTTGTAAGAGCCCCAGGATCAATACGATAGTGTTTAAGGAACGTGTGTCGAAAAGACCAAGTGGCGGCCCTGCATACTTTTTCCAAAGAAACATTCACCCTCGCTGCCCAAGATGCTGATACCTCTCTCATTGAATGAGCATTCACCTGAGCCAGAGGTTCCAAGTTCTTCACCCTGTTAGCTTTCTGTATTAACTTGACAACCCAGTATGCCAAGGTTCTGGCAGAAGCTTCCATTCCTCTTTTCTTGCCCCATGGGATTATGAATAGTCTTTCAGAGTTCCTAAATTTTTCTGTGGTTTCCAAGTAGGCCCTGAGAACTTTGGATATATATAACTAATGACAGGAGTTTGATTCTGAGTCCAAGAAAACTGGTAACGCCCATGGTTCCAATAGATGTGCCAGTGTGGTGACTTTAGGTGTTAACCCTCGGAGAGGGTGAAGTTCTGCCCTGTGTGGGAAAAGGATATGTGTTCTGCCCTGTACACACGATCGGAATTTCCGATGGGATAAAATCCTATGGAATTTTCAGTCGGAATTCCGTTCAAGCTGTCTTGCATACACACTGTCAGAACAAATTCTGACTGTCCAAAACACGGTGATGTAAAACACTATGACGAGCCAAGAAAAATGAAGTTAAATGCTTCCGAGCATACATCAATTTGATTCTGAGCATGCATGTTTTTTTCTCCGTCGGAGTTCCACACAGACAATCGGAATCTCCAATAGGATATTTTTCCATCGGAAAAAAATAAAACATGTTCTATTTCTAAACTCTGATGGAAAAAAAGTCAGATGGGGCCCACACACAGTCAGAATATGCGATGAAAAAATGTTGTCTGACTTTTTTCATCTGAAATTCTGATCGTGTGTACAAGGCATTCCTCCCCCACGCCCACAGAGTGGGGGTGGAATGGGGGCAGGAGGATCAGCTGCAAGAAGATAGAGTAAGAGTAAAGATGGAACCCTTTAGGAGAACAAAACAGTATCACAACTTCAGAAATAAAAGAAGACCGCATACCTGCTCGCTGATACGAATGGACTTGCAGGGCACCACATGTCCGCCCCCCCCTCTGGCTTTGGTAAATGGGCCACAATGTAGATTTCCCTTTGCAAAAATGGCTGCCAAGGGCTTGCCGCCATGTGCGCAATAACGGCACAGAGATCCCTGTTAAGATTTCATATTTGCGCTGTATTCCGGGGCCGTGCATGCGCACTGACCCTCGTAACATGCCACGTCAGAGCATCTCAACACGCTCCGCACGTCAGGGAATCTGTACCCACCCCTCACTCTTCCTCCCCGCTGCTCATGCGAGCGGGAAGGCGGAAAGCTGGAGATCCACCTGCCTCGGTCAAGGCTCCCAAAATAGCAAAAGGTAAAGGGAGGGGGTTACTGTCCCCCGAAACACCCCCTCTTTGGGAAAGGGGAAAAAAAGAGTTGCGCCTTCTATGCCTTTAATTTATGCTGTTCACTAGTCCTAATAGAGGAGTCGAGGCGGAGCTCTATCACATGTATGCTTCCATGGAGGCATCAGGAAAACAATTTAACAGCAGCCTTGACTTGGGATTCCCTGCAAAGTTTTGGATTTCCAAACTTCAATCCAGATTTGTGAACCTTTGGCAAATCAAATCCAGGCAGGTTTTCCCATCACTACTTCAAAAGCCCTGTACACACGATCAGTCCATCCGATGAGAACGGACTGAAGGACCGTTTCATCGGTTAACCGATTAAGCTGACTGATGGTCTGATGTGCCTACACATTATCAGTCAAAAAAACTATCGAGTCCAACGCGGTAACGTAAAACACAACGACGTGCTGAGAAAAACGAAGTTCAATGCTTCCAAGCATGCGTCGACTTAATTTTAAGCATGCATGGGTTTTTAACCGATGCTTTTGCATACTAACCGTCGGTTTTGACCTATCGGTTATCAGTCCATCGGTTCAATTTTAAAGCAAGTTCTATTTTTTGGACTGAAGGATAACTAACCGATGGGGCCCACACACGGTCGGTTTGGACCGATGAAACGGTCCTTCAGTCCGTTTTCATCGGTTTTAGACTGATCGTGTGTACAAGGCCTAAGTGTTAAATCTGTAACAAAACTGCAGTGATGCAAAACAAAGTTTGTGATCTGTATACTCATTCAGAGTCAGTAGCTCAGTAAGTACAGATGCAATCAGGTCAACAGGTCAACCTTTTTATCTGCCTTAAAAAAAAAAAATCCCTTCAAAATCAATATGATGGGCCAGATTCAGATACATTGGTGCATATTTATGCCGGCGTAGCGTATCTTATTTACACTACGCCGGACCAGCGCGGCGAGGCATGTACTGTATTCAGAAAGATATTACTCACCAAGATGCGCCAGCGTAACGGATTTTCGACGGCGTAGGGCAGCGTAAGTGGGCGTCACCCCATGCAAATGATGGTCCGACCGTGTCGCTGTGATTTGCGTCGGGCGTATCTTAAACGGCGCATACGCTGTGACGTGGACAAATTGACTGCACCCATTTGTTCATGCTCACAACTACGCCCGGCGTAACCCCTAAGATACGCCGGCCCCACGCCTACGCCCAGTGCATAAATACGCCCAGAGATGTGCAAGTGAAAAAGTACACAAGCATTTTTAAAGGACTGCTAGTACTTTTGTTCTTTTCTTGAGACATGTCTGCACCAGTGGTTAAGACTCGGAGGAAGCTCAATTACTCCCCTGAGGAGAAGGCTCTTATTATTGAGGGCCTCAATAAGTATGGCGTGTGCCTCTATGGGGCACTGACTGGCACTACCAGCAAGGTGGAAAAAGATAGGATCGTGCTGGAAATAACCACCCAGGTGAATGCCCTTGGTGTTGCGGCTCAGACCACCAGGGATATCACGAAAAAAATGAACGATCTGCGGCATCTGGTTAAAGAGAAGCTGTACAAGATCCGTAGGCATGCCAGTGGCACAGGAGGTGGACCAGCCACCAACATTACCCTCACTGCTGATGATCTGATCATTGCCAGGTGCCTGGAGAGGGAGATGGTTGAGGGCCTGGAGGGCTTTTATTCAGTCGATCAGCCCTTGAGGACAGGTAAGTGTGTTTTATCTTGTCTCCGGTGTGTAGCATGTGAGGGGGTGGAAGGTAATATTTGACAAGTGTGTGGGTCCACCAACATGTGAATGTTTTGTGTCATCCACACATGTCCAGGAGGTAGCTGGGCCGTCGTCGGCTGCTGGGCGACCAACCCCATCCCTGGCCGAGAGTGACCCCACCTCACCTGTAGAGGAAGTGGAGGAGGAGCAGGTCACTATTGAGGAAGGGTTCTTTATAGTGGAGGAGACCCCCATACCTGTTCCCTCCCCAACCTCCTCCCCCATCAGGGATAGCCCCTCAAGGGCCACCCGATCCAGCCTGCCCCAAGCCTCTCCTGCCCCAACGAAGGCTACCCGTAAAACAAGGGTTGTCCCGGAGGCATTGGAGGAGAATTTGGTGAGGGACCAGGCCCGCCAAACCCACCATATGTCTGCCTTAGTGGGGGACCTGCACCATGTGGCAGAGAGCCTGGCCTCCTCGGCCCAGACCCAGGCTGCCTGTACGCTATCTGTGCAGCAGGCCCTCACCCAGCAGGCGGGTCATAATGTCGCCTTCAATGAGAGCCTGCAGGACGTGAGTGCCAATTGCACCGGGATTCTCATGTGTCTGGGGGAGCTGCAGGCCACCACATCAGGCCTTGTAACGGAGGTCCGGAGCCTGGCAGAGGCAGTCCAGGCCAATACGGCTGCCATTCAGGTAGAGGGGTGGAGGCTGGCAGAGGCAGTCCAGGCCAATACGGCTGCCATGCAGGTGGAGGGGAGGAGCCTGGCAGCTGCCGCACAAGAGGAGGGGAGGCAGACACAGCGCCACCTGCGCAATACCACCACCCACCAGCTGCGGATGCAGGCGGTGACAAATTCCTACCTCCACCGCATTGCCCTGGCATTGGAGGGCAGCCTGGCAACCAGGGAGAGACCGGGGGATGTACCTCCACCAGACAACCCAACCTGAGGCTCCCCCCAGGCAACTGCGGACCAGGAGCCTAGGCACGCCAGGGCAGATGATTTTTTTTTTTGCTTTTCTTTTCTGCTCAAATGATGAGTTTTTTTTTTTATTTGTATATTCAGGTGATGAGTGTTTTTTTATTATTTTCACTTAGATTATGAGTAATTTTTATTTTATAATCCCTGCACACGGTCAGTAATTCAGGCTACAGTGTGACTGGTGAGTGAATGTGGGGGTGACACTCCTGCCAGTAAGGGGTGTCACCCTGGCTCGTCGGGGAGAATTTATCCCCACAGCCGTGTGAATGTGGTATGAATGGACAGCAACATACTTGGAGCCTTGGCATGGCGTTACTGCTCCCAAATCCTAAAGGGTGGACTTGGGCTAATCCAATGTGATGTGGATGTGGGGTGTGTGAGCTAGGAACCACAGTGGTGTGCATGCGTGCATTCTCCTTGTGCCATGATGAATGTGTGTGTTTAACTTGTAAAGATGCGTTCCACGAGGTATCTCCTGACTGCTGATCCCTCAGCAGACAGGGTTGCCTCTGGCAGGGGGGCACTTTGGGGTTCGGGGGTCAGGTCATCACGTAGGTCAATCTCCAGGCCCTTGGTGTAGTTGTGCAAAATGCAACATGCACCGATGATCTGGCACACAAAGTTTGGGGAATACAACAGGGTCCCCCCTGATTTATCCAGGCATCGGAAACGGGACTTCA